>NC_142491.1:36869701-37222857 GCF_965113065.1 Corylus avellana
GGGTCCCATCCACATCAAATAAAGCAATTAAACCAGGATTCGTAATGGCCATTTCGCTCAACATATTTTTCTGCAACACCAAATCCACAATATCACAACATCAAAATTATGTAAGACACCACCATTATACCACTAAAACTTTAATAACTAGACAACTAACCGTATCCACAATAGATCGATGACCAAAACACATAAGACCCAACTTATTCTAAAGCCAGCGCACCATCCCAAATAAAAAAAATTAAAAATGCATCTTCTCCACTGTCACACCACCAAAGCAAGCTTTAGCCAAAAAGCTAAAAAAATTCAACACAATCACTCAAAAAACCATAGCCTCATGTATGTTTAGTGTACATAGTTTTTATTAGATGCATTCTCTTGCTAGCGGCAGCTGAAATTAGCTCACAGTACAATTTCCAAATGGGAATTTCAAGAAATGGGCATTGTGCTGAAAACAGAGGAGCAAATTCTCAAAGGGACTGATTGGGAAATCAGGACTCGAGTAATGCGTGCAGGGAAATTCAAGAAATCTGAAATAAATAGGAATCTGTGTTGCAGATCGGGGCTTCAAGATAGAATTCTATGTAAATAAAGCTGTTAATCAGTTTGATTTGAAGGAGTCTCTAATGTCTTTGTAGTTTGTTGTTTGTCTGTAGAAGGTGGTCTAAGTTTGTAGCAGTAGTAAATCTGTGCGCAGTAGCAGTAGGTAGTTGTGTCTCACAGGTGGTAAGTTTGTTTTAGTAAAATGATGCTCATTCATCCAAAAACAAATTTCTACAAATGGGGTTTATACAAGAACAAAGAGAACATGGCAGAGGACAAGAAAAGGCAGAAATTTGAAGATGAAAAATCTCATAGAACAAGAACCCAAAAACTTAAATACAAAAACAGAGAAAAATAAAAATAACAGAGAGTGAGAGAGAGACTTGATGACCAGAAGACTGATGAACGGCAGTGCGGCAGATATCGCCAGCCTTCTTACCGGGGCACACGGCATCAACAGAGACTCCAAATGCCTGCAACGCTTGAAAAGGAACCATCGCCTGCAATCAAAAATCACACTGCAAGACATTAATCACATACATCAATTCAAAGGTGCGCCGGAGAGAGAGCTGTCGGAGACAGCTTAGTGCGCCGGAGAGAGAGAGACGAGCGCCGGAGAGAGAGAGAGAGAGAGAGAGAGAGTGAGAGTGATGAGGGAGGTAAGTGAGAGGGAGAGAGAGGCAGAAATTTCAGAAATTTGAGGGATTTTGGTGTTTTTGAGGTTTGGGGGAAAAAACACAGTGTCTGAAATTTTTGGTTCGAAAATTTCAGACACCGCGCGCGCCACTTGTTGGCGCAAATTAAAATTGAGCATAATCAGCGGCAACAAAATTGGTCGCCGCTATTTAGGATAATTTTTTTTTAATTATACTTACAATATTTTTAGAATAATTAAGCACCTTTATATATATATATAGTTACAATTTTTTTTTTTTTTAATTATACTTACAATTTTTTTAATTTTTGTTTTTCTTTATTTTCTCTTGTAATATGTTTTTTTTTTTATTATTATAATATTAACTAATAATTTCCGTTTAATAAATTTTTATGACAAAGATCATTAAGTTGATATTTATCTTATAATTAATTATAAGATCAATACAAAATCCAAAGATAATATAAGATTAATATAACTAATGCACTAAGATAATATAAAAAGCTTATAGTTCAATTGAATGTTCGGTTAACCTTCAATTGTATCCAGTTTGATCAATCAATTGATCTTATCGTAATCAATATAATTAATTCACTAGAATCTATCGGATGTTTGATCGATCAATTGATTCTATTACGATCAATCGAACTAATTCACTAGGATCGATTGGATTTTCGATCAGATGTTTGATCTTATCACGATCAATCGAACTAACTCACTAGGATCGATTGGATGTTTGATCGATCGGATTTTCGATCCAACATTTGATTGATCATTTGATTCTATCACGATCAATCGAACTAATTCATTAGGATCGATCGAATGTTTGATCGATCATTTGATCCTATTACGATCAATCGAACTAATTCATTAAGATCGATCTCAATCGAACTAATTCATTTGGATCGATCGAATGTTTGATCGATCACTTGATCCTATCACGATCAATCAAATTAATTCAGTAGGATCGATCGGATGTTTGATCGATCATTTGATCCTATCACGATCAATCGAATTAATTCAGTAGGATCCATCGGATGTTCGATCGATCATTTGATCAATTAATTATATATATGAATATATATTATATACATACTTGTTAGTTACTATATACTAACTTAGTATTACTATTAAGTTAAGTGGTAGATCACATGATCTAAAGATGATGTGAATTGTAATTAGAAAAAAAAAAAAAGATTATGTGAATTATTATATCACATGATCATATATATCACAAATTAAGTGATTAATATTAGAATCAACAATGTGTTTGTTTAGAGATATATGTTGTTGTTATGTTTAGAGTATTATGCTGTAGATATCATTATAAGTTAGATGTTTCGTCATATGGTCTACCATTATAATTTATATGATTATATAAAATGATCAATTGATGATTAAATCATGTGATTATATAATAACAAAATATACATATATAATATGACGTAAGTCAGAAGTATTTACAAACTTATACAAATACAACAATTAAGTACCCAGAGACTTAATAACTAGTTACTTAATAAACTAACATATTAACTAAGTTAATATATTAAATTACTAACCTAGTATAATTTACTATAGGTTATTTTGACAAAAACAAATTATATGTTACTTAATATATATATATATATATATATATATATATATATATATTATACATACTTGTCCGTTAATATATACTAACTTAGTATTACTAAGTAAGTTAACTATTTTCAAAAAACAATGACATGATGATGTGTATTATCATTCTAATTACATTAGATCATAGTTAATTAGTTAATTAAGTATGCTCTAGTGTAATTAGAATGATAATACATATGAACTTGATCTAATAATGTTTTTTTTTTTTTAGAAAACTTTGTCCTATTCTTCATGAATTAAGTTTCATAATATTTAAGTATAATGTATTATCACTATAATTTATATGATTATATGACATGATCAACTGATTATTAAATCAACTGATTATATAATAACAAATTATACATATATAATATGATATAAATATACAAATATATACTAATACAATAATTAAGTATCTTGAGACTTAATACAATAATTAAGTATCTAGAGACTTAGTTTCAATGTATGTTATAAATCCATCTATGTTATACATTACGTTTCAAAAAGCTTTAGTGGACGCTATTGAGCTTGTAGTTTAATTTTATTCTTTTTTTTAAAAAAAATTTTTAGAAGAGCTTTAGCGTCCACCAAAGTGGACGCTATTGTGAATCAATTTTTTTTTTTAAAATTTTTCCTACCTACTCTTTAGGGTCGACTTAATACTTAACTATTAGGGGCGACTTTGAAAGTCAACCCTAATACTTGGCATCAATTTTTTTTTTTTAATTTTTTTTCCTACCTACTCTTTAGGGTCGACAAAAGTCGACCCTAATACTTAACTATTAGGGGCGACTTTCAAAGTCGACCCTAATACTTGGCATCAATTTTTTTTTTTTTTTTTTTTTTTGGTTTGTTTCTACCTAATCTTTAGGGTCGACAAAGTCAACCCTAATACTTAACTATTAGGGGCGACTTTGAAAGTCGACCCTAATACTTGGCATCAATTTTATTTTTTTATTTTTTATTTTAATTTTTCTACGTACTCTTTAGGGTCGACAAAAGTCGACCCTAATACTTAACTATTAGGGGCGACTTTGAAAGTCGACCCTAATACTTGGCATCAATTTTTTTTAAAAAAAAAAAAATTTTCTACCAACTCTTTAGGGTCGACTTTCAAAGTCGACCCTAATAATAGGTCAATAGCGTCCACTAAGAGTGGACGCTATTGGTCATCAAATTTATTTTTTTAATTTTTTTTTAATTCTTCTAGGCACTCTTTAGGGTCGACAAAAGTCGACCCTAATGCCTAACTATTAGGGTCGACTCTCAAAGTCGACCCTAATAATAGGTCAATAGCGTCCACTCTTAGTGGACGCTATTGGTCATCAAATTTATTTTTTTAATTTTTTTTTAATTCTTCTAGGCACTCTTTAGGGTCGACAAAAGTCGACCCTAATGCCTAACTATTAGGGTCGACTCTCAAAGTCGACCCTAATAATAGGTCAATAGCGTCCACTCTTAGTGGACGCTATTGGTCATCAAATTTATTTTTTTAATTTTTTTTTAATTCTTCTAGGCACTCTTTAGGGTCGACAAAAGTCGACCCTAATGCCTAACTATTAGGGTCGACTCTCAAAGTCGACCCTAATAATAGGTCAATAGCGTCCACTCTTAGTGGACGCTATTGGTCATCAAATTTATTTTTTTAATTTTTTTTTAATTCTTCTACCAACTCTTTAGGGTCGACTCTCAAAGTCGACCCTAATAATAGGTCAATAGCGTCCACTAAGAGTGGACGCTATTGGTCATCAAATTTATTTTTTTAATTCTTCTAGGCACTCTTTAGGGTCGACTTTTGCCTAACTATTAGGGTCGACTCTCAAAGTCGACCCTAATAATAGGTCAATAGCGTCCACTCTTAGTGGACGCTATTGGTCATCAAATTTATTTTTTTAATTTTTTTTTAATTCTTCTAGGCACTCTTTAGGGTCGACAAAAGTCGACCCTAATGCCTAACTATTAGGGTCGACTCTCAAAGTCGACCCTAATAATAGGCCAATAGCGTCCACTCTTAGTGGACGCTATTGGTCATCAAATTTATTTTTTTAATTTTTTTTTAATTCTTCTAGGCACTCTTTAGGGTCGACAAAAGTCGACCCTAATGCCTAACTATTAGGGTCGACTCTCAAAGTCGACCCTATTGAGCTTTTATGTGATTTTTTTTTTTCTTTTTTTATTTTTTTTCCATCTTTCAGCGTCCACTTAAGTGGACGCTATTGGTTAAGTATTAGGGTCGACTATTGTCGACCCTAAAAGTTTTTTTTTCGCCGCTTAAATTTTTCCCACCCCTAGGATAATTCCCGCGCGTATATTAGGGTCGACTTATTAGCGTCCACTGTAAAGTGGACGCTAATAGTCAACTTTTCGACCCATTATTAGCGTCTACTTCGAGGTGGACGCTAATACGGAACTATTAGGGGCGACTTTCTAATAGTTGAGTATTAGGGGCGACTTTTGAGTCGCCCCTAATAAGTCGCCCCTGATGAGTATCTTTCTTGTAGTGATAACGATAATTATAGTAAATAATTTTTTTAAAAAAAAATTGCTGAACGTCAAAGTTTTCTACTTGCATTGTGATTGATTTATTATTATTATTATTATTATTATTATTGGGAAATTTTCATACTCATTCCTTTAAAAAAATCAAGAACATAAAGCTCTTAACTCAGATAGTATAAATTTATAATAAATCATAGCCAAAGCTATGAGGTTTGAACGTCATAGAAACAAACATAAAAATCTTACAATCAAGTCCTATCTATATTTCAACATTTGCTAACCCATGTCCAAAATTCAATTATAGAACAGATCTGCTCCAGGCAAACTCAATCTAATACATAGGTAGCCCATATTTCCAACTTTTATTTTCTCGGCCAGGGGAGTAAAACCCTCACACCGAAACGAATCATTCTCAACCCAAAGGCCAGGATAAAAACTTTCACCCCAAAGATTGCGCATGAAAGTATATATGACGAGAAGTCAAACCCTTATTAATAGAAGAAAAAAAAAAAAACACACACACACACACACACACAATAAAAAAGTCAGCAAACAGCTACAACAGCCAGGGTGAGAGAGGCGAAGCGCACTAACCGATGCGTGGTGGACAAGATGGAGTCGTTTTGCGCCGATGGCCAGCTGAGGAGCCGAGGAGCACGGTGAGCCGGCGCGTAGTTGAGGAGACTAGATCTAGATTTGAAAAACTAGATTTAAAGCGCAACCTTCGGAAGGCGAAGAGCGGCACAACATGGTTGAGGGCGGATGGAGACAACATAGCATAAACAAAAGGATGGTTAGAGCAATTGGACTGGTCAAAAAAAAAAAAAAGAAGTAGGGTTGGGAAAAGAGGAGGGACACATGTTTTCGTATGGGTTAATTATATGACCCTATGCCTATTTTTGGATTTTTTTTTTTAATTTTTTTTATTTTGTCGAAAGGCTTTGCTAGTTGACACAATTTTGCAATGTACGCGGACTAAAAATTGATTTTGATTTTAATGATGGCTGTCGCTAGCCAACAAATTTAAATTAGAATACTCTCTATTTCATTTGAGAAAAAAACTAAAAACAAAAATCTGCTACTATAACTAACTGGATATTATTCAGTTCATTTGAGCGGGAGAGGATCATGTTCCAGCAAATTTGCAGCCTTCATTAATTTATTATCATTAATTCATCAATTTGCAGCCTTTAAAGGCCAATAAACCTTCTCTTCGTTCAACGGCAGCCTTCATTATTTCATTATACCGTTCTCTTCTTCTATGCTTTCACAAACTTTGAAACTTATATTTCATGGCGCATATAAAGAAGATCTCTACAAGATATTATTTTTTTTTTAAGAAAAAACTGATCTCATTCAAAAGATTAACAGAGCTGGAGCTCTACATAACAAGAGTTAAGCGCTCTAAATTGACTAAATCAAAAATACAATTAGGCGTTTCCTCAAGCCAAACTTCGTCAGAAAAACTTTTTGCTGCCTCCTTTGCTAGTGTGTGTGCCACCATATTTGATGCTCTTTTAACATAGCACACCTCCCAGCTCTACAAGATATTATTAGGAGCCAATGAGCCACAAAAATGACAATAATTAAAATATAGTCCCTACCGTCAATATATAAAATGATTTTAGAGTGGCTAATTAAATCTATATCAAGTTGCAAAGAAATTAAAGAGTTATTGATGGAACGCCATCAAATAATAGGGATTGTTGACGCATTGTACACTTATTTGAATGACTTTAACCAACGCCGAAGAGCCAAATTGACCTGGCCTCTTTTTAAGTTTGATAAATTAGGTGTAAACAATGATCATGACGTTATAAGTCAAACAATAATTTTTGGCCCAGATCTTTGGCTTGCATAAAATACCACTTTGATGGTGCCATTTCTTGGTCTATTGACCAAGATCCAGAGGACCGGGCCAATTTTTGGCCCATTTCTTATTTGTTTGTATTTTCTGCATTGTATTGCTGTTTTGGGTTTGTTGTTGAGGAGCTCAACTGTTTTTCGGTTTTTTGAGTCTTGTACCCTATCCTTATTTGCTTAAAAAAATTTTAAAAAAAAAAAAAAAAGTCAAACAATAATCAATTTATCCATTTTTAATGTTTCAAGATAATAATATATATTGGTACCTCTCTGTCACTATAGTTGATTTAATTGGTTGACTTCAAAAAGCTATATTTGAAGGTCATGATATCTGTGATCAATATAGCTTATTGCAAATCGATCGGTGACTGATTTTGATTTTTTCCTATGTATATATGCAAAAGTAAAAGAACATCTCAATTAAGCAAGAAGATGATGATCACAATTCACAACCGCAAATCCTTTATTAGCAAGCCGAAATTAAAGACAAAATGAAAGCCAAAAGACAATTAAGGTTTTAGTTGTATTCAGCAGAGTGTGCCAAGAGGTAGGCCTCAACCGCCCTGAAAAGACCCTCGACCTTTTCTTTGCCACCCTTAATATGCTCTGCATCCACCTCATGGTCACCTTTGGTGTGGTACTTGTTGGAGATCTTCAAGATGGATCCTCCATCAGGGGCTGCCACAATCTTTATCTCGTTACAGATCTTCTCCACTTTGTCTCCCACGGGACCACCCTCGATGACGGTGTAGCTGTATTTGAAGTTTGTGTGGTCAACCTCTTCAACCCTCTCCTTCACGTACTTGAAAGGACTGCCTGTAGGATATAGAAAATAGCACAAGTAAGTTATATGAATTATGCGTTGGAGAATATAGGATAGAAAGTAATTAAATTAACCTTCGGAAAAGGTGATCTTCTTGATTGTTCCTGGCCCTCCATTTCCTTCAACGTTTTCAACACTGCTAACAGCTTGAGGTGCAACCTTTGGGATGAGGTTATTGCCATCAAGGATAAAGGCCTTAAACAGCCTAGCTGCTGGAATAACGGAGGTGGTCTCAGCCTCGTAATTGAAAACACCCATGATGATGATGATGATGATGATCTATGGAAATGGAAGAATATGAAGAGGAGTACGTAGTAGAGGTTGGAGCTTGGTATTTATATATAAAACTGAACCTGAAAGTTACCTTTAATTTGTTGACCAACAGCAGTATAATTTGGTGGAGACGGCCAAGAAAAAAATTAAAGGAACTTGTCCCTTTACTACTACGAAGATGCCTCGTATATATCCTGTGTTCAAGTTTTGTCGCCATTGCAAAAATAAATCCTTAAGAGGGCGGGCCACCCCCAAGTACTTCTGGAGGTGGTTGGCAGGCCACCCTTCTTCCAATTAATTTCATCTCCCATCTTCTTTCTTTCTTTCGTGTATATATATATATATATATATTATCCTCAAACTACCCAATGATTGAGAATATTCCCCTCTAAACTACCAATTATAAGATCAATATATTTTTTAAACTATAAAAAAAAAATATCAATATCCCCCTAGAAGGCCGGCAAAAAGAAAAAAATTACCCTAAAAAGAAAAAAATTTCGTTTAAGATCAATATATACTTACAAAAATTGATTATTATTATTTTTAAAAAAAAAAAAAGAAAAAAAGAAAAAGGCATAGATAAAGTCCATATACTCTCCGAAAACTACTACTCAATTGAGAGTGTCTCCCAAACTATCAATTGTGATAATGTCCTCCAAAACAACCAAAGCATCAGTGCCCCCTTCAAAGCTAGCAAAAACGTAAAAAGTACCCCTATAAATTCAAAAAAAAAAATAATAATTAATTTGTTTTTTTTAAAATAGAAAATTTTAATTTTTTTAAAAGATTTTTTTTAAACAAAAATTTTTATTTTTTTAGACGAAAATTTTTATTTTATTTTTTTAAAACGAAAATTTTCATTTAAAAAAATTATAAAATAAAAATAAAAACCAACATTTTAAATTTTTATTAAAAAAAAAAATCAAAAATTTTTAATTTTTTTTCTTTAAAAAGGGATTTTTTTTTTAAAAAATGGTAACTACTTTTTTTTTTTTTTTTGTTTTGTTTTGTTTTGTTTTAAATTTTATTAACAGAAGTTCTGTGCTGGTTATTGGGAATTTGGGGGTGGATATTAACAATGTTTTGATAGTTTGGGGGGACATTGTCATAATTGAAAGTTTGAGAGAGACACTGTCAACTAGGTGATAATTTGATGGGGGTATGTGGACTTTCCAAAAACAAAATTAAAAAAAAAAACCAAAAAACAAAAAAACAAAAACAAGGGTGTCGAACCACCTCCAAATGGCTAGGGGCGGTTCAGACACCCCCTTCGGCCATATCTGCGGGTGGCCTATCCACCGCATGGTCATTAGGAGTACTTGGCCGTGTGACACACTAACATAGGGGTGGCTCACGGACCCCCCCTCCCCCACCCCCAACTAGATCTATGGGTGGGTTGGCACGCGAGCCACCTTTTTTTAAAAAAAAAATTAATTTATAATTTTTTTTTTAAAGTTTTAATTTATACATTTATATTTTTTGTTTTATTTTTTTATTTGGGGGTATTTTCGTCTATTAATGAGATTTAACATCTAAAACAGAATATTATATCCAATTTAACGAGGTTGAGTGACGGAAATAAGTTTTGGTAAGTAAATGATAGTTTGATGTGGTCGGGTGGTGAACGTGGCAGTTCATTGGGGGGAAGGTAATTACACCTTCTTCTTTTTTTTTTTCTTTTTTCTTTTATCTTCTTTTTTTTTTTTAATCCAAAAGTGAGGGGTGGCCCAACTGCCCCTATTTGGCCAGCTCAGCAGCTCCCTTGATTTTTCATTGTGTAATAAATAATACAAAAGTCATCAAAGTAGTAGATAATACTAGCAGTCAAATTCCGTTAAAACATTTGACAGTTTATGTTAGTATGTCACGTTAGCACCAATAAAATGATGACACATGTCACTCTTAATAAAAAATTATATTAATATATAAAACTAACAAATTAATTTAAAAAATAAAATAAAATAAATAGCGTCAACCACCCCTGGCAAAGGGGAGTGGCTAGCTAGGCACCCCAGAATTTTTCCCATGCAATCCATATATATTTTTTATTTTCTCCTGATATACAATACACAATACAATATTGTATTGCGTATTTTCTCCATAAATATTGGATTAATCCATAAATATTTTCTCCATTCATCAATCTTATACAATCTCATACATATATATCTCACAATACATATCAAATCCATATATACAATTTCATATCTCATAAGACATCTAAACCCAAAATGATGATATCATAAACACAAAGTGTACGTACCACATCTTAAAGAGTTAACAAAAATTGTACCATACATATGAAATAAAATATCCAAAACGATATCATAAACATAAAGTGTACCACCTTTTAAAAGGGTTCACAAAAATTGTATATTGCATATGAAATAAAATATATCAAAGAGTTCGCTTAGCATTTGGCATCAAATACGTACCCAACCTAACAGGTCAAGTATACGTACGTCACTTAACGATTACCTACAAATGATAAAACCAGAAAAAAAAAAAAAAAAAAAATTAAATTACAAACCTATATCTAACTATTTTGAAAGTGCAAACCTATATATAATTAGATTATATTACAAGTGACTAAGATATGAAGATCTACACATACTTTGTGATAATCCACAATGGTCGCCTTCTGCATCAGCTGCATGCTCATCTTCATTTGTTAATTCATTCTCACCTATATATAAATAGATGCAAATGTATATTATGCAATCATATATATGTTCTTAAGTAACATTTTTAATCATGAAAATGTAAATATAACTAATATAATGTAATTAAGGTTAATTAATTACCCGGTCGATTACCAACTGATGATCTTGCTCTCACAACACCTGGACACTTGGTGTCCTGTGGAGGACACATGTTTATGTTGCTCGTTCTTTGGCTCGCAAAATAATTTTCCATAAATTTCTGGACGTCGACATAGACAGATGTTAACATGGCAATCTGTTCATTTTGTTTGGAAATCTGTTGCTTTTGTTCATTTATACGCTCAAGTAGTGCAGGGGCTTGTGCAGTTGAGACCAATGATTTATTTGCATGTGTGCTGCCTTTGACTGGTAGATGCCCTGGTCCCATTCCTCGTAAACGGCCAGTGTATTCTGCATTCTCCATGACCTTGGCATAAGCGTCGTCAGTTGCCCAATTTATTGATCCCTGTGTTAAGCTTGAACTTACTGCAGTGTCCTGTGAACTCAGAGCCCTCATCTTCTCCTATATTTATATAGAATATGGAAAAGTGTTACACACCAAGTAATCGACTCATAAAGACTTACAATATTACAATGTTTTTGAAAAAATAAACACATGCATACACAAATTAAATATACAAGTTAATCACATACAACTTTGTCCTCAATGTCTGCATTGAGGAAACTGCCATCCTTTCTCGTGTGGGTTACATCGTAAACGACCGCCCTCGTAGGTGTTTTCGCTTTTTTTCCTCTTGAAAAAATAAAAAAAAAATACATAAAATTTATTAGTGTTACTGATATATATACTAATACAATTATATATGTTGAAAATAACATACAATCTCGTGTGCAATATGGGCAAAGCTCCTCGAGCCAGTCGAGTGTGGCATATAGCACTTGTCTCGTATTTCCTTGTTCTTTTTAGCCATATCCTACATAAATTACATTATACTTATGTTAGTCTTCATACGATTGCATCAATATGGTAAGTGACTCAAACATGACATACCTTATTCTTCTGAGTCATCCATATGCTGACGACGCTTTCCAATTCTGCTGGGTTGACTTCTTACATGGGCAGATTATGTACTCCTTATTTGTAGACTTGCTAACTGTAAATTCTACAAATGATTTGGCTCCATTCATATACTCAACCGAACTCCTAAACTTTGTCATCCAACTCTTATCCATAGCGTAACTACATTATAAAAGGTCTATAAGTTATAATGAATAAGAATTAGGTTTGTTTAATTAGACTGTTGTTGAATTACTATTATAATCTTCACATAGTTAAAGTAAGCTCAAGATGTGAGGAGTAATATATCAGATTCAGATGGCATCAGAGAAGGTATTAAATTTGTATTAAATTAGGATGGCATCAGAGAAGGTATTAAACACTGATATGGAATTCTACATTACTAGTATACTAAATTTGAATGAGAAACGATAGATTGAGGTATTAAATTTGTTTCATTAGGATGATCCATTAATGCTGAAAAATGCTAAGTGAATGATGCAAGATAGGAACACAATAAAGAAAATATGTCATTCCACACATTTCCAAGTGGCATTTTAGGGTAAGCTAAAGCTAAAGAAATTTTCCAAGTAATGTCCTTCATATCGGTGGAATACCGACATCTTCTCTTGAGGTTAAGAAAACAAACAAGATAAAAAAGGCTAAAGATTTTGAATTAAACAGACATGAAATTGCTGCAACAAGTGAAGACAGTTGTATAAACTCAAATTTTTCACTTGTTGGCCGTCCCATGGAACATGAATCTGACCTGTCTGCTATGCCTTCGAAACATCACTCTAAGATGATACATAATGGAAATGAGGATGTGGATATTTTGGGAAAACCGATGCCAAAGGCTTCGTTGAGGATGTTCTCTTTCCCAGAACATGGCCTTCTGCCTGTAGTCAGTCCTGGATGGGCGAGAGAACTAGGCATTGCTACTAGACAGATGAGATTTTCCCCCAATGGCCTTATGAAGCGGTCAATGAGAACAGGAGCAAGTTTCAAAAAGAAAAGAAAAACAGCTGCTTAAGTTCATTAAAACAAAACATAGAAGCTCTACCATCAGCTAATACGAAGAGACAAACTAATCAATTGCAAGTTTTTAAAACAAAGCGAAATATCTCAGAGAACCATCTTGCTGATATGAAAGTTAAAGAAGATGATTTGACGACTATGGGTACAATTCTACTAACTTCTGACCTTCAATATGCTCATTTGTTCTCTCTTATTAGATTATAAAAACTAATGACCCTATCTGACCAGGTGAAACTAACCCTCTGGGAATGGCCTCTGAATCACATAGCACACACCAGGTTGGCCACAATCAAAGTACTGATGCAGCCAACAAGTGCGAGAAAAATGGATATTTGGAGTCCTCAAGATTGATATGCTGCTTACTAATCATTCTCGTTAAATTACTTTCTAGTGCTTCTATTTTTCATCTATTTCTTTTTGTTTTACTCTTCTTAGTTCTCATTAATGTGCTTGACTGTGTCCTTTTTCAACATTCATCTTCGGATAATAAACGATTAAAATTTATATCAGAAGTTTCTTCATCAAATCCTTCAGGCATTCAGAGAGTGGTAGATTCTAAAAGCTTGAAAGATAACCCTGAAAGGAACATACATAAACCTGGTAGGCTTTCCTATTAGGAAATTAATTATTGTTATTATTATTATTATTATTATTATTATTATTTGTTCTCTACTTCCTTAATTCTGCATCTGAAATAACGTAGTTAAACTTATGCAGCTGAGTTGCTGGTGCAAGCACTACAAACTATGGTTGAAGACCACTATGCTGCTGCTCAAGAAAGGCTCCCTTTGGGCCCTAAAATCAAAACAACTATTACTATGGATAAGCATGTGTCCTTCTCTGAGTATATTAGTGCAATGTTACGAGCTTCGGGCTTGAATTGGGATGAATTGTCGGTGAAGTGCCATTCAACAGAGCAACTGCTAGACCGATCCTTATTTGATGAAATGAAGATGTCAAATAGCCAATTCTGTGGTGATTTTTCACTCCTGTTTGACTGTATTAATGAAGTCCTGCCCTACTCCAAATGCATTTCTTTTTGTTTTGCCCACTCATTTTTTTAATTTTCTGCTATTAATTAATTATCATGTTAATCAACTTACAATTAATGTTTCTTATACTCTTCCTTACTCTTACTGATTATTATTTGAGACACATTTTCCTTAGATTGCAAGATTGATGATTAGCTAAGAGTTAAGATATGCCTTATTTGGTTTTGACTCTAAAATAAATTTTCTTTAGGGTGGAAGAGTGAGAGGGACAGAGGGAGAGACGGTTTCTAGGAGAGAAGGTTGCATATCTTATCATCATTCTTCATCTTCTTCCCTGTCAAAATTCTTCAACAATTTCTATAACAGTCATAATTGAATGACCTCCTTTGTTCTTTAACTCCAGTATTATCACCTATTATTTCACTCCTCATTACACTTCCAAGTTCACAGTATGTTCTCATTGGTGAAAATATATATGTATCTTCATCTTCTTTCCTGTCAAAATTCTTCTTCAATTTCTATAACAGTCAAAATTGAATGATCGCCTTTGTTCTTTAGCTCATTCCTAGGTATATTCTGGACTCCAGAAGATCATCATGTTTCTTCCACAATGGTATATATACAACTTCTCCAAATAACTTACATAAGACAATTAAAATTCAAAAAAATGGCACCAATCTCGACGAGTAATTTTGGATAGTAAAGCAGACTATTCTGGCACTACCAATGAAGAGGAAAAACAAAGGAACATGTTAATAAAGGATAAGGAAAAAAAAATTTAAAAAAAAAAAAAGAAGAAGAAGAGGTATTCCGATCCACTTAATTCTGCAATAATAATTCAGTACTAAATGTTAATATGAACGAACTGCACAGTGAAATCAAAACTGAATTAAATTTGAAAGAACACTCTAGGACAACCACGGAGATTCTTCAAAATTGTGATTGCTGCATTCAACAAACCAACTACACCCTAAAAGCAGAGAAAACTTTTCTGAATTTAAAATACATAATTCTCCTAAAAATCATAATACATCAAAAATCTGATTATTAGAATCCCAAATCGACAACTTAAAGAGACAGCAGATACAAAGAAAAACAGAGACAGAGACAGAGAGAGACTCACTAGTACAGGAACGTAGAGAGAGGCAGGCCGGTTTCGACTGGAGAAGATGGCCGGTGGGTTGGCCAATCGTGCAGGTCATTGGGCGCCGGAGAAAGAGATAGGAAAATCGAGATTGAAAGAGGGGAACTGGCGCCGTAGAGAGAGATATGGATCAATATATATTGAGGGAGAGGGGAGAGGCTAGGGATCGAAAATATATATATATATCCTGATGCAGAGAGGGGGGATTGGCGGGCTGCGCGGGGAGAGGTTAGGGAAAATATATATTGAGGGAGAAATTAAGTCTTAGAGTGGGAGCTGAGGAATCAAAAGGAAAATTAAGTTCCCGCTCGCAAAAACAAAAAATATAAATATATTAAAATTTTTAAAAAAAAAAACTTACAAATTTATTTATAAAAATAAAAACTAAATACTAAAAATTAAAAAAAAATTAAAAGAGACTTCAACTAAAAAATATATAAATGCAAAATCAATTACTATGGTTGTCTAGATTAAAAATTCATCTATGTGATATAAAAAAAAAATAATACTAATTCAGAAATTATCGAGATAGGCCACAATAATAATTTAATTACTGTAATCAATTAAACTTTGTCAAAGTAGTTAACGGATTCCATTAGTGTATCATGACATCACCAATAGATACATGTCATTCTTATTTAAAAGTAAATAAATATATTAAATATATAAATTATTTTTAATATTAAAAAAAATGAGGGTGGGGGTTGGAGGAGGTGGCCAATGAGCCACCCCCAGAAATGGCCGGGAGTGGCGTGCAGCCACCCCTAGCCACCATAGGGTGGCCTGCATGCCACCCCTTAGGTGGGGGTGGCCTTTGGGCCATCCTTGATTTGGTTGGGGGTTGGGGGTGGTGCACGGCCACCCCCATGGCGTAGGGGTGGCTCACGGGCCACCCCCAGCAAAATCTAGGAGTGGCTCGACGGCCACCCCACCTGCAGAGTGGCACGCAAGCCACCCCAGGGTGGCCAAGGGTGGCCGCGCACCACCCCAATGGGTCGGGGGTGGCTACCAACCGGCAACCAACCCATATTTTTTTTTAAAAAATAAAATAAAATTAATTTGTAAATTTTATGCGTAATTATCATTTCCCCCCAATGAACTACGACCACTCGATTACCATATACCCCAATCAACTACCAACTTTACATTATGACCCCGACCATCAAATTAAACTATATCCTTTCGCTACCAAAACCCACATTCCGTCAGTCAAGGTTGTTTAGTCGGACGAGATCAACCGGCCATCACGTACGTGCGACTAGTTCATAGGTAGGGATTCGGTTGTGAGTGGGTGGGCGGTGGGTTATAATTAATGAAAAATTTCAAAAGATTTATTTGAATTAAAGATACTGTACGGGGAGAAGGAAAATATTGAAGGGAAAAGTATTAGGTGAGAGCTAAGGAATCCTAGGGAAAATTAAGCTCGAGCACTAACAAAAATAATTTCGGTCTGCCTGCTATCCAGACGCCCTTATTTAAGTGCGCCTGGCTGGCAAGCATCCCTAATTAGGGGCGCCTGCCAGCTAGGCCCCTTAATTAAGGGCGCCTAGATGGCAAGCGCCCCTAATTAAGGGCGCTTGGATAGCAAGTGTCCTGAATTAAGAGCGCTTGCAAGCCAGTCGCCCTTAATTAATGGTGCTTGCTAGCCAAGCGCACTTAATTAAGGGCGCTTGCCACCCAGGCGCTCTTAATTAAGGGCGCTTGCCAGCCAAACCCACTTAATTGAGTGCGCCTACCTGGCAGGAGCCCCTAATTAAGGGTGCCTGGATAGTAGGCGTCCCGAATTAAGGGCACTTTGATGTTCAAAATATCTACCTAAACTAATAGGTAAATAATTGTACATTTTACTTGCAAGTGCACAAGGTCAACATAGTAGTATATGGTACAAGTACAGGATCATTCTCACGATGATTGCTGAATTTATTTTTAAAAGTAATTCCTTAAGTAAAACAAAGATTGATTGGTTAAGTCATAATAATAAAAGGTAGGGCTTTGATATCCACCACTAATTATATTTAGCTAATATTACAATATGCTAATGCTTTGATCATGTTATGCATATATAATCTTTGTCAACCTAAGGGCATGGCGTATACTCCTAAGGCTATAGATTTTCCTAAGCAACGAGTTAGGCATGACGTATACTCTAAAGTTAGGCATAGCGTATACTCTAACTCTTTTTTTTTTTTTTTTTTTTTTAAGGGATTTAGCATGATGTATACTAAGTTGTTCCATGAAAAAGCATATATTCTATGAAAATCGACAAACACATGAGGCCTAGGGCATGACATATACTTCTGGTTCCCCATATTGATTAACCCAAGAATCGCAATGTGGATTCTTTAGTTACTTATGTTAAACGTAGGACACGGCCATCCAAATTGATTTAATTAGTCCATACCACTTGCATATGTTGATCAAGCACACACATATGAGGAATTCATGCAAGTAGGCATCACTCAAGTTAAATAGCACAACAAGATCATCACCAGGACGCCAATATTAAAATATTAACTAAACATAATTAGGGCTTCAATCTAGCCCTACTAATTAAATTAGCTACACATAAGATTGATGTTAAACATCTTCATAAAATAAAAGAAAAGAAAAGAATAAACCTGGGACTTGAACTTCAAGAGCTCCTCTTCTTCTCCTTACAAATTATATCTATTCTAGAGGCTTAAGGGTCTATTTATAGGTTTTAGAAGTCCTTGACAAAGTAGTAAACCTAGGGATTTCATAAGGTTTTGAGACCTATTACAATTGGGAGTTGAACCATAATATGGAAAGAGGGACATTCTGACCGCCACTTGATGTGTCTCCTGCGCACGGGTGCGATCGATCGCAGCCCGTGTGCGCTCGATCTCAGGTCTGAGATCGATCCTACTTCTGTCATGCGCTCGATCGCTCCTGGCCTGATTTGTACTGTGTCCTCTCGGGTACTGCATTCGATCAGAAGTACCCTGTGATCGATCGTAGTGTCAGGGAGATCCAATTTTTTCCATCTTTTCTCTTTGAGCCCAAATCATCTAGATTTACTTCATTTTTCTTCCAAAAGCCTGCAAAAGTATGAAAAACACAAAAATGAATTAAAATGGTCTAATTAACTAAAACCGAATGATTAAAACATGCAAGTTAATGGCAGAAAATATGAATATTTTAGCATTTATCACACTTGCGAGCCAAGCGCCCCTAATAATCAAGCGCCCTTAATTAGGGGCACTTGCCATCCAGGCGCACTTAATTAGGGGCGCCTAGCCGGCAGGCACCCATAATTAAGGGCACCTGGATAGCAGGCATCCCGAATTAAGGGCGCTTCTCAGCCAGGCGCCCTTAATTAGGGGCACTTGCTAGCCAGGCGCACTTAATTAAGGGCGTCTAGTTAGTAGTCGCCCCTAATTAAGGGCACCTGGATAGCAGGCGTCTCGAATTAAGGGTGCTTGCCTGCCAAGCGCACTTAATTAGGGGTGCCTAGCTGGCAGGCGCCCCTAACTAAGGACGCCTAAATAACAAGCGTCCCGAATTAAGGGCGCTTCCTAGCCAAGCGCAGTTGATTAACTAAATTGGGGCATGTCATATTGGAATGTGCCGACTTAAGGAGACGTTTTTCTGCGCAGGCATTGCTAATTTTATTTTGTGTCGTTTCCACAATAAAATGTCCCTATAAGGGGATGTTTTATTAAAGCACCTCTATTCCAAGCATTACTAAATCTTTTTTTTTTTTTTTTTTTTTTTTTTTTTTTTTTTGTAGTGTACAAATCACTCGGCACAACGCCAACACTACCGAGAAAGGGTAATATCTCGGGTAGAATACGTATTATAGTTACGATCTATAAAACATTAGTTTTCTGCATTAAAATAATTAGACGATTATCGCCGGGAGTACACCACCTTTTATCAACCAAACAATATTTTCAAGGTGTATTAATAGGGACAACACTTCCTTTAAATGTTTACCAAAACTGTACGTTTATTTCTGCTTGACAATTGGGCTCACATCATACTCCATTGTGAGGTTTACTTATTAAGTCGTTAGACTTACGCGGTTATTACTCTTATAAGGAGCTTGTTTCTAGAATCCAAGAGTGTTATAGTTGCCATGACAAACTTTGCTTTAAGATCTTATGTTGTTATCAGGTTTGCCTTATATTATTAGTTTCTCCAAGTCTTTAATTTGAAGATTATACTTGTACCTGTAATGATTAATAGATTTCTCATATTACTTCACCTTCGTATGCATTAACTTTGATGATGCTTAGAGGGTGATCCCCTATTCAGCCACCAATTGATTAAATTGGGGTAATTGCCAATAACCCTGGCAGGCTGGTCAATGTTAGTTTTGGTGACTTTACACTTGTGGAGCGATGATCATCCCGATTGCTAGCCTGACGCTAGGCAGAACTAAGATTGTTCTGACAGCGTATAATAACAGCAAAAACTAAGAATTGAAGATTGAAAAGGGAATTTAAGAAGAGAGAAAATAACAAATAGGGAAGTGAAAGTCCCTAAGTGCACCAAATAAGCAAACAGAGAAATATTTCTGGAAGGCTTAAAATAAATTGATAATATAAACTGAATTCTAAAAATAACTAAGACTTGATGCCTTTATATAGGCTACGCACCTCCTAAATTAACAAGGAAAAGGAAAAACCAACATAATTTGAAAATAAATCATAATAGGAAAAGGAAAACAAATCCTAATAGAAAAGGAAAGACTCAATCCTTTTTAAAAAACGAAAATATAATCCTAATGGAAAAGGGAAAACCTAATCCTTATTACAAAGGAAAATTAAAACACATGCATAATTAAAATAATAGTTTTGCGAATTTTTTCCTGCATCATAGCCCAATCAGCATCTGAGTAGGCTTAGATGGAGTTTGAAGGTGAACTAGGAAATCGGAGACCAAGCTGAATTGTGTGCTTTTGGTACCGAAGCAGGTGCTTGACAGATTGCCAATGGATGTCTATGGGATTGTGCATAAATTGAGATAGTTTGTTCACACTGAAAGAGATGTTGGTGTACGTAATATATAAATATTGGAGAGCTCCAACAGTGTTACGATATAATGTTGGGTCCTGAAACAAAGTACCTTCAAATGCAGAGAGATCCATGGAGGTGGCCATGAGGGAGGTTGCCATTTTTACCTCAGACATTTTTGTTCGCTTCAAAATATCCAAAATGTAGCGATGTTGGGATAATATAGAACATCACAAGACCAGGGGATCACTTATATATATATATTAATGATGACCTATAACAGTCGTCGCTGATAAGTATTGCATTTGGGTTTAGTTTGTTTTCCAACAAAAAATGATTTCTCAAAAAATAATTTTCATCTTTTGGCTCCTAAGAAAAATGTGTGATGGATAGTCGAAGAAGGTCGGCAACTTCCAGAGACCTCCAATTAACGTCCAACAAACTCCAGAGCTGATCTGACAGTTTGAGAATGCGAAACTCAAACTCAAAAACCGGTTTATGAAATTTAAATACAGATTTGGGTCGTCATTAATAATATAACTATTAGCGACAACTCAAAGTAGTTAGTGTTGATAAGTATTACACACAAGCCTTTTCTTTCCTTCTTTTTTTCTTCACAAAGGGTATCAGTGATCGACGATATATTTGGGTTGTCACTAATAATCGAACAATGAGCAACGACTAAAATTGTCATCATCTCTAATAGTTAGGGTATTAGTGATGACTGTTTTGAATCATCGCTAATAATATAACTATCAGTTATGACACAAATTTCTCGTCTCTGATGAATAAGAAATCAGAGATGAAGGTTTTGGGCCATCTTGACTATCAGCGATGACCCATATCAATTGTCGTTGATATGTACGGCATGTAATATTATTTTTTATTGCATGAAATGTCTTTTTACCCCTTAGGGTTTACAAATTTTATTTTTTTCACCTAAATTCCAATTTGTATCGTAGATGGTACCTCAAGTATGGCTAAACACAGAGATGATACATTGTCCATCTTCCGTCCAAAAAGTTAACATAAATCCATGTCAAACGAATAAAAAATTACCAACAGCCAAATGCCTCATTAAAAATAAAAATTAAAAATTAAAACCTAAAAAATTAAAACTATTGAAAACATTAAAAGGAGTACTTTTTGAAAAAAAAAAAAAAAAAAAAAAGAATGGTGTCTCCGGCAACCCTCATGGTCGGTCTATATAAAATTTTAATTTATTTACTTTTTATTATGAGCTAGTGACAAGTGCCGTAATTTTATTGGCTCTAATGACGTGGTACACTAACCAAATCTATCAAGTTTTTTTGAAGGAATTAGACTGCATGAATTCATATGTTATTTATGCATATGACAGGGATCTTTCAAAACATTTTGATACCACACTAAGGTTATTTGTAAATTAGGTAAAGCATAATGACTAATTTTACATTTTTTCCAAAAATTTAAGTGAAGAGAACAAATTCTCTTCCTAGAGGGGAAACACAATACTTTAAGTGTGCATGAATAACATATCGGGTCTATCAAGCATATGTATGTACTTTTTTTCTCCAAGACCAACCGTTATAACTTTTCAAGACTTCTCGTCCTATCAAGACATCCACTCATTGATACACTTTCAATTTTTATTTTTTATTTTTTTGACATGTGCGCACAAGAGGGGGGAGGGAGATTCGAACTAGTGACCTTCACTTTATTAAGTATGGTCCAAGCCGATTGAGCTACCTCTTGGGGACTGATACACTTTCAATTAATACACCCATTTAAGCTCACTTAAATTGGACTATATAATTTTTTTTTGGCTCTTTTCTTACTATTTGTATGTACTTTTTGTACTTAATTTTTTGATTTGGGCTTCTTGTTGGGGGGTCCACCCCTCTTTTTCATGTCTTAATTCATGTAACCCTTTCCTTAAAAACATAAAACAAAAATAATACAAATAATAAAATAAATTGGAAGTCAGACATCATAATCTCTTCAGTAAATTTCAATCATTCAAAACTTTGAACTTCAATGATGTTATCCTTTCCATTATTTGTATATATGCAAAAAGTAATACAACATTCAGTTTGCATTCTTCCGAGTTACAACATCGATTTCAGCAAGCAGATGAACACAACCGCAAGCTCCTTTATTAGCAAGTAAACAAAGTTTTAAAAAAAAAACATGAAAGCCACGTACAAGTTATTATTGGGCGAAGACACAAGACGATATTTAGTTGTATTCAGCAGAGTGTGCCAATAGGTAGGTCTCAACCGCCCTTAAAAGTTTCTCGGCCATTTCTTTGGCACCCTTCATCTCCTCTGCATTAATCTCATGGTCGCCTTTGGCGTGGAACTTGCTGCTGATCTTCAAGATGGATCCCCCACCAGGGGCTGCCACTATCTTCAGCTCGCTGCAGACCTTCTCCAGCTTGTCACCCAGGACATCACCCTCGATCACGGTGTAGCTATATTTGAAGTTTGTGTTGTCAACCTCATCAACCCTCTCCTTCACGTACTTGTAACGGCTGCCTGAAGGATATAGAAAATACCACAAGTTAAATGAATGATGCGATCGATGGAGAATATATATATGGATAGAATGTAATTAAATTAACCTTCGCCAAAGGTGATATTCTTGATGGTTCCAGGCCCTCCATTTCCTCCAACGTTTTCAACGCTGGTAATAGCTTGAGGTGCAACCTTTGGGATGAGCTTATCGCCATCAAGGACATAGGACTTGAACAGCCTTGCCGCTGGGATAACGGAGGGAGTCTCAACCTCGTAATTGAAAACACCCATGATGATGATGATCTAAGGAATTAAGAATATGGGAAGAGGAGTAGTAGGATTGATTGAAGTTGGTGAGTTTTTTGAGTTGGGGAGCTTGGTATTTATAGAGTATTGAGCCTGAAAGTGACCTTAATCCCTCTTTGGTGACCCAAGAAGGTAGGGATTTCACTCTCTTCTCGGATGTCAACCAGAGACAATTTGTTGGAAGAAGTTAAATTCCATTCAGCATAGCCCACCAATGTCGTAAACTTTCCTTTCGGTCTTCGTCAATACCAAGGCTTAATTTGGATTCATTTCTGTCCATCAAATTCGAAATTGGCTCCATCATATGCGTCATTCTTGACCATTAATTCTTGTGGTGTAACCACTTAGAATTTGGCAATGCTAAATTCTTTTTCCTTTTTTTGAAAACTCCATGTATCTCTTTAATGGATCTCTTCAGAGGTAGCCAAGGGTGGTGCACGAGCCAGTGCAGTAAGTCAGTACTTCAACCCGAGAGCTCTGTTCGCTGACCGTGCATAGGCTGTCCAGTCGAGATGGCTGAACAAGAAGGAAAATGTTAAGGTCACAACACAAACCCAACTCATGGCCAACTTCTCCCCTACGTGTCATTTTTTTTTTTTTTTTTTTAAAAAAAAAGTTTGAATTTTAAACCATACACATTGTCTTTTCTCCTTTCAGAATCCAAAAATCTTCTCTCAGTCCTACACTCTCCCTCCCGCACTCATCCTCTTTCTCCTCCGACGAGTTCTTCGACCACCGGCGAAGTTGTCCGTACGTCACTCTTGTCTCTCTCACCCCGGCGCAAGGTTCCATCCACTGTCTCTCTCACTCCGGCGACGTCTACGGCCACCGGTGAAGCTCCTGTCTCTCTCACTCCAGCGAAGCCGAAGGCTCTCTCTCTCCTCCACCAGTTGTAAGTAATCCCTCTCTCTTCTCCACGTGCAAAATCTAGGGCTTTTTTAACACTATTGCCTGCTAGAATAGTGTATTAGATTTCTATGTGTTTAGATTTTTGAACACTATTGGCTGTTGTTTTTTTAACATTATTGGGTACGGGTTTTTATTTCTTTTTTCGTTGCTTGAAGCTGTGTTTCTTCATGCCCTAGAAAAATAGTTTTTGGTTTGAATTTCATGGTGAAATTTCGAAGCATTGAATAATAGACCTTTGAAGAATTTCGAACATAATAGGGCTTTAGTGTATTTAGAGTTTAGATTTAGGATTTAGATTTTTGTGTATTTAGGGTTTAGATTTCTGTTCTTTGAAGAATTTTTGTTCTTGCATTGCCATCTTCTTGTAAATGAAACTGTTTATTTCATATTACTTGCTTGGATTTTTCATATGAATGGTAATGGGATTGATTATTTTGCATGCATTTGGTGTCCAAATGGCCATTTAGTATCTGCACTAGAAGATGTAGGAGGTCTGATTTAACATCCAAAGCCCTCATTGCTCTGTTCAAATCAAATTTTTAGACTTATGACACTGTTCATTGTTCCAAGGATAAACCTGTTTTATCATTTAAATTGATCAACTTACTAAAGAATTTCACAATATGTCCTTCAATTACACCAGTAATGGTTATATGTACAAAACACTTGATTAGTAGAAATAGTTGCATCAACACTGTACTACTATATAAATAATCTTATTAAAAGCTTGTTATGGTTATATTTCAAATTTGCTACATATGTAATGCTTGATGATAGTATTGATGAAGTTGGATTCTCTGCTTTTACTAAATAGTTCACTCTCTAAATTTTTTGCAACTCTTGATAGTTAAACTTGATTATGTATGTTGTACTTAATCTACTCACTTATATATTCCCTATGCCATTTTTTCTTTAGTGGATTTGCATCTGTGATAAACTTCCCCTTTTCTGCCTTTCGTAAGACCGGTTGGACGAGTCCAAGTTTTGACTAGTGTGTGATCATGCTTCATAACAGAAAATTGTAAAGAGTGTTGATAATTACTAATTGCTCAAATGTGCTCTCCTGTGTAGAACTCTGCCTTGGAGTAATATGTTGAGAGTTCTGTTTGTTTGAATTGAGGTAATGGCTGGATTGTAGCAATTAAGCTTGTGTTTGCAAGTTTGGCAACAATAATAAATTTATGAACCTCGGAAATTAACACTATATTATCAGCTTGATCTTGCTCTTTGATTATCTTTCTCAAATACTTCTCTCTCAACGTCAGTTGTTTGTGTTGTAGGTAGGAGCCCCTAGAATTTGAAATGGCATTGTTTGCAGGTGTCCCTATGCACTGGAAAATAAAGGGTTAGCATTTTTTTGCCAGTTCTTTTTAATTTTTTTAATCATTTGCTTTATTATGTTCAAATTTGCAGGTTAATGAGAGTGAGTTTGAAGACTATTTGGACAGATGGATGCTGTAATGGAGTCTGAAGACTAATACACTAATGCTGCAACGGCCTTTGATTGGATACCCATTGATAACGAGAACCACTTTTGTGGTGCATGTAATGGTGGAAAGGTGCACTATAAATGGCTGCCATGAAGATTTGTATTAGTTTTTTTAAATTTGTAATGCAAATGTTGGAGTTGTGTTGCAAATGTGTATTCCAAACATTTAATTTATAATGCAAATGTTTAATTTCGAAATGTGTACTATAAACCCATGTGATGTGAACCCTATGGGTACATTAGATAGAGTTAGCTCCCGTAGAGCATAAATCTGATATCAAAGTCCAATTTTGCTTTATGGGTCGTAAAACTTCAATAAATAGTAATTTTATTTTTTATTTTTGGTTCTGATTCAAGTAGTTAATCATATATTTAAATTAATGGTTTTCAAGTACAACATAATCAGAAAAAAAAAATTGCATTAAAAATAAACTGATTCAGAAGATGAGCATAAAAATGAGAGCAGATGCTTGAGCTCCCTTAAGTCAAAGGCTAAAAATGATTAAAATGAAGAATAATATGTGCTGTTGAAAGCCCCATGTGCAAATATTTACTATTCATTATCACTCAACAGATTATGTCATTGCATTTCAGGTGAGCAAGCATGAGAGACACTGATCATCGAGGACAACAACACCAACATCATCAACAAACAAATCTGCCACAGTCAGGCCAAGAACATGGTAACCATCGTTGCACAGCATCTTAGAGGCTGCCAGTTGGCCATGTTTTCCAATCCTTTTAAACATGCTGATTACTTACTGCGTAAGTGACAGAGGAGCTGTGGATCACTGCACCTGTTCAATTTATCCATCCTGGCTAGTACACATGACCTTTTAAACCTGAGGAAATAATTTTGGTGGATTATGGGAGGCAAGTTGTGAGACGAGTGATCATAATCTCTCTTTTTTTTTTTCTTTTTTTCTTTTTTTTCCTATTTCAGAGATTTGGGTAATGCATAAATTGTGTATAGCAGAGAAATACATTCTAGCATACATTCTAGATTTGAATCAGCCATGTCTAGTTAGCAATTAAAGGAGCAAAATTAGAAAGTATTCAAACTCACTGAGACATAAGCAACAAAAAGAAGTAGAGCAACCAAAAAACAAAGACAACTCACTCAAGTCACAGATCATCCACCATCCCAACACAACCCTTTTAAAAAATTACATGACAATTTCTCAAAAAGACAAAGTCCATGACAACTTCCCAAAAAGACAGTTACATGACAATTCCCCAAAAAAATATGCCAACATCAAAGGCATAAACTATATTAAATTTTACATGCTCTTGGACATAATGACATGTATCAGAGAGCGGATACTTGAAAGCTCATCACCAGTAATTGTAGACAAGTATTGTCGATGGTTGAGAACGACATAAACTTCATTGAAGATGGGTTGCACATGCATTACAATCATTGGGTCTGTTGCGATTATAGCATTGGTGACGCTTATCATCCAACCAAATGTGTGGGGCATATTGATATTGATACCGTAGGTTAGATGCCGCAAAAGGTGAAGCAATACTACTAGGCTCAAAGGAAGAGGATATATAGACAATATATGCTGTACATCAACCTAAATAAAAAAATTTTAAAAAAAAAAATTTTAAAAATTTTTTTTTTAAAAAAAAACTTTTTAGGCAACTGCTTTTGAATATATAACATTAATAACTAAGATAACATGATGAATTTATAAACCTGAGAGCATAGCCAGTATACAATAGACACATCACATATTCGGAAGGCTGCGCCGAAGGCTTCTTTATATTTGTGTTGGCTGATGAATTTTGACAGCCCAGACATTGGATCAACCATTGTTGCTGCCACATTGATGGAACCCTACATTATAAATTAAACAAATGAAAAATCATATTTGAGCAAATGATATGTGCACCCAAAATCTGGTAAATCGTCATATTAATCACCTGTGTTGTATGAGGCAATGAAGTTTGAGAAGTGTTGAGGTCATCTTGAGATAGGTTATGTACCTTCTTCTTTTTCCCCTTCTTGTTGACAGTGTTCTCACTTTGTTGCTTATTTCGTCTTTGGGATTTCTTACCTTGTGACTTTTTGATCACTTTTTCTATAACTGGGACCATTCGTAGGAAGCGTGGTCTCCCTTCCTTTGTAGCCTTAACAGGAGTAAGCACCTTCTCACCTTACGCCATGGTGCCCTTATTACTTAGAATTACCTCATCCCAAGTTGGAATGACTTCATCACATTGATTAGGCTCATCCAATGTTAAGGCACGGTATTTCTTCGTTAACATATCAACACTTTTCATCGCTTGCATGAAATATTTCACGTTCTTGGATGTGAGCAATGCTAATTCTTCACAATGCTTGCAAAATTCGTCATACCTCTAGGCATTGGAGTTATTAACCAACACGTCACCACTACTCTTAATCAAAACATGTTTTTGATTTATATCCTTCCTCCATCTATCAAGAATATATCTAGGTGGCAACATTGTAACCCCACTCGTAAGTAGAACATAAATGGAATGTCTGCATATGATTCCTCTTACTTTAAACAATGCACATGTATACTTTACTTCAAATTCATCGTTGTTGAAGAAAACACTAAATGTTTTGTCCATCATGCGGTTTTCATTAGTTTCAATCACTTGATACGTAGAAATTGCACCTTTACTTTTTAGAAGACAATTATTAACATTTGAACGTGGCTTAAATTCTGCTTGAACTTCTTTGAATTTTGCATTTGTGTGAACATCTTGAAACTACTTTTCTAAAGCAAAGTTCGTTACACAAGGACTCGTGCGATTATAACGATCAAAATCAGCACATGCCTCCCTCTCAACCATTTTCTTCAAAGCACTATCAAATTGATCAACAAGTTCCTTTAGTGTGGTTTGTGCAAGCACGTAATTATCAAAGAAAGAATTCATGCTTTCACTCCGCTGCATTGTAGTCATTCCCGCCCAAAACGTATCTTTCATATATGCCAGCACCTAAAAAGTCCGCCCAGAATATAACATATTCAACCATGGGTTATTCTGAAACTCATAACTCTCAATTAAACTTTTCCAAATTTCCTCAAAATCATCAACATTGGGAGAGTCATACACACATATATTTAGGGCCATCTTAATGTCATCATAATGCTTATATCCTGAACGCTTTTCGAGGACTTTTCTCATAATGTGCCATAGACAATATCTATGTCTTGTTTTTGGGAAAACTATTTCAATTGCATTTTTCATTGCTCTATCTTAATCTGTTATAATTGCACTTGGAGCTTTGTAGTTCATGCACTTCGATCATGCCTCAAACAACCAAACAAATGTGTTTGTATCTTCGTTTGACAATAGTCCTGCTCCAAAAAGTATAGATTGACCATGATGATTGACTCCTACAAAGGGAGCAAATGGCATATCATACCTATTAGTCAAGTATGTGGTGTCAAATGTAATGACATCCCCAAAATATTCATACAATGCCCTACTTTGTGCATCAGCCCAAAACACATTTCGCAACCTACTATCATCATCCATGCCTATCATATAATAGAATCTATCATTCAATTCTCACATTCTTACGAAATAATCACAAAAGGCCTGACCACCTCCTTTGCCAGGCCAAAGCTCTCTTGCCTTGTTAATAAAATTCTAACAATCTCTCTCATAAAAGGGAACAATCTCAATAAAATTCACACAAATCCTAGCATTACATTTCATTCTATTAGTTGCTAATTTGGTCTTTATACCCGTACTTCTGCTGTTTCTCACTTTGCCATCACGCATGCATGTCAGGACCATGTCATATGGATTACCATCTACATTCTTCTTAATAACTCTTTTTAATACAGCAAAACCAACTTGCATAGCATGCGCCTTATAATATGAAATAACTTCTTCATGTGAATTAAAAGTCATTGACACAACTGGTTCTTCAACTTTTTCATTCTCACCAATCATCCTTGGTTCTTCAACTTTTTCATTTCCACCGATCATCTCTATTTCTTCAAATTTTTCATCTCCATCCAACTCTTCATTCGAACTTTTATCCCCATCCACCTCTTCATCCGAACAAGTGATCCTTAAGTCATTTGGTTCTTCAACTTCTTCATCCACATCTATCAAAAAAGGATACAAAGTTAAAAGCCATCTTGGTGTGTCAAAGCAAAATTATAACCCAAACAAAAGATGAAAAGTCAAACCTATTTGAGGGCAATCTTGCTCCAAAAAATCTTCTTCATTTGGAATACGTGTATACAAAGATTCAACTTCACCCTCCTTGTCCATTTAGGTAGCCATAATGAGTAACTTTTCCACTTACATAATGTATAATTCAAAATATTATTGTATAAACAGTGTGAACTATAAAAAGCATATAAATAGTAAGAACTTAAATAGGCTTGAAAAGAAAAAAGAAAATGAACTTCATTCCAAGACCTCTCTTGAGAAAGGCAAGGATAAAGTGGTAGTTGACAAAATTTGATGAGCAAGTAGGAAAACCTTGGCAGTTAACAGAACTGCTACAGGCACTTTCAGGGACATTAGATCAATCTCTCAAGGTTTTTCTACTTGCTCAACAAATTCAAACTTACACCAACCTTGGCTATTATCAATGATTTAGGCTTTGAATATTAAAAGAAATAAACTCAATGCACCAGGTCAACACAAGGACTTACATTTGACAAACCGCCAGAGAATAATGCAAATGAGAAATCTCTCAAGGTTATGGACCTATGGTCAAGCCAACATGTTTAACAGAAACAAAGACAGCTTTTTTTTTTTTTTTTATTAAAAAAAAAAAAAAAATTCAACGAAGATAGCTTAATGCTTTACTTGACATTTCTTATGGACATGCCCTATGCTAGCAATCTATGCACCAAAGGCCTTCTATTTTACCCGCTAATTCAATTCAATTCATTTCGGTGAAATCATAGATATAATTTGTGGCATGGAATGTAGAGATTTAGAAAAATTTGTACTAAAAATGATTTTTTTTTCTTGATAATTATATCGGAATAGCTCAGTAGACTGTAATTACTCATATTCAATTGCCTGAAAAGCATTGCATAAATCTACAAATGCCGTTTCATAAATACGTGGAAATGTGTTTGTCATTATAAGTAGCATTTAAAATAAAATTAAACTAAAAAAATATGACTACTTCTATGCGATGAAACGTCTTTTGAAACAATGGGAATTGGCCAGAAGCTTTTCTTATTTGATGAAAAAAGAAAATGAACTTCATTCCAAGACTTCTCTTGAGAGAGGCGAGGATAAAGTGGCGGTTGACAGAATTTGATGAGCAAGTAAAAAAACCTTGGCAGTTGACAGAATTGCTACAGGCACTTTTAAGGACATTAGATCAATCTCTCAAGGTTTTTCTACTTGCTCATCAAATTCAATCTTACACCAACCTTGGCTTTTCTGAATGATTTAGGCTTTGAATATTAAAAGAAATAAACTCAATGCACCAGGTCAATACAAGGACTTACATTTGACAAACCGCTAGAGAATAATGCAAATGAGAAATCTGACCAAAAACTATCTTTCTCAGGCATGAACAAACACAGCCTCAACCAACGAAAAAGAAGTAAAACTCCATACCCAATAATATTAAAAAAAAGGGAAATCATATCTAAAATCCTTAGGTAAACGCGCTTTTTTTAAAAACTCCCTGGGTATTTTTTTTCGGAAATTTAATCTCTGGGTCACTCGAGACTACTTAAAAACTCCTTACCGTTAATTTTTGTTAACTTCCATTATTTGAGTTAAACGCACCGTTTTACTTAAGTCCACCTCAGTAGAATTTTGTATCCTACGTGTTCACATTGGACACGTAGGATATAAAACTCACCGTTTTGGACCATCCAAAACGGTGAGTTTGGCTTAAACTTGAGGGCTTATTTTTTGAAACCCTCAAGTTTCATACGGTCACAATACCAGCCTCCCGATACACCTCAAGCGGCAACCCACCGACGCAGACGCCACCGACGCAGACCCCGCCGGCGACAGGACCCACCGGAGACAGAACCACCGGCGACAGAGGCCACCGGCGACAGTACCCACCGGTTAAATCACCCATTTCGGCGTCACTTTTCCGGCTAGGTTTCCGTCAAATCACAATATTTTGAATCGGAAAAAATCTGGTTTCGACGAAGGTATTTTCCGAAATTTCTTTGTGGGTTTTGTTGATTGACTGAAATGGAAGCCTTTAATAGTTGTTTTTTGAATTTTTTTGTTGTGTTGGAAGCATTTGGTCGAAACCCCATCCCCAACCTGTTTTTTGTCCAACATCTGTCCCCATCCGCAACTTGTTTTTTGTCCAACATCTGTCGAATATTGCACTTTTGAGCCAATATTAGTGTTGATTGGCAGTGGGTGTGGTCCACCTTGGTTGTGGTCCTGGAATGAGACAGTTGTTGTGTCGTGTGCACTGGCAGGTTTGGTCAAGGGGGATTTTGTCGTGTTAGGCAGAAGGGATTCTATCAATTTTTTTCTGTGGGGCTTAATTTCCTTCCATTTAATGTACAACTCAACTTGCTCAATATACAACTCACCGTGCTCATTCTAGAAGTGGATTGATGTTTTGAATTTGTAGAAGTCAAATTTGGTGTTTAATTTATCTGTTATTTTATTATGGGATTTAATTTGGATGAGGCATTGATAATGAAATAGTAATTTGAAGATGGTATATATATATATATATATATACTGTTCTTTATATTTAAAAATGTTTTCCTTTAGTAGTTAGCTCAACCACATTTTGCCTTAAACAGAAGGTTTTATTATCTCATGAGCTGTCTTCTAGGATAAATTGTCTATATCCTCTTGTGATAGCTTTCCAATATGAGATTTAATCTCTCACGCTCACAAGTGTATATAATTGTACCTATATTCAACTACTTTCTTGGATTACATGCCCTCCATGCTATTGTGCATGGTAAATTTCATGTCAATCTGGTGGGATTTACTATAATCTAAAACTTATTTATTTATAAGCTTGTTTAAAATTCTTTTTAAAGAAACTTTATCTTTAACATTTCCATAACATTTCCAGATTAGACAGTTTCTAATCTCTCATTCTCTTAATATTTAGCAAGCATGATGGACATGTATATTAATATAATGTAATGGTGACTTTGGCAAAATAGTGATCCTATGGAAAGTTATTAAGTAGCAAATGTAACTTAAACCTGCATCTTTTACGTATATTGATGAATTTTTGCATAATTTAAGGCATTGAATAGGTTAATGGTTCTTATAGAAAGAGAAATTTTTTACATGTATTGTATGCATTTGTTGAGCTTTCCACATATAACAATGAGCGAAAAGTGCACTTTGCACCTATAACATGCATGTGCAAAAGTATATGTTTATTATTACTATTATGTTTTGTCCTTTTTTCCCAATTGAATGGTTGCCAACTATGTCAACCTAACTTCCAAAATCAGCTTAAGTTGGGCATCTTGAGTCCAAAACATGCATGTATAATTTTTAATGATATATATATATATATATATATATATATATATATATATATATATATATATATATATCATTAAATCATTTCATTTCATGCAATAGATAGATATTATTGTTTTTTGTGTTTTCTTGTATTGACAAATATTTTTTCTTACACTCTTTTATATTTTTTCTTACACTCGTTTATATGTTTACAGATATGGCTGTCAATATAATCATGCACCACGGTGGAACAATGACGCATACCCCATTTAACTACGTTGGTGGCGACGTCCATGAAGTGAAAGGCTATGATGTTGACTATTTTAGTATGTGGGAAGTCAAAGAGTTGGTTCGTGACTTAGGATACATGAGCGACGTTAGATGTTGGTATAATGTCGGTGATGGTCCACATAATCAAGTGATATCTTTAAATAGTGATGCAGACGTTGTAGATTTTGTAAATATTATGGATGAGTACAGAGCACAAGATGTTCATTTATACGTTGAACATATGGTGGACAGTGCTATAATAGTAGATGAGCATTTATTTCTTGAAGCTGTTGAAGGACAACATGGAGAAGGTGGTAGCGGGGTGGGTGAGATACCTAATACTGCCCAGCATGACGGAGATGGAGAAGGTGGTGGCGGGGTGGGTGAGATACCTAGGGCTCCCCGTCATGATGGAGATGCAGAAGGTGGTGGCGGGGTGGGTGAGATACCTAGGCCTCCCCTTCATGATGGAGATGGAGAAGGTGACGGGGTGGATGAAATACCCCGTGCTGAAGGTAGTATACTTATTTCTTATTTGTTAACTTAATTGTTTTTTCAAATAATATATCATGAGAGCACTTAGCCTTCCCTTCCTGAATGACTAACAACAAATTTGATTGTTTCTTTTAGGGATGGAGGACATACCTAATGCTGCACGTGAAGATGGAGATGTACAAGGACAAGGTGGAGAAGGTGGACATTCTCAATCAAAACATTTCAAAAGCCCCCGAGTTAAAACTAAGGCTGCCCGTTCTGTTACGCCATCCAAGAAACCAAGCGGGCAACCGACCACCAGCCGAGGAGGTACATAGAAATTGAAATTGAGTTGGACTCTTATGTTGTCACAATTATTTATGGTTTTTATTAGTTGATTCTTTTGTTTTAGGTTTTTTATTTTAATTTATTTGTATATATTTTTCAGTACGTAGAAGAAGAAGAAGACGGGTTGCTCAACCGGTTTTGCAGGACGAGGAAGACAATCAGAATGTTGGTGCGGACACCGTGCCCAAAACTGGTAAAAAAAAAAGTGGACGTGGTGGTAGGCCACGGAAGAAGAAAGTGGAAGAGGATATTGATGAAGTTATCAAGGAGTTGTTGACTGACTTCGAAGCAACCGATGGCGAAAATGAGGACCTTTTCTATGATGCTGCTGAGGTCAATAAAGAGAATGATGGGACGTCCAAATGGTGGGAAAAAGTTGACATTAACATAGGTGATAAAGGAGCCGATTTTGGGGAAGAGGAATCTGCTGATGAAAGTGATGGTCTTGCAAGTTTGCAAGAAAGTGATGCTGCCGAGGTTGGAAAAAAAAAGGAAGCGGTATAGACAGTTCAATCTGAAACATGACTTGAAGATTCCAGTGACGTTTGAGCTTGGGGATCAATTTGCAGATTCAAGTTCCTTCAAGATGGCACTGAAGACGCATGCTGTGCAGAAAGGGTTTGATTACAACTACAAACACAATGACACGAGTAGGGTGAGTGCAGTCTGTAAATTAGACCATTGCTCATGGAGGATTCATGCCTCTACTGATGCTACCAGGACTTCTTTTCAAATTAAGACGTACTACCCGATTCATATTTGTGGTAATCAGTACGAAAACTCCAGATGCGATGTTGAGTATCTTGTTCGTGCTTATAAGAGGGACTTCAAGGATGACCCCACGTGGACACCATATGCATTGAAACAGAGGGTGAAGAGAGACCTTAACATCGATGTTCCTATTGACCGTTGCTATAGAGCGAAGAAGGAGGCATTGCATCAAGTTTTTGGTAGGCACTCTAAGCAATATCGCCTCACACGGAGATACGCAATGGCAATACTCAGCACGAACCCTGGTAGTAGTGCTTTTGTACACAGAGATGGAGTATTCTTTCAGCGGATGTATATTTGTCTTGATGCATGTAAGAAGGGGTTCAGACATGGTTGTCGGCCCATAATTTGTTTAGATGCTTGTCATCTAAAGGAGGAATATGGGGGGCAATTGTTGTGTGCCATAGGCAAGGATGGCAACGACGACATGTTCCCCATTGCAATTGCTGTGGCTGAGGCAGAGACAAGAGATTCATGGCAGTGGTTCATTGCCATTTTATTGGAGGACTTATGCGGGCCAGAAGGCGGACTTGGTTGGACTATAATGTCTGACAGACAGAAGGTATTTAGTGTAAAATACTATTTATGTTCTTATTGTGTTATTTTATTCCTTTTATTCCTTTATGTTGTTCCATATAATTTAACATAAATTTATGTGTGTAGGGGCTTGGAATTGCAGTTGAGGCTGTGTTGCCACATGCTGAGCATCGCTTTTGTGTTCGGCATCTACATGCGAACCTCAAAGCGAAAGGCTACACCGGGAAAGCTATGAAGGATGAGTTGTGGGGGGCTGCACGTGTAGCCAATGTTTATGCGTTTGACCATCACATGCAGAATATATTGTCAATGGATAAAGGTGCACACGATTACCTTAGTGGTGTACCGAAGGCATCATGGTCCAGACATGCTTTCAACTGCCAAACCAAAAGTGATATGTTATTAAACAACTTGGCCGAGAGCTTCAACGCGTGGATTAAGGAAGCTAGGATTAAGCCTATACTGACTATGCTTGAAGAAATTCGTCTGCAAATAATGGCACGCTTCCAGCAGAAAAGGAATGGAATCCGGTCGACGCACTACACAATATGCCCAAAGATCCAGAAAAAATTGGAGAGGTCAAAAAGTGGTGCAAGGAATTGTATTAGTCGGTGGCAGAATGAGTTGGAGTTTGAAATCGAGGACATATACGAGCCACGGCGTTTAGTCCGGTTAGATCATCGCACATGCACATGTGGACGATGGCAGGTGAGTGGGATCCCTTGCTCACATGCTTGTGCTGCAATTTACATGCATAAACAAAAACCAGAGGATTATTTGGATGATTATTACAAGATGGACAAGTATATGCAAGGATATGCAGCTCGAGTGTATGGCATGGAAGGTCCACAGACATGGCCAGCTGATGATCCATGCGATGAAATCCAGCCACCTATCATTAGAAGGGCTCCTGGTCGACCAAAGATTAGTAGGCGAAAGGCTGTGGATGAGCCAACTAACCCCTACAAGCTAACCCGTAGTGGATATATTGTTAAATGTGGAAATTGTGGGGGTTTAGGGCATAATTATAAAGGTTGTCATTTACCTTTGAACCCAGACCGGAAGAGGTGGAAACCGAAGAAATATAAGCCGAAAAAAGATGCTACTCAAGCACAGGTAAAACAAATACATTTTACAACATAAGGTTCATATTCCAAAATTTGTTAACTTAATTATTATTGTACAAGTAATATAATAATTATTATTGGTATTTGTCTGAATGTTTGGTTAAATTATTGTAGGGATCACAAGCTCAACCCCACCCAGAAGCAGAATCCCACGGACCATCACAGCCAAGTGTACGTACACGTAGGGCTACTCAGTCACAGGTAAAATTCAAGTTTTTTTTTTTTATTAAGAAAACTCTTATTTCCTGATGATTCCATAGCTGCTCACTAATATATGAAAGTTTGCTAAAATTGGTGGTGGGTACTATTCACAATTCTGGTTGAGATTATGGTATATTTCAATTAAATTAAGCTCGAATTTGGGTTAGTGTGAAGTGCATTCAATAAGCTGCTTTGAGCTGCAGCATTGTAAAGTGTATGTGGCGACCAATGGATTGTCCTAAGTCATCACCATACAAGTGTCCCACATCATTAATTCCCAATATTGTCACCAAGTTCTTCAATTCTACGGCTGTCAAAAAAATGAAAAATATATATATTACTTGTCATTCTAAAATGAGGAAAAACCAAAAGGTATAACTTAATATTGGTTTGTCCTGTTGTTGGCTTGTAACTTTTAATTTTGCTCTGCATCTCCAGCAATAATCCTTGTTATAAAAAAAAGCTAAGTTTACTATAATAGAAACTGGTTATTGAGATGTGATTTTGTCTTTGCTTATGTAATGGATGAACTCAGTATAGCTATTTAGGATAAGGTCCGATGGTGTATGCATTTTTTCAGAAAACATTGATGATACTATAATAGAAGCTAACTCTAGTTATCAAAAAAATATAATCAATAAGTAATGGGAGCTAACTCTAAGCTGGAAGTTTGGGAGGGTGCTTTAAGTTTAAGGTTAAGGAGGGTGCTTTAATCTTTGATTTCTATTAGAAAATTGTCTATTTAAAGAAGTGTTTGTAGAAGTAATATAATAATTATTTGGAAATGCTTCATAATCTTTTCCTTTTTTTTTAACGCATTTTTTGGATCCCAACATGAACGACAGGCAGAGGTAGAGGCCCCCGGGTCATCACAGCCAAGTGTACGTACACGTAGGGCTACTCAGTCACAGGTAAAATCCAAGTTTTTTTGTGATTAAGAAAACTCCCCCCCTTTTTTTTTTTAACGCATTTTTTGGATCCCAACATGAACGACAGACAGAGGTAGAAGCCCCCGGGTCATCACAGCCAAGTGTACGTACACGTAGGGCTACTCAGTCACAGGTAAAATTCAAGTTTTTTTTTTTTTTTTATTAAGAAAACTCTTATTTCCCGATGATTCCATAGCTGCCCCCTAGTATCTAAAAGTTTGCTGAAATTGGTGTTGTAATTTAGTAAATTAGTCTGCGGTTTTTTTTTGCACTTAAAAAACTCATATACTTGTGCTTAATTTGTAATATTCACAATGATTTCCGGTTTTTTTTTTTTTTTTTAATTTGTCTTAATTATTATTTTTGTTAACGCATTCTTTGAATCCCAACATGAACCACAGGCGGAAGCAGCAGCGGAATCATCACATCATGGTAGTACACGTAGGGCTACACGTGTACTAAGAAGCCGAGGAAGTGGTGCCACACAATGATCACATTTATCACTTACAAGATCTCTTGATTTTGCCTTTTTCCCGTATACCTATTTCATAATCAAGTGATATGTCGGCTTTTTTTGTTTTATGTTTGTAATATAAAAAACAATTGGGGGATTCATTTTGGGACTTTATGTGCTTGTAAAATTCAATGTTGTTCATGAAGCATTAAACGTGCACTGTTGTATATTGAATTATATTTTGGAATTTCGTCATGGCAATTACTAATTCCAGATTGTATTAGTGGACAGATAAAATTAATTCTGTCTGCAAATTCTACTGTAGGGTTCAATATTTCAGACTTAAGAGCAACATACAAATAATCATAAATCGCCGCATACAAATAAAACTAATGCATGGAAATAGTTGTTCCAAAAAAGTAATCAGCCAACCTGATAATTACGTCTGGATTTTTACATAATTGTTACATAGAAGCCATAACCATATATCCACGTGGACAACATAGCTCAGTAAACAATATCCTTGACAACAACAAAATAGATAGTCTATTCCACTGATAATAATCTAATTGCCTCATTCTCATGCCTCAATGCCCCATCAACCTTAGACAAATCAACAGTACACAAATCACCAACAAAAAAACCAACAAATATGTTTGGATCTTTAGTTGTCCCCTAAGTAATGACACTTCACATTTCAGGGAATGAACTTGTTTATACAACGCAGGTAGGACCTCCCTTCCGCGAGCACAAGTTTCTTCGTCATACCATTGGAAAAAACGACATTGGCCAACTTTCTGTAATTACACAAAAAAATCTGATAATTACGAACAAGTACGAAGTAATAACTATTTGTTAAAACCAAATTATCCAAATTCAATTACCTTTTTACGGTCATACATAGCACACCCATAGAATCGCCTCCCAGGATTTTTTATAGTAGTGGATGTTATAATTGGGCTTGTAAGTCCGCACCTACACTGCACAGGTTCCATATCCTCTTTCACCGATGATGTTATAGATGCCGACGACATTGACTGTTCATTTTACAGTAAAACCCACAATTATTAGAAGTAATCACAGTTCCCTAATGGGTTTCACTAAATAAAATTCACAAACCTTTTTCATCTTCCCATCGTAGAATTCGCTTTCATTGTATCCTATCCCGAAATCTTTCTTCCTCCTGTTCATCTTATAATATGAACCTAACAATATATAACTGACATGTGAGAGAATAATCAAGATCATAAAAGAAAAATAAAATCAAGCTTCCCAAAAAATTATTCTCACTTCAATTTGTAATCTAAACAATACTGGGAAAAAAAATGTACCATAAACCCTAAACAAAAGATAATCACATTGTTTAAAATGTGATTCCCCTGCAGAAATAGTACAGCTCAATTTGTAATCTAAACAATACTAAGTTGTTAGTGTAGTAGCTGGAGATGGTATATGAGCATAGGCGGCTCCCTACAAACATGCAAATATGCAGTGTAATCAAACATGCAATAAAAAGAAATTAGCCGTAACATCCAACCACGTATATAATACTGCTCAATTGTAGAATGATGAAACTTCCCTAAAAAAATTTACGACGTCATCAAAACCCAACCAACCACAATCTATCATATCCCAACAATAATACCACTTTTTTCTCCATTGAAAAATACTTTTCTTCCAAATGTTAATACTAATATGATTAACATTTCTTCCAGTAATTGACCTTTCTTCTTATCAACTAAAAAGGTGGCAAAAATATTGGAGGACCTAAAAACAAATACATGCATAGAAAAGTATGGCATGAACTATTAGGTAAAAAAAAAAAAAAACCAAAATTTCAAAAAATACTGTTCAATTGTAGCATGATGATGCTGGCGTAAACTATGCACAAAGAATTCCTATTTTCATGTCCTCGACAATCCACCATTTGAGTAGAGAAGCAAAAAAATCAAATAAATAGTTATACAGATGAAAAAATCCCCCTTGACCAACTTGCCAGTTCACACGAAAAAACAACTGTCTCATTCCAGGACCACAACCAAGGTGGACCACCCACTGCCAATCAACAATAATATTGGCTCAAAATCGCAATATTCGACAGATGTTGGACAAACAACAGGTTGGGGATGAGGTTTCAACCAAAAGCTTCCAACACAACAAAAAAATTCAAAAAACAACTATTAAAGGCTTCCATTTCAGTCAATCAACAAAACCCACAAAGAAATTTCGGAAAATACCTTCGTCGAAACCAGATTTTTCCGATTCAAAATATTGTGATTTGACGGAAACCTAGCCTGAAAAGTGACGCCGGAATGGGTGATTTAACCAGTGGGTACTGTCGCCGGCGGGGTCTGCGTCGGTGGCGTTTGCGTCGGTGGGTTGCCGCTTGAGGTGTATCGGAAGGCTTGTATTTTGACCGTATAAAACTTGAGAGTTTCAAAGAAGAAGGCCTCAATTTTAAGCCAAACTCACCGTTTTGGATGGTCCAAAACGGTGAGTTTTATATCCTACGTGTCCAATATGAACACGTAGGATACAAAATTCTACTGAGGTGGACTTAAGTAAAACGGTGCGTTTAACTCAAATAACGGAAGTTAACAAAAATTAACGGTAGGGAGTTTTTAAGTAGTCTCGAGTGACCCAGGGATTAAATTTCCGAAAAAAAATACCCAAGGAGTTTTTAAAAAAAGCGCGTTGACCTAAGGATTTTATATATGATTTCCCTAAAAAAAAAACAGAAATCTAAACCCTAAGTACACATAAATCTAATACACTATTCTAGCACCTAATACACATAAATCATAAAGCCCTAGATTTTGAATATCGAGGAGAGAGAGGGATTACTTACCACCGATGGAGGAGAGAGAGAGCCTTCAGCTTTGCAGGAGTGAGAGAGAGGCAGGAGCTTCGCCGGTGGCTGTAGACGTCGCCGGAGTGAGAGTGACAATGGACGAAACCTTGCGATGGACGGACAACTTCGCCGGTGGCCAAAGAACTCGCCGGAGGAGAGAGAGGGTGAGCGCGGGAGGGAGGGAGAGCGAGGGAGTGAGAGAGGACTTTTAGATTTCTGAAATTTTGATTTTTAGATTTTAAATTTGATTTTTAGAGAGGATTGATTTGGTTTAAAATTCAAAAAAAAATTAATTAATTAAATTACACGTAGGAGAGAAGTTGGCCTTGAGTTGGATTTGTGTTGTGTCTGTATCAAACCTCGAACAAGAATGTCCGAACCCATTCGACCAACCCAGTGAACAAACACCAAGAATCTAAAAAATAAAAAATAAAGAAATAAAAACCACTTCAGCCGGGAACCAACTCAACCACAACCCTCAAGAATACTCCAAATGAAATTATAAGATTGCTAAAACAATTGGCTATAATTGATAATGCTCAAGCACCACTTAACGAATCTGAATTGTCTTGTCAGCTACTCGAACACATACAAAGTGAAAATCAATTTTCATGTGCTTTGTACATGCATGAAATACAGGATTAACCGAGAGATAGGTTTCACCAATATTATAACACCATAGGATAGGTGTGGCCGTGATTGGGACGCCAATATTATCAGGCAATGGAAGTACAAAAGGAAAGATTGTCGCAATTTCCATTAATTGTCAATTCTATATTAGGATTTTATTTTATTTCATTTACTTAATATGGTTAAATTTGCTTTAATTATTTTATTTTCCTTATTAGGATTAGGTTTTCTATTGCTACTAGGATTGAGTTTACTTTCTCTACAAGTATTTCTCTTCTATAAATATGCTAGCTTATTATGTAAAACTCACTCATTGAATTATTTTCAAATCAAAGAATTTTCACTCAAATATTCTGTGGAGTTTTTTTTTTTTTTTTTTTTTTTTCTTTTTAACCTAGGCGCTTGTTTTATCTTTTGGGTAGAAAACGAAGACGTTTCTCCTTCCAAAATCAAATACGATGCCCTTTGGTTAGTTACCTTAGTCTTCCGCTAAGTCTTTCATTGGCCCCGAGGCAGCTCAAGCCCTATACAAGCTAGGCGGTCGCCTAGGGCCCTCAATTAAATAAGGCCCCCAACTAATAATTATACAATAAATATTTTTTCTCAATAAAACAAATTTAAGGATTTAAAATGGTAAAGATGAGATTCTTTCTAAAAAAAATATTTTAAGGTACTAACGGAGAAGGATCCTCTCCATTTCAATGAAGATTTTTGGATAAATTTACCCTCATAAATGCACTAAATGGTTGCCCTCCAGTTCATTTGAAATGGAGAAGATCCGTTTTCGGCACTAATATGGCAAACCGATTATAATTAATACTGTCTAGTTAAGGCCACAATTAATAATTGTACATTTTCTAAAAAAATATTTAAGGATATAATATGATAAAAGTTAATAAATAGTATTTAATTAAGACCCCTAATTATGGTAATAGTAATTATGGATTGAAAGTTATTATTCATATTCATGGGAAGTCTCAACATCTATAAATTTTTAGAAAGTGAGAAGTTTTCAGAGAGCATAAAACTCCAATTGTTTTCATTCTGCATAACAGATAAAATTACAATTTCAATGACTTTTCAACATCCACTTTTTTTTTTTTCGACATCATATTCCACTATAAATTGCAATTTATAGCTTTCCATTTTTCTGAACACTCATTTTTCTTTTAAGTCTTATTATTTTAGATTCTTAAATCAAGTGATAAATCATTCTATATCTAATAAGTAATTAAAAACTAAAATTTTACAAATAAAAGAAAGTGTTTTGATTGACATATTAAATTATATAAAAATATTTGATTCTTTTTTAAATGTATCGCTTATAAAATTTGATTGACAATACATGTTGTTGTTGCTTATGCATAAATAATTTGTTTCAAAATTAAATTCGATAAAATCCTACCTAAGATCAACAATGTCACAAGAAAAAATAAATGGATTATGCATATTATCAATTGAAAATGAGATGCTGGAAAACTTGATTATAAAACTTAATCAGTAATTATGCATCATAAAAAGTATGAAATATATTTTTTAATAAAAATATGTATAATATCAATATTAAAATAAAGGGAAAAATACACTTTACCTCTCCAAAGTTTGGGGCAATTTTCAATTCGACTTCCAATGTTTCAATTTTTGCAATGCACTCCCCAAACTTTCAAATTTTTATAATTTGACCAATTTTATCTCTAAATTTCCATATTACCCCAAAATTTTTTTTTTTTTTTTTTATAAAAAATATTAAAAGAAAAATTCCTGGCCATTTTTGCACCCCCAATTTTTTTAAAATAAAAAAATCAAAAAAAAAAATTACAGGCAATATGGGAATTTTGGAATAAAATTGATCGAATTGCAAAAATTTGAAAGTTTGGGGGGGTGCATTGCAAAAAATGAAACATTGGAGGTCGAATTGAAAATCGCCCCAAACTTTTGGAGGGTAAAGTATTATTTTCCCTAAAATAAATATAAAATAATTAATACTTAAGTATAAGAAAAAGGCCCCACTTAAACATATTGTCTTAGGCTCCAAAATCTATCAAGCCGGCCCTGTGTTGGCCACACCCCTCCCCCACCACCACTTACATTAAAAATAAAAAAAATAAAAAAAAAAAAAAATAAATAAAGTTTTTAATTTTATATATTTATATTTATAATTTTTTTATTAAGAGTGACATATGTTATTATTTTATTGGTGCTGACATGACACACTAAAGGAATTTGTTAAATGTTTAGACGGAATTTGACAATAGGGACGAAATTGTTGTATCCTTGAGAATTTTGGATTATTTTTTATATCGCATTGTAATTTAGGCCAATCACAAGGACTCATTTTGCATTTATCTTTCTTTTTTTTTTTTAAGTTAATAATTTCAACCATCCGTTAGAATATTATGTTAAATCCTATAAAATCTAAGAGTATAAATTGCTTGCTGCCTTACCAAACCTTGGTATAGGTTTTGTATTTATAATGAGAATGTTACATGAGAGATTAAATCTAAATACACAAGTTGTGTTGGAGTGAACTACTGCTATGCATCAAGTCATATTTATATATCTACACTATAGATTTGAAATACACAATAAGTTTTTATCTATGTGAAGATTTGAACATTACATCTTGTTATCATTATCAGAAGATTTATCTTGAGTTGTTGTAGGAGTCTTCATCTTCTCAGTCTTTAAATTGGTCACAGTGTGGATGTCTTTAACATGCCCCCTCAAACTCAACAGTAAGGAAGTGACGTTGAGCTTGTCACGAAGAAATCCAAACCTATTGGAGGATAGTGGTTTTGTGACAATGTCTACTAGTTGGTTCTTGCTGGACAAAAAATTGATGGTAAGTGTCTTGCGAGTAACCTATTAGATTCAATGATAAATATGTGGCTCCAATGTCATCATGCTACAAGGTGAGAGCTTGCGTGAATTTCAGAACAAGTTCAGAGCATAAAGAAAGAATCCATAAGCGTTGAGCCACTATGTTTGAGAGTGCTTTGTACTCAGCCTCTGTGCTATATCCTGCAACAATTTGTTGTTTTCTAAAGCTCCATGAAACCAGATTGTCACCCAGAAATATACTGTAGCCACCTAATGTAATACCTCGACAAATCATAGTTTTAAGAAGTTAAAGATTTCTTACTTAACCAGCTAATAATTCATTAAAACAAAGCCTTAAACCAAGTGACCAAAACCTTCTTTGAATGAATGCAGCCCTTTAAGACCTTTTGAAACCAAAAAACCAAAAACACCCTCACTGGCCGAGCGCTCGCCCTGGGCACCACATGAGCTCTCGTATGAATAGTATTACACCCCTTGTGCAATACCCAATCGTACATTTGAGCATTTGTTTACCTTTTGTAAACTTTACACAAGTGCTTGCTGCTGCAGTACGCAAGCACTCGTACCTTTTCAGAATCGTACATTTGAACATTTTTAATCTGTTGTGAACAGTCCACGAGCGCTCGCTACTACCGTACACGAACACTTGTTCACCAATTTTCAAACTATTGGATAATACCCAAATTGTACGCCTGAAAAGCATTTTTAACCCGTTGTGAATAGTACACGAGTGCTTCACACAATAGTATACGAACGCTCACACCTTTTCAGAATTTCTTCTACAGCGCTCTCAGCTTTTTCCCCTATATAAACCCACGCTCATACTACCCTCAACCCTTATTTTAGCCTGTGTTGCCCTAGAGAAACCCTGCTTGGTGGGGGTGAAAAGGCAGGCGGTTATTAATCCCCTGCTAACCGCCTTAACCGCTAAACGCCTTAAAATCTGTTAGTACAAAATTGCTAACCGCCTAGGCAATTAACGGTTAGGGGTTATTGTTTTTGCTAACCACTAACCGCTAACCGTTAACCGCCTTTATTATATAATATATACTTATATATTTTTATAATAATAATAATAATATTTATACATATAACATGACCAATTGACCATTAAATCACAATTTTTTTGAGATAATTAAATCACAATTTAAGTATTAATGTATTATCATTATAATTATATGATTATATCACATGATTAATTAATGATTAAATCATATGATTATATAATAACAAATTATACATATATAATATGACATAAGTCATACGTATAAAAATTCATACTAATACAACAATTAAGTACCTAGAGACTTAGTTTTAATGTATGTTATAAACTTATAAGTTCATATATGTAATAAATTATAGTTATACAAATATGCATACTGAATAATATAAATGTATAACAACAAATACTTAACCATATAATTCAACAACAATTCAAATGTTTAATCAAGTTAATCATATGATTCATACTATTCATGTACAATAATAATGTGATTCATATAATATCAAATTAAGTAATTGGTATTGAATTAAACAATGTGTTACTTATAACCACAATTGAAGTATTAATGTATTATTATTATAATTCATATCATTATATCACATGATCGATTAATTATTAAATCATATCATTATATAATAACAAATTATACATATATAATATGACATAAGTCATAAGTATACAAATTCATACTAATACAACAATTAATTACCTTTATCCAAAACTTTCTCTGCGCAATCCCCACGAATTGTGTTATGGGAAGGTGCTTGTGTTGCGGAGCTTATTGATAGGGATACAAAAAAGTGGAACGTGAATCTTATATCTGCTATTTTCTTTGAAGAGGAGGCAAAGGCAATTCTCAACATTATCCCGTTAAGTCCTTTTCAACCAAAGGATAGATTAATATGGCGGGTTACTAAAAATGGGGAGTTCAGTGTGCGTAGTGCATACCATATAGCAATGGAGACAACAGTGTCAAATAGAAGTGGAGGCTCGGGGACCTGTAAGGAATCAGGTATTTGGAAGTTAAGGCGTGTTGGAAACTTCATGTGCCCAGTGTGGTTAAAATGTTCATGTGGAGGGCTTGCCAAAATCTCCTTCCTACCAAAGATAATTTGTTCCATAGAGCGGTGGTACCCAACAAACTTTGTCCTATATGTGAACTAGAAGAAGAGATAGTGGAACACATTCTCTGGAGCTGTCCATCAGCCAAAGATGTATGGGGGAGTGGCTAAATTTCAATGCAAAAAGGGGCATGCATAGGACGAAATTTTCTTCAAGTCTGTGAAGAGATGATAACCCAGTGTGATAAAATTGATTTGGGTGTTAAAATTTTCTGCAATTACTGCAAGAAATATATGGCTGTGTAGAAACTCGGTAGTACATGGTGGAGAGTTTTAACATCCAACTCAACTAGCAAAGTTGGCTAGAACAAATCTGGAGGATTTCCAGAGAGTGAATAATCGCAGTGAAGAAGAACATAGACCTGATCCGGCCTGGCGCAATGCACGGTGGTAGCCACCTCCCAACAACATGGGCAAAATAAATTGGGACGTTGCGGTTAATAAGAAGAAAGGTTGGGTTGGGTTGGGTTGGGCACTGTTCCTCGTGATGGTAATGGAAGATGTTTAGCGGCAAGGAGTATGACACTCAAGATGGAAGTTGAACCGATGATGGCTGAAGCACTTGCTGCTACTCATGCATTTATTATGGGAAGAGAGCTTGGACAAAATGCGATATTTGAAGGAGATGCTTTGCAAATCATTACTGCAATGAATTTACAAAAGGGTTGCTCGTGTAGCTATGGCCACTTTGTGGAGGACATCCAAACAGGTAAACAGGTCTACAATTGTTGAGCATGCCAGAGTTTAATTACGTTTTTAGGGAAGCTAATCTAGTTGCTCATGGGCTAGCTAGAGAGGCTACCACCCATATCATAGATACTTTTTGGTTGGATAAATGAAAATCCACCATGTGTCTGGGATATTTTCAGCAGGAAAGAAGTTCATCCCATTCCTTGATTGTATTGTTCTCTTTGAGATTAATAACAATTCTGCAATTCATTAAGTACCTAGAAACTTAGTTGTAATGTATGCTATAAACTTATAATTAAGTCCATATATGTTATAAAATTATAATTATACATATATGCATATTAAATAATATAAATGTATAAAATCAAATACTTAATCATATGATTCAATGAAAATTAAAATACTTAATCAAGTTAATCATATGATTCATATTATTCATGTACAATGATCATGTGATTCATATAATATCAAATTAAGTAATTGGCATTGGATTAAAAAATGTGTTACTTATAACCACAATTGAAATATTAATGCATTATCACTATAATTTATATGATTCTATCATATGATTAATTAAAGATTAAATCATATGCTTATATAATAACAAATTATACATATATAATATGATATAACTCATAAGTATACAAATTCATACTAATACAACAATTAAGTACCCAAAGACTTAGTTGTAATGTATATTATAAACTTATAAGTCCATATATGTTATAAATTATAATTATACATATATGCATATTGAATAATATAAATGTATAAGATTAATATTTAATCATATGAGTCAAATTAAATTCAAATAATTAATCATAATATTCATGTAAAATGATAATGTGATTCATATAATTTGAAATTAAGTAATTGACATTGAAATAAACAATGTGTGACTTATAACTACAATTGAAGTATTAATGTATTATCACTAATATATATATATATATATATATATATATATATATATATATATAATCTCTTTTTTTTTTAATTAGTATAACTTGGATCCTTAACAAGTTATGATTTACGTTTAAAGACCTTTTTTTAAAAAAAAAAAAAAAAAAAAAAAAAAAAGTACAAGTAGATGTAAAATAATGTAAATTTGGGGTCAAATGTTTTAGATTTTTCAATATGGGCTCATTTTGGAGCAATTTCGCCCAATGTGGAATATAAGAGAAAAAGCCCAAAACCGAAAATTGGCCCAAAGGCTAAACTTTGAAAAAAGCAGTTATAGTGGGCGATTATATGTTTATTAACCGCTAAGCGCTATCGGCTAACCGCCTATCGGATATGGTTAATGAAATTTAGTAACCGCTTAGGCGGTTGCTGTTAGTAGTTATTGGTAATAACTGCTAACCGCAACCTCCTTTTCACCCCTACTGCTTGATTGATTTTTGAAAGTTTGTGAGGTTTGTGAGTGTTCTTGGAGAATGAGGAGGCTTGGAATTCTTGCTATCTTCTAATGTGACACATTCTCAAACTGTTAGGCCAGCGCTGGAGTTTGTTGGATGTTAATTGGAGGTCGCTGGAAGTCGTCAACCTTCTTCGACTATTCGTCACATTTTTCTTAGGCGCCAAAAGATGAAAATTATTTTTTGAAAAATCATTTTTTGTTGGAAAACTAACAAAACCGAAATGCAATACTTATCATCGATGACTGTTATAGGTCATCACTAATATATATATAAGTGATCCCTTGGTCTTGTGATGTTTTATATTATCCTAATATATATATATATATATATATATATATATATATATATATATATATATATATATATATATAAGTGATCCCTTGGTCTTGTGATGTTTTATATTATCCTAATATCGCTACATTTTGGATATTTTGAAGCGGGCAAAAATGTCTGAGGCAAAACCGACAACCTCCCCCATGGCCACCTCCACGGATCTCTGCATTTGAAGGTACTTTGTTTGCTAACCCAACATTATATCGTACCACCATTGGAGCTCTCCAATATTTATGTATTACGCACCACAACATCTCCTTTAGTGTGAACAAACTATCTCAATTTATGCACAAACCCACAGACATCCATTGGCAATCTGTCAAGCACCTGCTTTTGTACCTAAAGCACACAATTCAGTTTGGTCTCCGATTTTACAGTTCACCTTCATACTCCATCTAAGCCTACTCATATGCTGATTGGGCTAGCAATTGGGATGATCGTCGCTCCACAGGTGTAAAGCCCCCAAAACTGGCATTGAACAGCCTGGAAGGGTAATGGCAATTACCCCAATTTAACCAATTGGTGGCTAAATGGGGGATCGCCCTCTAAGCATCATCATTGTTAATGTATAGGAAGGTGAAATAATCTAAGAAATCTATTAATCATTACAGGTACAAGTATAATTCTCAAATTAAAGACTTTGTGCAACTAATAATATAAGGCAAACCTAATAATAGTATGAAATTTCAAAGCAAAGTATGTCGTGACAACCATAGCACTCTTGTATTTTAGAAACAAGCTCCCTATGAGAGTAATAACCACGTAAGTCTAACGACTTAGTAAGTAAACCTCACAGTGGAGTATGACGTGAGCCCAATTATTAAGCAGAAATAAACGTGCAGTTTTGGTAAACAGTTAAAGGAAGTGTTGTATCCGTTAATATACCTTGAAAATATTGTTTGGTTGATAAAAGGTGGTGTACTCCTGGCCAACAATCGTTTAATTATTTTAATGTAGAAAACTAATGCTTTATAGGTCGTAACTATAATATATGTTCTACCCGAGACATTACCCTTTCCCTGCAGGGTTGGTGTTGTGCCGAATGACTTGTAATACAATGCCGGTGCTCCAACTATTATACGCTACTGTCCATAACACTAGTTGCCCGACCGAGTCCGACCTTGGGTGGCCCACGCCACTATATAGTAAGCCCATGGCCATTATTTCGCACGTACCGATGTACCATGTCATACGATACATTTTATCAACTAGTTATTAAAGCAGTTTCCAAGTTATTACAAAAATTAGACATGATCATATCATATGCGTGGTCAGTCAGCTCACATATCCAACGTTTTAAGGAAAGTGTTCGTAAATGTTTACTTAGCTCATTCGCTCAGTCGATTCCTCCGACATCACGAATCCCTCCTATAACGAAAGACGACTAATTGTTATAAGAAGTTGTAGAGAACTTTACGAGGTTCCATCTAACGAAAAGGCTACTAAACTTCGTACCACAAAAAAGGGACTAAGGGGCGTATGACCCGCTCTTTGGGCGAGCGCTCGCTCCCTAGGGCGACCGTTCGGCCAGGGGCTAGGTTTTTGGCTAGAAGTCCCTAAAATGGGTCCTATGCTTCTATACAAGGCTATGGGTTGGTATCTTCCTTCCTAGGCTCAAAATAAACACATAAATCACAGGAAAACATAATACAAAGAATCAAAGAGGTGTCTAAAAACCTTTTGAAAACGTTCTTGGTTTTGTTTAGAAATAGGCACATCCAAGTGCAGAACATATTATCATGCAACTTTTAAGGAGAACAAGGATGCGTTGAACGCCTTTCGAAATCGTTCTCGGTTTTACAAGAAAAATGGGTATAAGAACTTGTTATGGCATTTTTAAAAAACTTGTAACAATAGGAGAGTAGTAACAACAATTAGAAAAACATAAAAGATGGAAACTCAAACTCAAAAAATAGATTACAAAATTTAAATACAAATTTGGGTCATCATTAATAATCTAACTATTAACGACAACTCAAAGTAGTCATTGTTGATAAGTATTACATACAAGCCTCTTCTTTCTTTCATTTTTTCTTAACAAAAGGTATCGGGGACGATAGATTTGGGTTGTCGCTAATAATCTAACAATGAGCAACGACTAAAACTGTCGTCATTTCTAATAGTTAGGGTATTAGTGATGACTGTTTTGAATCATCGCTAATACTATAACTATCAGTTACGACACAAATTGCTCGTCTTTCATAAATAAGAAATCAGAGATGAAGGTTTTGGGCCATCTTGACTATCAACAATGACCCATATCAATTGTCGCTGATAGGTACGACATGTAATATTATTTTTTATTGCGTGAAATTGCTTTTTACCCCTTTTAGTTTAAAATTTTTATTTTTTTACCAAAATTTCAATTTGTATCGTAGATGGTACCTCAAGTATGGCTAAAAACAAAAATGATACGTTGTCCAATGTTTCGTCTAAAAAGTTAACATGATTCCATGTCAAACGAATAAAAAATTACCAATGACCAAATGCCTCATTAAAAATAAAAATTAAAAATTAAAACCTAAAAAATAAAAACTATTAAAAACATTAAAAACAGTACTTTTTTAGGGGGGGGGGGGGGGGAAATGGTGGCTCCAGCCACCCTCATGGTCTGTTTATATAAATTTTTAATTTATGTACTTTTTATTATGAGCTAGTGACAAGTGCCATAATTTTATTCGCTCTAATGACGTGACACATTAACAAAATCCATCAAGTTTTTTGAATGAAATTGACTTCATGAATTAATATGTTATTTATGCATACCACAGGGATCTTTCAAAACATTTTGATACCACAGTAAACTTATTTGTAAACCAAAATGACTGATTTTACTTTTTTTTTTTTCCAAAAATTTAAGTGAAGAGAACAAATTATCTTTCTACAGAGGAAACTGAATACTTTAAGTATGCATGAATAACATATCGGGTCTATCAAGCATATGTATGTACTTTTTTTCTCCAAGACCAACCGTTATAACTTTTCAAGAAATGTCACTTCTCGTCCTATCAAGACATCCACTCATTGATACCCTTTCAATTAATACACCCATTTAAGCTCATTTAAATTGGACTATATAATTTTTTGGCTCATTTCTTACTTTTTGTACGTACTTTTTGTACTGTAATTTTTGATTTGGGCTTCTTGTTGGGGAATCCACTCATCTTTTTCGTCTTTTAATTCATCTAACCCTTTCCTTTAAAAAAAAAAAAAAAAAAAAAATGGAAGTCGTATATCATAATTTCTTCAGTAAATTTCTGATGGTTTAAAGGATGATCACACCATAACTAGTGTGGTTATTCCCATAGCCAATCACAACCTTCCATGGTAGTTATAATAAAGTGACAAGGTGTGACTCTTGATAAAGAGTCATAGTCTAACTCTATAAATAGAGTTTGATAATGAAAAGAACGTACGTCAAAAATTCATTCTCTCATTATCACGTTGCTTTTGTCCTCCATTGGATATCCACCCTAACGGGAGATTCCTACAAACAAGATCATACGTTCATATTATTCTAACAGTGGTATCAGAGCGTTAAGGTTATGGAAGACAAAGAAGAAAAACCAGATTCTGATGAAGAAAATAGGGAGTGCATGAAGGAAATTTTGCAAACCATCAACAAACAAAGTTTAGGTTTGGCATCTTCTGTGACATTTTATAATCTACATTTGATAATCTCAAACCCACATGAAGAACTTCTTAAAGTTACTGTTGGTGGATCAAAATTTACGGGAGATTTTTCAACTTTGAAGAAATGCTATTTACTGGAACAAAAATACTGGAAGGAATCCTTTGCAACTCAGTTTGATGCATCTCCTTCGGTGGATCTTCAAAGCCAAAATTCTCCTCCTCCGGGTTTTGACGTTGTTGGTGAATCATCCCCAACCAAAGGTGCGGTTTCTAGTTCTTCTTGGGAAGGGAATAATTCTTGGGAAGAAAGTAATTCTAGGGTTGATGAAATAAATAATTCTGATTTTTTAGAAAATAATTCTGAAATTTTTCCTGCAAAAAATCATTGTTTCGGGAGTTTTTCTGGAGAAGAAACCACTGTTGATCAAAACTACACCATTTTGATCAATAGGGAAGGGGGAAAAAACACCCCTGCGTCAGATATCCCAAACGACATCGTTCCATTTAACTGGAACGACACCGATCAAGCATCTGACCGAAGGGCGCAAGAAATTACCCCTCGGAACGACGCCATTTCGGCGTCTCCAAGGGGGCGCGCCCCAACCTCTCCATGTCGTTCCACTTCAAAGGAACGACGCCGTTTCATTCTCATCAGAGAAAGTCTACAGTCCCAGCAGGGAAGACGTCGTTTCACACTGACACGACACCAAAATCCGAACTCTCGAACAGGCGCATGAAAAACGACACGACATCGTTTTGGATAATTCCAAAAATGACACTATTTTGGATTTTCACAACCCGACCCAAGAAGTGACCCGAACCGGGCTCAAGTGGAAGCATACGACTTGGAAATCAGTATTGAGGGCCCTAGCCCAAGCAAAAAGGGCCCAAGCCCAATCGGGTCAAGCCCATTTCCAGCCCAACACAATCGGATTAGAATTGACCCGAGACCCGAATTGCAATCCGGAGCACCGATTTGACATGGAGATCCGATCCGACCCGCGTGTCCAACCCGCCATGCGCCAAACCTGGGCAGCGCGTGACAGGCGCGTGGCACGCTCGAAGACCCGACCCGCCCAATTCCGGTTGGATCCGACCCGGTTTTGCTCAACAGTACCGCAAATACCACCATTTTCGACCTCAAGTTAGTTTTTTGACCCGTTCTCACTCAATATAGCCTCAATTTAACTTATTTCAAAAGCATTGAAAAGCTAATTTGAGGGGCAAGAGTATTGCAGGGTTTTCAAACTATAATTCTAAAAAATATAATTGGGAAAGGGGTGAGTCTTCTCATCAAGGTCAGAGGCAATCTAATCAGAGGTTTTTTCGTCCAAGTTGGATGTCACCTACAAAGCATAAGGAAGTGGAGTTCACTATACCAGATTTGGCTCAATCCGAGATTTCAACTGATAGACGCTTGAGGAGTCCACGTCCTTTGAGGATCGTAAGGACAGTTGAGCAAAGTCCAAGGAAATTGTGGCCAATGGGCAACAATCGATACACACTTCCACCAAGAGGTGACCAGTTCATACCGGTAGTTCCAAACCGTCCGTATTACAAGGCCTGCATGAATGATTACCAGGCAAGGCTGACCTATCCTAGAGACAACTGATCTCAAAAATAAAAATAAAAAATAAAAAAAATTTATCTATTTTTATTATTTGTCGGTTTGTAATAACTTAGAAATACATTTTTAATTTTTCTGTTGGTGTGTATCCAAGTAATATCTGATACATTACAGTAATAGTAAAAAAATAATTGTATTTATATTAAAGTTTATCATATCCACTTTATAAAATGGCTATTAAAAGCAGTATAGATTCCTCAAAGGTCGAAAGCCTTAATGGAATCAATTTTAGAATGTGGAAACGACATATCTCTTATGTACTGACGCATGAGAGAAATTTACACACTCTCACATCAAAAAGACCTGAAGTAGAAGATGAGAAAAATGATGATGCTGTAAAGAAAAAGGAAAAATGGATGGAAGATGACCTAATGGCAAAGGCCACTCTCCTTCATAGCATGAAAGATAATATCATCCCACTTTTTGAAGGATACGAGACTGCTAAGGAAATAATGGAAGCATTAGAGGAAAAGTATGGCCCTAGGTTTGATACTCACATACAACTATTATTAGATAAATATAATAGTGCATGTATGAGTGAGAATGACTATGTGGGCGACTTTGTAAACCAAATGGAACTCATTGCAAAGGAACTTGCATCTATCGGTCATCCAATATCCGACAAAATGCAAGTAACCATAATACTTAATGGTCTTCCTCTATCTTGGGAACATGTGATAACATCACTGACCTATAATGGAAAAGAAGTATCCATAATTTTCTTACCAGTTTTGCTTGTATTAGAAGAAGAAAGGATGAAAAGAAGAAGGAGAGAAGGACAATCTAGCAACCTTATGATGGCTTAAATCAATACTCAGACTTCACGTGCTCCAGCATTCAAAGGCAAGCCAAGAAAGTTCAAAAAGAAATGGAAAGGTAAGCCAAAAGGTAAAAATAAAATCAAAGGAGCATGTTTCAAATGTGGCAAAATGGGGCATTTCAAGGCAAATTGTCCAAAGAACAACGGTGACAAGAAACAGAAAGAAATAGCTATGACCATTACTAAAGTGATGATGGCAAAACCGACTTCAAATTCTTGGTGGATAGACTCGACAGCAACTAAACATATTACAAGAGACCGAGAATTCTTCCTAGATTTCAAAGAGAAAAAGGTCGGGGAACACAGAGTGTACATGGGCAACAATACTTACAGTGATGTGCTAGGCGAAGGAAAATGTAAGATTTCTGTTAAAGGGTCTTCCATTGTTTTAAATATTGTTCTATATGTGCCAAATATCCAGAAAAATCTAATATCTGTTCCCGTATTAGATAGCAAACGATATGGGATTAAGTTTAAATCTGGGAAGGTCTATATTTGTAAGGAAAAAATATCTGTTAAGGGTGTAAAGATAGACAATATGTATTTACTCAAAGTTGATGATAAAAATCCCATTTCACAGTATTGATACGTGTCTGAAAATAGTTCTTTCTTATGGCATTTAAGATTAGGCCACATCAACAAAAATAAAATGAAAAGAATGAGTAAGAGTGGATTACTACCTATAATTAATTCTGAAGATTTTAATATATGTGAATCATGTATTAATGGAAAAATGATCAGTAAATCTTTTTCAAAACACTGGAAATCATCAGAATTATTAGAAGTAATTCATTCTGACATATGTGGTCCTTTAAGAACTAAAACACATAAAGGAATGGAATACTTTATTACCTTTACCAATTGGGAATGTCCATTAAAAACTTGAATAATGATAGGGGAGGTGAATATGAAGCCATGTATTCCTTCTGCAGAGAAAGTGGAATAAGACATTTATATACAATGCCTTATAAGCCTCAACAAAATGGAATTGCAGAAAGAAGGAATAGAACTTTAATGGATATGACAAGATCCATGATGGCATATGCTAAGTTATCCACTCATTTTTTGAGTGAGGCTTTATCCACTGCAGCATATATTCTTAATAGAATAAAAATCAAATCAAAACCTCTTACACCTTATGAATATTGAACAGGCATAAAACCAAATTTTTACAACCTCAAAGTGTGGGGATGTAAGGCACATGTACTTATTCCAAAACCCTGAAGGGATAAGTTAGAAAGTAAAACATAAGAATACAGATTTATAGGTTATATAGAAAATGGTAGTGGATATAGATTTTACCATCCAGATAAGGGATTAATAGAAAGCAGGGATGCTGCATTTCTAGAAAACACCAATCAAATTACTCCAATGGATGAAATAAGACTTCTACAAGAAGAAGATTCTGAATGTCAAACACCACAAGTTACTTTGAAAGAAAAAGAACATAACACAGACATTCGGAATAGTGGGAACAAGAGAAAATCCAAAGATCCACCTAATTTGGATATAGGTAATCAAAACAGTGGGAGTAAAAGACAAAGACGACCATCAACCACACTCAAAGATCATTTTGTGCTAAGTACAAATGATATAAATTTGCAAGAAGATCCAGCAAATTTTAAAGAAGTTATAAGTAGTCATGATGCTCAAAAATGGATTAAAGCTATGGAAGAAGAGCTTGAATCAATTCAGAAAAATGATGTGTGCGAACTCACGGAATTGCCAAGCAAAAGAAAAGCAATTGGATGCAAGTGGGTTCTAAGGAAGAAATTCAAAGATGATGGAAGTCTTGAAAAGTAAAAAGCTAGATTGGTGGCTAAAGGGTTTACTCAGCAACCCGGTGTAGACTTCGTTGACACATACTCACTTGTGGCAAAATTCGCTTCAGTGAGAATTATCATGTCCATTGTAGCCTTAATGGATTTGGAATTACATCAGTTGGATGTTAAGACAACCTTTCTCAATGGAGAATTAAAAAAAGAAATTTACATGCAACAACCTGAAGGATTTCAAGTCACAGGACATGGAGAAGAAGTCTACAAATTAAAAAGGTCATTATATGGGCTTAAACAATCTTCGAGGCAATGGTATTTGAAGTTCCATCAAGCAATACTAGAAATTGGTTTCGAGGTAAGTCCACTAGATCACTGTGTTTACATATGTAATGAAAATAATAAATTAACAATATTATCATTATATGTAGACGATATACTGCTAACTGCTAACTGTCTAGATATGATAAATAAAACAAAATCCTTCTTGTCATCCAAATTTGAAATGAAAGATATGGGTACTGCTACCTATGTCTTAGGAATAAAAATTTCTAGAAATAGAAATTTAAAATTATTATATTTGGATCAAGAAAAATATCTGGAAAAGATACTTAAGAGGTTTAATATGGATAAATATAAACCTCTAAAAACACCTATTTCAAGAGGTTAGTACTTGAATAAATCAATGTGTCCTCAAAATGAGACAGAGATTCAAGAGATGGAATCTATCCCCTATGCCCAAACTGTGGGCAATCTCATGTATGCAATGACAACTACAAGACCTGATATTTGTTATGCGGTAGGATTAGTAAGCAGGTATCAATCTAATATAGGGAAGACACATTGGCAAGCAGTAAAATGTATATTTAGATATTTACAAGGTACTAAAAACATGGGTTTATGTTTTGGCATAAGTGATCTAGAAATTAAAGGATTCACAGATGCGGATTTTGCTGGGGACGCTGATGATAGAAAATCAACAAGTGGGTATGTGTTCTTGTTTGGTGGAATAGTTATTTCTTGGTTAAGCAAGAAACAAAATTGCGTTGCAAAATCCAATATGGAAGCTGAATATATATCACGCAGCACAGCAATAAGTAATGCAATGTGAATTAAACGTTTTGTAGAAAGTTTAAATTTAGGTTTAAATAGTAAGACAGTCAATATGTTTTGTGACAAAAAGTCTGCTATCTTTTTAATAAAAAGTGGAGCACAAAGCTACAAAGGCAAACATATTGATGTAAATTATCACTATATTCAAGATATAGTGGAAAGAGGGGAAATTAAAATTGAATTTATACCTTCAACAGAGATGGTAGCCGATCATATGACCAAAGGATTGTCTTTGGAAAAATTCAAAGAGCATGTAGCTACAATGGGATTGAGAAACACCTAGGTGGTAGCTATATATATGTTTAAGCACAAGTGGAAGGATTCAGGGACGCATGAATGAACAATTTTGTGCAATTCTGTTTTTATAAGGGGAATAATTGGTTAGGTAATAAACAGAAAACACTTAAGAAATAATATTACAACTTTCATAAATGTAAGGTTCACCGAGCAACATTATGTTACAAGTTGGTAATATAAATATGATCTTATAGTGTAAAAGACACTGATAAGAAGTATCAAGGAAACACTTGATTAAAAAATATCAGTGCAGGTCAGCACATAGTTTTGTGTATGGCTGAAATCGTCAATTGTGGAATAGGTGTGAACCAGTGTTCCTTACCACAGAGAATTGATGTCATTTGTTTAGCTAAAAACGAAATTAAGTCACCTTAATATATTAGCAGTGTGAAAATATATGGAAAAATGTGCGATTAGATAAGATGACAAAATTGTATATACATTATAAAATGTCATAATCTAATGCCGAGCTGTAAATTAAACAGATGAGAGTTGACATGAATAAAAATTACATTTGGTACCAAGGTGATAATGTTCAACTAGATTACATAATGTTAAAGTGTGATCAAGTGGGAGATGATGGTTTAAAGGGTGATCACACCATAACTAGTGTGGTCATTCCCATAGCCAATCACAACCTTCCATGGTGGTAATAATAAAGTGACAAGGTATGACTCTTGATGAAGAGTCATAGTCTAACTCTATAAATAGAGTTTGATAATGAGAAGAACGTACGTCAAAAATTCATTTTCTCATTATCACATTGCTTTTGGCCTTCATTGGATATCCACACTAACAGGAGATTCCTACAAATAAGATCATACGTTCATATTATTTTAACAATTTCAATCATTCAAAACTTTGAACTTCAATGATGTTATCCTTTCCATTATTTGTATATATGCAAAAAGTAATACAACATTAAATTTGCATTCTTCCGAGTTACAACATCGATCTTCAGCAAGCAGATGAACACAACCGCAAGCTCCTTTATTAGCAAGAAAACAAAGTTTAAAAAAAAAAACATGAAAGCCACGTACAAGCTATTATTGGGCGAAGACACAAGACGAGGTTTAGTTGTATTCAGCAGAGTGTGCCAATAGGTAGGTCTCAACCGCCCTTAAAAGTTTCTCGGCCATTTCTTTGGCACCCTTCATCTCCTCTGCATTAATCTCATGGTCACCTTTGGCGTGGAACTTGCTGCTGATCTTCAAGATGGATCCTCCACCAGGGGCTGCCACTATCTTCAGCTCGTGGCAGACCTTCTCCAGCTTGTCACCCAGGACATCACCCTCGATCACGGTGTAGCTGTATGTGAAGTTTGTGTTGTCAACCTCATCAACCCTCTCCTTCACGTACTTGTAACGGCTGCCTGAAGGAAATAGAATGTACCACAAGTTAAATGAATGATGGGATCGATGGAGAATATATATATGGATAGAAAGTAAATAAATTAACCTTCGCCAAAGGTGATATTCTTGATGGTTCCAGGCCCTCCATTTCCTCCAACGTTTTCAACGCTGGTAATAGCTTGAGGTGCAACCTTTGGGATGAGCTTATCGCCATCAAGGACATAGGACTTGAACAGCCTTGCCGCAGGGATAACAGAGGTGGTCTCAGCCTCGTAATTGAAAACACCCATGATGATGATGATCTAAGGAATTAAGAATATGGGAAGAGGAGTAGTAGGATTGATTGAAGTTGGTGAGTTTTTTGAGTTGGGGAGCTTGGTATTTATAGAGTATTGAGCCTGGAAGTGACCTTAATCCCTCTTTGGTCATGCAAGAAGGTAGGGATTTCACTCTCTTCTCGGATGTCAACCAGAGACAATTTGTTGAAAGAAGTTAAATTCCATTCAGCATAGCCCACCAATGTCGCATACCTTCCTTTCGGTCTTCGTCAATACCAAGGCTTAATTTGGATTCATTTCTGTCCATCAAATCCGAAATTGGCTCCATCATATGCGTCATTCTTGACCATTCTTGTGGTGTAACCACTTAGAATTTGGCAATGCTAAATTCTTTTTTCTTTTTTTGAAAACTCCATGTATCTCTTCAATGGATCTCTTATGAGGTAGCCAAGGGTGGTGCATGACCCAGTGCAGTAAGTCAGTACTTCAACCCGAGAACTCCGTTCGCTGGCCGTGCGCAGGCTGTCTGGTTGAGATGGCTGAACAACAGCGTCTGAACCCATTCGACCAAACCAGTGAACAAACACCCAAAATCTTAAAAAAATAAAAAATAAAATAAAAAAAACCACTTCAGCCGTTAACCAACTCAACCACAACCCTCAAGAATACTCCAAATGAAATTATAAGATTGCTAAAACAATTGGCTATAATTGATAATGCTCAAGTACCGCTTAACGAATTTGAATTGTCTTGTCAGCTACTTCATCACGACAATTTTAGTTCGTAAATGTAGCTCTCAACTGCCCCTAAATATATTTGTAGCTCTCAACCGCCCTTAAATGACACGCGTTACTTTTTGAAAAATCAGCTGATATTATTTCATTCTGATTTGAAAAATGACACACATTACTAAGCTGATAAATGTAGCTCTCAACCGACCTTAAATATATTTGTCCAAAAATATTTTAAAGGTACTAACGGAGAAGGATCCTCTCCATTTCAATGAAATAGGGGGGATACATTTAGTGTATTAGGAGGGTAAACTTGTCCAAATGTTTTTCCTCACAAAATTTTTGGACAAATTTACCCTCATAAATGCATTAAATGGATCCCGTTCATTTCATTTGAAATGGAGACGATCAGTTTCCGGCACTAATTGGTGACATGTGAACATTAACGCGTCATTAATTTTTTTGGTGACGGTTTACTCACTGACATGTCACCATTTGGTGATATTTTGAAAACCAGGTGACCATACACACGTCACAAAAGCATGAATTTTTTGTAGTGATTGCTGTTACACATAAACTTGGGACTCAGGTCCATGGACCCCAGACCTGGTGAGTTTAGGAAAAGGCCCACCAGAATGAAGCCCAATACGGGAGACATGGATGACATCATCACCATTTCACAGTGGCTCGGGACAACATACACCCAAGAATGCCATAAGCATCAAGCTGACAGCATCTATCGAGCCAGTAGGATCGAGATCTACTCTACACACCATTTAGTACGATAGTTACAAGAATAGTACGCATTGATTACATTGACGGTTACATACATCCTCGGATACTCATTGATTACGGGAACAGTTACAAATCATCCTTGGGTTTGTATTGATTGCAATGGCAATTACGCTCCACTTTCGGGATCATATTAATTGCAGGAACAGTTTTGCATTGACCATATGTAGTGACCCAAATAATTAGTTGGTAGCTTAATTAGAGGGTTAAGATGGACTTTAGGTCACTAGGCACAGTTAGAAGGGTATTTTGTAAATTTTAGACTTTCGGAACGGACATATGCTAGGGTTGCTGGACGTACACTCTTGTCTGTAGTAAAGGACGTACGCTAGGGTTACCGCACGTATGCTCCTGTTTTTAGTTACGCGAAGGGGACCACCAGACGTACGCTGACAATAGCACACCGTACTTTGCAAATAGTACACGGACGTACGCCCCAATAGTACAGAACGTACGCTACTTTTGAAATACGCCTTGGATAATACCTAGATCGTACGCTACAGCCTTTGAATCGTTGTGTAAACAGTACCGGACGTATGCCCCTATAGTACCAAACGTAAGCTACTTTTTAGAGAAGTTGGTAGCACCCTCTGCTATAAATACCCCCTACCCCCTTCAGTTTTACACGCCATGTTCACTGCCTAACTCGCACCCAGGCTCTGCGAAAATCCCTCCTTGTGAGTGTGTTTTGTGTGAGGTTTGTGAGTTCGGTGCTATCGGAGATGAGGTTCTCGAAGTTTCGCTTCAAGGAGGTAATACACTTAAGCCTAGCTCGTTTTTATGTCATTATGCTTCTTAAATGTTGTCTTAAGTTGCTAGTTGTAGTTCTAGTTAGGTTGGGTCTTAAATCATGTTAATGTTAGCATTTGACTTGGTTTAACATGATTTCGTATGCATGGAGGTTTCATTTTGAGTTAGGAGACCCAAGATAGCCTTTTAGTAACCTTAGAAATTAGTTCAGGAGGTTAGGAGAACAGTTGAACCAAATGAGGCTCTACCTGAAACTCATTGAGCGGACGTATGGCCTTGAGCCCAGATGTACGGTAGCCGTTTCAATATCCGAAGCACCGGTGTAGTACTACAGGTCCCTCGGGACAGCGTCAACCCTGCTGAGAATGAGTAATATCTCGAGTAGACCATACGGTTGAACTATTACTGTTACTCATGATTATATATATCACATCCATGATAAACTGTCATAATGTTGCATGTGCTTTATAAATAACGGAATCCACAAACTAATGACTGGTACGTCATGTGCATTTGTACTCACTAAGTTGTCGGACTTATCCTTGTATTATTTCATTTTTTTTCTCCATATGTACAATTATGCTGTTATAGATAGCTTAGCAGAAGATGGTTATTGTGAAACGTCCGGTTATCTTGGAAGATTCGATCCGGGAGATGCTTGAGGACTTATTGCAAGCTTAGGCGAGCACTCATGGTAACAAGTACTTTGAGTTATGTTGTAGACTTAAAACTTTTATGCATGCTTGCATATTAAGGTATAGGATAGATCCCTTGTAATGATGATGTGTATAGTATGATTTCCGCTACTTGATGGTCTTTGGTAAATGCTCTGGTTGTAATGATTGATGTTTATAGAACTTTAATATTTTCCGATGCTTAGTATCATCTGTCTTTTTGAGGAGTAGATGTCCCTGAGTCTTGTTTGGAGTGGAATAAGGCTGGGAGACGAACCGTTAAATTAATTACCAGTATATTAATTCTCGGGGCGTTACACCATAACAGTCAGGGAACAGAAATATTAAATCTTCCATCTGTTACGCCCGAATCCCGAATCCTTTGCTCGGTCATCACCACTACATCTGCAAATCCTACCTATAAAAGAACCCTTAAAAGCGCTTAAATTTTTTTTTTTTGTCAAACATGTACTTTTTTTTTAAAACGGATTTTTTTAGTGTTAAACACGCACTTTTAAGCCCCTCAAACGCACACCCAAAGAAGTCCTAAATGTGATGAAAAATTTATGGGGTAAGTGAAGTTTCTCCTAGTTTGTTTTTTTTTTTTTTTTTTTTTTTTTCCTTTTTAAGTTTTTAGTTTTTGTAATATAATTTTAAGAATTTTTTAATTTTATCAATGGTATTTTTGTCATTGAGAGACATTAACATTTTTTAATACTTTATGGGGGACATCAGTGGCAGAGCCACGTTACCCCTTGGGGGTACAGCACCCCCAAGGATTTTAATTTTTTTTTTTTTTAAACCCTTGGCACCCTCAAAATAAAATAGATATATATATGTAAAATAAAATAAAAAAATCTTTTTACAATTTTACCTACCCATTACCCAAGACACAGCAACCCTTCTCTCGCACCCCCATTTAAGCCAGGGCAATTTAACCCACGGCAACCCTTCTCCCGCACACCAAAAAAAAAAAAAATCTCTAAGACGCTCTCTAGTCTCTTCGTTCTCTGTTCTTTCTATCACAGATTCACAGGTAACTCCTCGTCTCGTCCTCCCTAGCTTCTCAGTCACTTTTGTAGTTTTATGTTACAGTTTTAGATTTTTGTTCTAGTTTCTTTCTTTTACCTAATTTTATTTTTGGATTTTTGGATTTATTTTATCAATTTCTTGAGGTTGTATATATGGTGGAGAACTCAAAACTGGAGAACAGGAAAAGGCGTGGGAACAATCGAACTCGATGATGCAGCTGCCAAATAGTTTAGTTCTCTATATTGAATGGGAAATTGCTGAGAGCTTCGATTTAGATTCGATATTTGATTATTTTGTACTTTTAAGAGACCGTAAAGTGCAGTTCTAGACACCTTCTTTTTTCTTTTCTTTTTTTGTATTTCTGTCTTTTTGATATAATGTCGACATGTTACATTTCTAATATATCAATTTGAGTACATATTTATGAACTTTTATAAATATTTTTTGTGATGCATATATTGTGTGAATTACCAAATTTTTAGGGTGAAGAAAATTTTTAAGACGCCAAAAAAATTTTGGCGGCACCCCTAATATAAAAAGGCTGGCTCCGCCACTGGAGGACATTGACACAATTGGTAGCTTGGGAGAAGATGGGCATTGGCAATGAGGTGGTAGTTTAATGGAGGTAGTGTACTTTTCAATTTTTAAATTTTTTTACTTTTAAATTGTAATTTTTCTTCAAATTCTTAGTTTTAAAATTTTTAAACTTTTATCATTATATATTTTTCATTATAAGTGATACTGTCAGGATTTTATAGGCTCTAACTTGCCATACTAATGGAATTTATCAAGTTTTTTTTTTTTACGAAATTTGATAGTAGGGACTCCGGAGTAATTTGTTAATTATGCATACGGCAAAGATCTCTCAGAACATTTTGCTACCACAAGGAACTTATTCCAAATCAGGTAAATCACACTGGCTAATATTTTATGATTTGGAAAATCACACTAGCTAATTTTTTATTATATATATATAAGCGTCGTTGGTACCCTATGTATTTCATTAAAAAAAAAAAAAAAAAGCTTATTATGTAAAATTTACCAGCTTTGATTATCAATGTTGTAATTGATAGTCCAAGTATATATATATATATATCAGCGATGACCCATAACAGTCGTCATTGATACGTATTGCACTTGGGTTCTGTTAGTTTTCCAACAAAAAAATGATTTTTCGAAAAATAATTTTCATCTTTTAGCCCGTACGAAAAATGTGCGACGGATGGTGGAAGAAGATCGGCGACTTCCAGCAACCTTCAATTAAGGTCCAACAAACTCCGGCGTTAGTTTGGCAGTTTGAGAAGGAAAAACTCAAACTTGGAAAAGGGTTACAAAATTTAAATACAGATTTGGGTTGTCATTAATAATATGACTATAAGCGACAACTCACATTAGTCATTGTTAATAAGTATTCCATACAAGCCTCTTCTTTCTTTTTCTTTTTTTCTTAACGAAGGGTATTGGCAACGATAGATTTGGGTTGTCGCTAATAATCGAACAATGAGCAACGACCAAAATTGTCATCATCTCTGATGACTGTTTTGAATCATCGCTAATAATATAACTATCAGCTAAGACACAAATTGCTCGTCTTTGATAGATAGGAAATCAGCGATGAAGGTTTTGGGTTGTTTTGACTATCAGTGACAACCCATTTCAATTTGTATCGTAAATGGTACCTCAAATATGTGTAAAAACAGAAATGGTACTTCATTCATCTTCCATCCAAAAAGTTAACCGAATTCTATGTCAAACCAATCAAAAATTACAAAGAGGTCATATGCCTCATTAAATATTCAAAAAAAAGAAAACCGAAAAACCTAAAAAACTAAAACTGCTAAAACATAAAAATTTTAAAAAAAAAAAATACTTTAAAAAAAAAAAAAAGTTGCTCCAGCCTCTCATGGCCGGTCTATATATATTTTAATTTATATACTTTTTATTATGAGTAACATATGTCGTAATTTTATTGGCTTTAATGTGGCACACTAACAAAATTCATCAAGTTCTTTAAATTAATTTGACTACATTAAGTAATTTGTTATTTTTACATACCACATGGATTTTTCAAAACAATTTGATACTATATTGGCGCTTATTTGTAAATCAGGTAAACCACAGTAATTAATTTTGCATTTTTTTTACAAAAATTTAAGTGAAGAGAACAAATTATGTTTCTAGAGGGAAACGATAATAATTTAAGCATAAATAACATATTGGCCTATTGGGTCTCTCAAGCATATGTGTGTACTTTTTTTCTCCAGACCAACCGTTATAACTTTTGAAGAAAGGTCCCTTCTCATCCCATCAAAGGCATCCACTCATTGATATCCTTTCAATTGAAACACCCATTTAAGCTCATTAAATTGGACTTTATAATTTTTTGACCAAATTCTTACTATTTGTATGTATTTTATGAGAATAATTTCAATAGGATGTGGTGTAAAACACCATATTTACAGCATGTAATAAAACATTTACACATCAGCTTGAAATAAAAACACCCAATCTTTTCCATTCTTCTTCCTCAATAGGCGGCTTGGTCTCTCAGATTTTCTTTCTCATTTTATTCCTCTTAGATCTTTCCATTTATGACTTTTACATTTCCTTTTGAACCCAGATGAAAACTATGACCTCGCACTGCAATTGCTGGATAGCCTGGATTTAATTTGTTGTATTAACGCTGCGTCGTTGTGGTTAAAACCCACTTTCAAAAGCATTACTCATAATGTCTAAGTTTAGCCATGGCAAGGACCACTACAAAAAAAGGAAAATGTTAAGGTCACAACACAAATCTAACTTATGGCCAACTTCTCTCTTACGTGTCATCTAAAACACAAAAAATTGAGAGAGGATTTTTGGATTCTGAAAATTTGGGAAAAAAGACAATTTGTTTGGTTTAAAATTCCAATTTTTTTTACACGAAGGAGAGAAGTTGACCATGAGTTGAGTTTGTGTTGTGTCCGTATCAAACCTCACAAAAAAATGAGAGTTTTTGACTTGTCTACAGTAATTCACTTTTTGCCACGTCGCTAATTAGTGACGAGCTAAATAGTGCCGCATCAGCAAAAACTTTATTGACGTGTTAAATTTGCCACATCACCAATTAGTGACATGGCAAACAGTGACGCATCAAAAAATTCTTATTAGTGACACCCTTTTTTTAATGTCTGACACAAACACCCTTGAATACTGTTAGAGTATATTTGAATGACCCTAAAAGTTAGGGATTTGATTATGATTGATGAAGATTAAAGGGGAAAATGCAGTTTACCCCCCTGAAGTTTCAGGGGTTTTTCAATTTTAACCCCAAAGTTCAAAAATTGGCAATCTACCCCCCTGAAGTTTCAAAAATTGGCAATTTAAACCTTCCGTTTAATTTTTCCGTTAAATTGGACGGAAATTTTTTTAAAAAAGACTGAGGGTAGTGATGTAATTTCACAGATTTCCGTCCATTTAGACGAAAAAATTAAACGGAGGGTTTAAATTGCCAATTTTTGAAACTTCAGGGGGGTAGATTGCCAATTTTTAAACTTTGGGGTTAAAATTGAAAAACCCCTGAAACTTCAGGGGGGTAAACTGCATTTTCCCCAAGATTAAATTAGCATAATTTAGGGATTTGATTATGATTTGATCATCCTAAATTAAGGGATTTGATTAAGATTACATTTATGTGTAAGCTCTATAAATAGAGCATTCTCTATTGTAAACAAATCATTCAATAAGAGCTTAATGTAGCCCTATGGGCTTTATCTGTGGATGTAGGTCGTTGATCGAACCACGTAAAAATCTTTATATCTCTTTTATTTAAATTCCACTATTATTTTACTTTTCCATTTGATTATGAATTTCTTCAAATACTATCACGTCACTAAAGTTTAGTGACATGTCGGGCTTCCTATCTGTCAAAAACGTGTAGTCTGAAAAATAATGCTTTTTTCTTGTAGTGGCATGGACGAAAAAGAACGCTGAGAAAATTGATGAAAACCAAAGAAACATTCTCAACAACCCAAACACCGCTCTGACTTCTCCTCATACTTCTATCCCTCTCCACTCTCCTTTCTCTTTCTCTCTCTACGTGTCTCTCTATGTGTATTTGTCTTCGATTTTCTCTGTTCACCTTCAGAACTTGTTGCCGTGCTGAATTGATATTGCGATTGTATTACTGTTACCGCAAGAAGCGAAATTAATGGCTCCATTCTCTATCGGTCTTTTAAAACAGTACCAGGTAACTTAGACGGTCTTCTTTTCTGGTTTCTGAGTATTTTGGTGGGTTATCTTGTGTTTTCCTTTTTATAGTTTTTGGTGTTTTAAACTGACTTGTCAAATTTTTATTAGAGGTTGTAAGACCCTTGTCTTGATTTACAACTCATCCTAATAGAAGAGGCCCTCGTATTTTATATACTATAATTTTTATTTTTGGTCTGCTGTCGGGAGGCCACCCGCTTTTACGGTGTTTAGATTCATGTAATCCTTTTCCAATTAATTTGTTATTAAAAAAGATTTTGTATATCATAATGTCTTTAATTAGCCCAAGTCTAAGAGCTTCTTGACTGTGTTTGAAAAATAAAGTTTTTAAGTAAAAAAAACTTTTTAGCAAAAGTTTCATTTTTAAATTTTTGCTAAAAGTGGGTTTAAGCCATTTTTAGGCTTTTTGAACCATAAAAAGTGTTTTTAATTTTTTACTAAACGAGTGCTTTTTTCTTGAAATTAACTTTTTAAGTGTTAAAAGCATTTTTAGGTCCTTCAAACGCAATCTCAAACAGACCTAAGTTTATCCTTGTCAAAAGTAGTCCACATATATATAACACAACTAAATATTAGGCTCTAACAAGGAGATAGAGCTTCAGTAAATTTCAATCATTCAAAACTTAGAACTTTAATCTTATCCTTTCCATTATTTGTATATATATATATTCAAAAAGTAATACAACATTCAGTTTGCATTCTTCTGAGTTACAAACTTACAATATCGATCTTCAGCAAGCAGATGAACACAACTGCAAGCTCCTTTATTAGCAAGCCAAAACTAAGCAGTAAACAAAAAAACATTACTGGGCGAAGACACAATATATGAGACAATTAAGGTTTAGCTGTATTCAGCAGAGTGTGCCAAGAGGTAGCTCTCAACTGCCTTTAAAAGTCGTCGTTGATACGCATTGCATTTGGGTTCTGTTAGTTTTCCAACAAAAAAATGATTTTTCGAAAAATAATTTTCATCTTTTGGCTCGTACGAAAAATGTCTACTTCCAGCAACCTTCAATTAAGGTCCAACAAACTCCAGCGTTAGTTCGGCATTTTGAGAAGGAAAAACTCAAACTTGGAAAAGGGTTACAAAATTTAAATACAGATTTGGGTTGTCATTAATAATATGACTATAAGCGACAACTCACATTAATTAGTCATTGTTGATAAGTATTCCATACAAGCCTCTTCTTTCTTTTTCTTTTTTTTTTCTTAACGAAGGGTATTGGCAACGATAGATTTGGGTTGTCGCTAATAATCTAACAATGAGCAACGACCAAAATTGTCATCATCTCTAATAGTTAGGGTATCAGTGATGACTGTTTTGAATCATCGCTAATAATATAACTATCAGCTAAGACAAATTGCTCGTCTTTGATAGATAGGAAATCAGCAATGAAGGTTTTGGGTTGTCTTGACTATCAGCGACAACCCATATCAATTGTCATTGTTAGGCACGACATATAATCTTATTTTTTTTATTGCGTTAAATGTCTTTTTACCTCTTGTGGTTTAACAATTTTATTTTTTGACCTAAATTTCAATTTGTATCGTAAATGGTACCTCAAATATGTGTAAAAACAGATATGGTACTTCGTTCATCTTCCCTCCAAAAAGTTAACCGAATTCTATGTCAAACCAATCAAAAATTACAAAGAGGTCATATGCCTCATTAAATATTCAAAAAATAAAACCTAAAAACCTAACAAACTAAAACTGTTAAAACATTCCAAAAAAAAAAAAAAAAAATGTTGCTCCAGCCTCTCATGGCGGGTCTATATATATTTTAATTTATATACTTTTTATTATGAGTAACATATGTCGTAATTTTATTAGCTTTAACGTGGCACACTAACAAAATCCATCAAGTTCTTTGAATTAATTTGACTACATTAAGTAATTTGTTATTTTTACATACCACATGGATTTTTCAAAACAATTTGATACTATATTGGTGCTTATTTGTAAATCAGGTAAACCACAGTAATTAATTTTGCATTTTTTTTACAAAAATTTAAGTGAAGAGAACAAATTATGTTTCTAGAGGGAAACGATTTGGTCTCTCAAGCATATGTATGTACTTTTTTTCTCCAAGACCAACGGTTATAACTTTTGAAGAAAAGTCACTTCTCATCCCATCAAAGGCATCCACTCATTGATATCCTTTCAATTGGAACACCCATTTAAGCTCATTAAATTGGACTTTATAATTTTTTGACCAAATTCTTACTATTTGTATGTATTTAATGAGAATAATTTCAATAGGATGTGGTGTAAAACACCATATTTACAACATCTAATAAAACATTTACACATCAGCTTGAAATAAAAACACCCAATCTTTTCCGTTCTTCTTCCTCAATAGGCGGCTTGGTCTCTCAGATTTTCTTTCTCATTTTATTCCTCTCAGATCTTTCCATTTATGACTTTTACATTTCATTTTGAACCTAGATGAAAAGTATGACCTCGCACTGCAATTGCTGGATTTAATTTGCTGTATTAACGCTGCGTCATTGTGCTAATTAAAACCCACTTTCTTTTTTCTTTTCTTTTCTTTTCTTTTTTTTTTTTTTAATTTTTTTTTATTGAAAGAAAAACCAACTTTCAAAAGCATTACTCAGAATGTCTAAGTTTAGCAATGGCAAGGACCACTACAGAAAAAAGAAAATGTTAAGGTCACAATACAAATTTAACTTATGGCTAATTTCTCTCTTACGTATCATCTAAAAAACAAAAAATTGAGAGAAGATTTTGGGATTCTGAAAATTTGGGAAAAAATACAATTTGTTTGATTTAAAATTCAATTTTTTTTTATACGTAAGAAAGAAGTTGGTCATGAGTTGAGTTTGTGTTGTTTCGGTATCAAACCTCACAAAAAAAATGAGATTTTTTGACTTGTCTGCAGTAACTCACTTTTTGCCATGTCACTAATTAGTGGCATGCTAAATAATGCTACATCAGCAAAAACTTTATTGATGTGTTAAATTTATAGTGACATGGCAAATAGTGACACATCAAAAAAATTTTATTAGTGACACCCTGTTTTTTTTTAATGTCCGACACAAACACCCATCAATACTAACACGCCACTAAAGTTTAGTGATGGGTCGGGCTTCCTATCAGTCAAAAAAGTGTAGTTGAAAAATAATGCTGTAGTGGACGAAAAAGAATGCAGAGAAAATTGATGAAAACCAAAGAAATATTCTCAACAACCCAAACACCGCTCTGACGTCTCCTCATCCTTCTATCCCTCTCCACTCGATCTCCTTTCTCTTTCTCTCTCTACGTGTCTCTCTATGTGTATTTGTCTTCGATTTTCTCTGTTCACCTTCAGAACTTGTTGCAGTGCTGAATTGATATTGCGATTGTATTACTGTTACCGCAAGAAGCGAAATTAATGGCCCCATTCTCTATCGGTCTTTTAAAACAGTACCAGGTAACTTAGAAGGTCTTCTTTTCTGGTTTCTGGGTATTTTGGTGGGTTATCTTGTGTTTTCCTTTGTATAGTTTTTGGTGTTTTAAACTGACTTGTAAAATTTTTATTGGAGGTTGTAAAACCCTCGTCTTGTTTTTCCTAATAGAAGAGGCTCTCATATTTTATGTACTATAATTTTTATTTTTGGTCTGTTGTCGGGAGGCCAACCGCTTTTTCGGTGTTTAGATTCATGTAATCCTTTTCCAATTAATTTGTTATTAAAAAAGACTTTGTATATCATAATCTCTTTAATTAGCCCAAGTCTAAGAGCTTCTTTAAGATTGTGTTTGAGAAATAGAGTTTTTAAGTAAAAAAAAAATTTTGAGCAAAAGTTTCATTTTTAAACTTTTACCATAAGTGTGGGTTTAAGCCATTTTTAAGCTTTTTGAACCATTAAAAGCGTTTTTAATTTTTTTACTAAACGAGTACTTTTTTCTTCAAACTGACTTTTTAAGTGTCACAAGCATTTTTAAGCCCTTCAAACACAATATCAAACATGCCCTAAGTTTATCCTTGTCAAAAGTAGTCCACACATAACACAACTACATATTAGGCTCTAACAAGGAGAGCTTCAGTAAATTTCAATCATTCAAAACTTGAAACTTTAATCTTATCCTTTCCATTATTTGTATATATATATTCAAAAAGTAATACAACATTCAGTTTCCATTCTTCTGAGTTACAAACTTACAATATCGATCTTCAGCAAGCAGATAAGCACAACTGCAAGCTCCTTTATTAGCAAGCCAAAACTAAGCAGTAAACAAAAAAACATTACTGGGCGAAGACACAATATATATATAAGACAATTAAGGTTTAGTTGTATTCAGCAGTGTGTGCCAAGAGGTAGCTCTCAACTGCCTTTAAAAGTGCCTCGGCCTTTTCTTTGCCAACCTTAATATCCTCTGCATTCATCTCATGGCCGCCTTTGGTGTGGTACTTGTTGCTGATCTTCAAGATGGATCCACCACCAGGGGCTGCCACTATCCTCAGCTCGTTGCAGATCTTCTCCAGCTTATCGCCCACGACACCGCCCTCGATCACGGTGTATCTGTATTTGAAGTTTGCGTGGTCAACCTCCTCAACCCTCTCCTTCACGTACTTGAAAGGGCTGCCTGAAGGATACAGAAAATAGCACAAGTAAGTTTTATGAATGATGCGATGGAGAATATATATATATATATAGGATACAGAGTAATTAAATTAACCTTCGGCAAAGGTGATCTTCTTGATGGTTCCGGGCCCTCCATTTCCTTCAACGTTTTCAACGCTGCTAATAGCTTGAGGTGCAACCTTTGGGATGAGGTTATCGCCATCAAGGATAAAGGCCTTGAACAGCCTAGCTGCTGGGATAACACAGGGGCTCTCAGCCTCGTAATTGAAAACACCCATGATGATGATGATGATGATGATCGAGGAGTAGTAGGATTGATCAAAGTTGGTGAGTTTTTTGAGTTGGGGAGCTTGCTATTTATAGAGTTGTGAGCCTGAAAATGACCTTAATTTTGTGACAATGCCCTGGCCTCTTTGGTGACCCAAAAAGACAGGCAGGGGCGGACCTACGTGTGTAGGTGGGGACAAAACTTTCGAAAATTTTGCCACTGTATGTGTTTTATATACATATATATATATTTCAAAATCTAAAAATTTGTCCCCTCAAAATCACTGAAAAATGTCCCCCCAAATTGTTTTTTTATTATTTTATCTTCAGCCCACTCTCGCTCACCAAATATTCTCTAGCCAGTTGTCCCACTAAAATTTTTTTTTATTCATTTGATCTTCAACTCTTTCTCTCTCTCACCAAAAAAATCTTCAACATTGTAATACCAAAAATATTTTTTATTCCTTTTACCATTTATTTTTGAAGAGAAGTTACCCTCCCCTGTTTCTTTTTCTCTCATTTCAGTTTCTCTCCGTCCAAACACCTCCTCCACAACTCTCAACCCTTCCCTCGTTTCACAGGCCAAGCGAAACCCAAGCCTCAAGACCCTACTGGACAACTACAAAACGACATTCACGTATTTGGTTGCTTTGATCGTTTGGCTCCTCATAGAGACACCACCGCAGGTCCAAGAGAATCCCTTAGCTTCCTACGTCTAATCAGAAATTTGTTCCTCTACACTCAAAATCTAGGTTCCGCCCTGAAGTCAGGTCTCTTTTCGGGTGTCCCCACAGACACGAGAAAAAATTTCCACTCAAGAATTTTATTGGAAGAATTAGTGAAATTCCATTCACGATGGCTGCAGCCACCATCCAACGTAGTCCACCAATAAATGTCGCCTAGCTACTTCCCTTTCCGTCTTCATCAATAACAGGGCTTGGGCTTCATTTCTGTCCATCAAATACGAAATTGGCTCCATGATATGTGTCATTCTTGACCATTCTTGTGGTGCAACCACTTAGAATTTGGCAAATGCTAAATTCTTCTTCTTCTTCTTTTTATTTTTTTTATTTTTTTTATTTTAAAAAAGTCCATATTATCACCTAATTAATTGATAATGTCTCACAAACCTTCGCTCGGGATAATATCTTCCATACTAATATTTCCTTAAGACCAGCAAAAAGACAAAAATAACTCCAATAGTTTTTTTGGTAAAACAAAAACACTCATATAAATGCGAAAAACAAAACAAAACAAAAAATTAAAAAGTTTTTTATAATTTTATTTTTTTTTAGAAATGTTTATTTTTATTTTATTAAGGATATTTTTGTCATTGGGTGACATTGCCCACTTTTTGGTGCTAAGGATATTTTTGTCATTGGGTGACATTGCCCACTTTTTGGTGCTTTAAGAAGACATTGTTAATTGGGTTTTACTTTGAAGGGAATATATAGACTTTTCCTCTATTGGGCTTTATTGAGAGCTTCCATTATTTTCCCTCTTTTAGACTTTGCATTTCAAACCATATATCATGCTAAACCTTCATGTGTTTGAAATCTACCGTTAGGTCGATAAAGAACTCATATAAAGAAAATTGGCCTGCAAAAAACTGGAGCTGCTGAGGAAGCCTGGAGGGAAGTGATTAGGAGCTTGTCGTGTACATATAGTCTTAGTATTTTACAAGGGGCTCATAAGTTTACTATACATGTACTTTGAGTTTTCTTTAGTGATTGATTTATTGGGTATGGCCGCCTTGAAATGGTTTTACTTTTAAGGTGCTCCAAATGTTTCCATTTCATAACCAAAAATTATTATACTAATTGTTGGGTGCTTGGATTTGTGAATTATCAAACAAACTTGTTCATTTACAACCTTATTGAGAAACAATATTCTTATTGCATCATTGTGAAGGAGAGGGGCAGAGGAAATACAACTTGACTTTATACTTGATGGTGGACCGACTATATTTCTCTATTCTTTTCCTAACTTTTTTCAAAAAAACAATAGGGAAGGAAAGAGAAAAGTTATATTATTTTTTATTCATTTAGTGAGTACTGTAAATTCACCAAACCAAAATATTCATTTTGATGAGGTTGTTGGAAAGTATTCTTTGTGATTTTTAATAATTTGGCTAAAAAAAAAGTAAAAAGGTAAATTAATTGGGTAAAGAGGCTAGAAATGCTCTTATATGAGGTTTGCAGAACGACCTCCACCCAAATTTGTGAATGGAATATAATCTAGACTATCTGTTTTATTCATGAATTATAATAGATTATCTGTTTTATTAATTTAGCATAAGAGTGACCCAGATTTATTATTCTTTATAAAAATGACAGACCATCACATAACTATCATAAGCATGATAAAGCTTATACAAACACTAGTTTACCTTATCACAAGTTAAAGAAAAAAAAATATCTTGTAATTCCCTTTTTCCTTGCCTAACGAAGGAAAAGAAAAAGTAAAAAAAAAAAGCTCCACAATCCACACTGACGACGGAGTAAAAATTAGAAGCTTCTTTTAATATACGAATATTTTAAAGCAATTTTGATGTGAAAGTTTGATTATCATATTAATTGCCTGAAATCGATCGATCACAAGTGTCAAGCGATATTTTGTCGTGGGAAACAAAAGGATAAGGATGGCCGACGCAGAAGAACCGCCAGACAACGAAAGTCTACCCTTCAAGTCGTCATTGGCGTCGTTCAACTTTGGAAACCTCAGTCCATGCGTTCTAGATGGCGTCCTAATTAAACCATTTACAAATTAAACCTCTTGCTTTATAATCATGGCTGTCGGATCGTAAAGTTCAAACTAAGTTTTTGTTTGGTCTGTGGAATAAGCTCTTAAAATAAAATAGTTATTTTTATTGAATAGTCTTTTTTTTTTTTTTTTGTTATTAGGAATATTCCTGTGAGTATGACTAATTTCATACACCGAGAATAGTTATTTCTTAAGGAATGAAATACATTTATTTTATTCTAAACTCTTAAAAAATAAAAAAAATAAAAAAAAACATGAAAAATGAAGTGGATGACGGGCCACCGACTTTATTTATTTTTTTTAATTTTTAGTATGAGTTGAAAAAAATAATAATAAATAGCTTGAGGTTTTTAGTAATATAGATTAAATTTTAATTAGAGCATGTGTTGTTACCAAACGAAGAATTATAAATAATTATTTTCTTTTTTTCCCTGTAATAACTATTTTTTTTCTTAATGGAATACGCATTCCGTGAATCAAACCACCCCTAAATTTTGTAAGAACGAGTAATGTTAGAAGGAGGATTAATCTAGAAGCTAAACGTCTTGCTTTATTGCCAAGGTTGTCCGGTCGTAAACTTCAAACTATATGTTATGAGAAAGAATAATATTAGACGGAGAACTAGAGTCGTTTTTGTACCATCTTAATTAATTGTGATGTAACTTTTAAAATCACCATTAAATTTCAGATAATTATTATTGAATTTTTGATCTATCGATAATTTTGAATTGATCAATAGATATATGTTGAGAGTTTAATAAATTTGATTGACTGAATTTTCTTTAATTGAGTTTAGAGAAAATTTTCCATATGTTTTTATTAGTATTTCGGTATGAAAGACATTAATATTAACTTTTGAAAGAAAAGAATCCCCCACAATAAAAATTGAGGCTATTTTTGGATATATATGCTTGATGTATGCTCTATTACGATATGATATACATACTTCTAAGCGTGACTAGCTTAATGGTTGAATTTACTTGATCGTTTATATAAGATTAAATAAAATAAGATGTGATTGTCAAGCTTAAGTGCTTGTTGGATAAGTATGATTTCAAACGGTCAGAATTGATTTAAAAAAAATAAAATAAAAAATGAAAATACTCAGGAAACAATATGTTTTTTATTTATTAGTCGATTTAATTGAGACAGGAGCTTTCTTTGACTAGATTATTCATACAGAGTTATTAATTATCCTCGTCGTCATAGCTACCTAGAGGGGACCCTCCACAAAGAAAAACTGGACAGTGAGGAGAATTGTTTATTACTCACAGGGCGAAAATTCTGCCAAATTAAGCTCCATGAGCCTTCTGATCAGTCTATAAATAGCAACCACTTGGTACTCAACTCCTCACCAAGCAAATTATATATATTCTTCCTTTCAATATCACATCAATTCATCATCATCATCATCATGGGTGTTTTCTGCCACGAGGATGAGGCCACCTCCGTTATCCCTCCGGCTAGGCTGTTCAAGTCCTTTGTCCTAGATGCCGACAACCTCATTCCCAAGGTTGCTCCTCAGCACTTCACCGGCGCTGAATGCATCGAAGGAAATGGCGGGCCTGGAACCATCAAGAAGATCACCTTCGCCGAAGGTAAATATATAAATATATATATTAGAAAAATATGTTTTCACTCTCAAAAATATTACATTGGAATTTTTCCCCAAAACTAGTAAAAAGATAGCAATGAACACGTGGTTTAATTTGTGTATATTTTCAGGCAAGGAATTCAAGTACATGAAGCACAAGGTTGAGGAGATCGACCACGCAAACTTCAAATACTGCTACAGCCTCATCGAGGGAGGTCCATTGGGGCACACACTGGAGAAGATCTCTTACGAGATCAAGATTGCGGCAGCCCCTCATGGAGGAGGATCCATCTTGAAGATCACCAGCAAGTACCACACCAAGGGCGACGCTTCACTCAATGAGGAGGAGATCAAGGATGGCAAAGAGAAGGCCGCCGGACTTTTCAAGGCTGTTGAGGCTTACCTCTTGGCACACCCTGATACCTACTGTTAGAGTAGCTAACACCCACGTACAACTAAAGCTTGTGTTGTGTTGCGTTGTGTTGTGTTGTGTGTTCCCTCAATAATGAGTTGTTACTGCTTGATTTTGGCTTGCTAATAAAGGAGTTTGCGGTTGTGATGAGATGATCATCTGCTTGTTTGCTTGTGAGATGCTGTAATTAACTCTGAAGAATGCAAAGTGAATGTTCTATCACTTTTTGCATATATATAAAAAATCATCCGGAAGTTGATATATATTACTCGCAATACTTCAATTGATTTTTTTTTTTTTTTTTTGCGTGGAGTCATGGTGTCATAAACATAACAATAGTTGAAGATAATGGGGGCATCAAGTACTATTAACTCATTCTATCAGCTCACACGTCATGTCTTGTCCAATTTGTCAAAAGAGAACATTCTCAATATGCAATAGTGTAAAAAATGTTAAGAGGCAAATGAGAGGAAACAATAACGGGAAAATCAATATGATTCGAGAGGTGTGTCTTACTTTCTTTAAGGTGTAATTGTCCAAATGGATAACAGATCATTATTAGGATACAAGCAATTCACCTCCAGAATACAATAAAATTACTAGCTAACTGCATATAGCAATTCTAAGGTTTGTTTGAAAGTTGTATTAACTAAACTAGATAACAGTTAGTCCCCATCTCCTATAACCAGTAGGTACGGGCTTGAATCCCCATCATGCATTCCCCATCATGCATTTTTTTTTTAGGGTAATGCTAGACATCCTAATGGATTCTTCCCAAATGATGTAGCAATCATTTTTTTGGTTAAAAAAATTTCATTCTCTCCTTTAAAAATATTTTAAGGAAAAATTATGTTTGCCACATCATTTGAGAAGAATTTTGGAAAGAATCTTTGGGACACCTAGCAGCCCTCTTCTTTTTATTGAGAAACAATTGGCTTCTTGGGCTCATGCGTGGGCCATGCAAACCGCACACAGGCAACCATGGAATGTCTCTATATAAAAAGAAATAACAATGTTATGTAGCTGAGGAGCGAGTTTCAAACTCCTCGTCCTTATTTATTTAGGACTTCTCCTTACCATTGAACCATTAACCCACATGTTTAATATCAAAATATAACAATTTTTATAACAATTTTCCACTTAGGCAGTAAACATAAAATGGTTTTTGTCGAAAAATATTTTCAAGAAAGCTATTTTCATTGAAAATGTTTACAGCGCGTTCACCGCACGCATGAAAAATCAAAATATATATATATATATATATATATATATATATATATATATATTAATTAAATTATATTGAACTCTAAATTACGAAAATGTCATGACCAAGTCTTAGAGGTATCCAAACCGAGTCCTGCAAGGACCCCAATGCGACTCTCCCAGGATCCACCCGAACCCTGCCTAGACCCTATCAGGACCCCGTCGGGATCAACCTGAGACCCTGGCAGGACCCGCCCAAAACTCGATAAGGACATTTTCGCAATTTAGTCTTTAATATGATTTTACGTACACACCAAATACAGAAAAATGCTTTCCAAGAAAATGTTTTCTGCTGAAAATGTTTTCCGACGACTGGGGACCCGCCTAATTTTCCGTACATGCCAAATACCGGAAAATGTTTTCTAGGAAATCAATTTCAAGGAAGATGTTTTCCGCCGAAAATATTTTCTGACGAGTCCTGAGCGGGTCTTGGGAGACTCCTAGTCAAGTCCCGGCAGGGTCCCAGGCAGGTCCCGAGCGGGTCCCAATCAAGTCTCGGGTGGGGTCCCAGGTGGGTCCTAGGGGAATCCCGGTCGGGTCCCAATCAACTCCCAGGCGGGTCCCAAACAAGTCCTTAGCGAGTCCCAAGCAGGTCCCGGGCAAGTTTGGCCGGGTCCTAGTCAGGTCCCGACGGGGACTCAGTCAAATCCCGAACAGGTCCTTGGCAAGTCCCGGGCGGGTTCCAATCAAGTCTCAGGTGGGTCCCGGTAAGGGTGTCAAAAAATACTGGGAAACCAGGACCGGAACCGGGAAACCGGGGAACCGATTCCGATTCCGGTTGGAAAAAACCAAAAAACCGGAGACCCCGGTTCCAGTTCCGATTGTTGGCACCAGTTATAACCGGGTAACCGGGTGCATATATATATAATATTATATTTTAATATATATATATATATATATATATATATATATATATATATATATATATATTTGCTTTATTTTTACTTTTTAGTGTTTAGTTTAGGTTTTTAGTTTATGTCTCATTGTGTTTGTAATATGTTTATGAACTATTTTTATTGCAAGATGGTATTTCTTTTGGTTGGTAGTTTATTTAAATACTTCTTTTATTGGTTTTATTTTATTTCATTTTTTTTATTCTTTTGAATTGTTGTAGTAAGGGGGTATTTCTTGTGGTTGTTAGTTTGTTTAAATACTTGTTTTTATTGTTTTCTTTAGGTTTGAAGTTGTGAGGAGATATCTCTTTTTGTTGTTGATTTGTTTACATATATTATGTATTAGCCTATTAAGTAAGCTTTTTAAAATGATTTTTAAGGCATATAAAAAAATTGGATTTTTATTTTAAAGACCAAGTCTTAAAAGTGTTTGAACCGAGTCCTGCAAGGACCCCAATGCGACTCACCCGAGATCTGCCCGAACCCCGCCTAGACCCTATCAGGACCCCGTCAGGATCAGCCTGAGACCCTGGCAGGACCTGCCCAAGACCCGATAGGAACATTTTCGCAATTTAGTGTTTAATATGATTTTACGCACACACCAAACACCGAAAAATGTTTTCCAGGAAAATGTTTTCCGATGATCGGGACCCACCTAATTTTTCGTACATGCCAAATACTGGAAAATTTTTTCTAAGAAATCATTTTCAAGGAAAATGTTTTCCGCCGAAAATATTTTCCGGCGAGTCCCAAGCAGGTCTTGGGCGAGTCCCGGTCAAGTCCCGGTGGGGTTCCGAGCAGGTCCCAATCAAGTCTCGGGTGGGTCCCAAGGGAATCCCGGTCGGGTCCCGATCAGGTCCCGAGCGAGTCCCAGTCAAGTCCCAGGTGGGTCCTTGGCAAGTCCTAGGCGAGTCCCGAGTAGGTCCTAAGCGGTTCTCGGGCAGGTCCTGTTGGGGTCCCAGACAAGTCCCGGCGGGGTCCCGGGCAGGTCCGGTAGGGTCCTAGTCAGGTCCCAACGGGGTCTTGGTCAAATCTCAAACGGGTCCCAGACAAGTCTCGGGCAGGTTTCGGTCAAGTCCCGGGCAAGTCCCGGTAGGGGTGTCAAAAAATACCGAAAAACCGGGACCGGAACTGGAAAACCGGAGAACCGGTTTTGATTCTAGTAAGAAAAAACCAAAAACAGGGGACCCCGGTTCCAGTTCCGGTTTTTGGCACCCGGTTATAACAGGGTAACTGGGTGCATATATATATATATATATATTTGCTTTTATTTTTACTTTTTAGTGTTTAGTTTAGTTTTTAGTTTAGGTCTCATTGTGTTTGTAATATGTTTATGAACTATTTTTATTGTAAGAGAGTATTTCTTTTGGTTCGTAGTTTATTTAAATACTTGTCTATTGATTTTTTTTATTATTATTCTTTTGAATTGTTGTAGTAAGGGGGTATTTCTTGTGGTTGTTAGTTTGTTAAAATACTTGTTTTTATTATTTTCTTTAGGTTTGTAGTTGTGAGGAGATATCTCTTTTTGTTGTTGGTTTGTTTATATATATATTATGTATTAGCCTATTAAGTAAGCTTTTAAAATGATTTTTAGGGCATTTAAAAAATTTTGATTTTTATTTTAAAGGCCCATATAGGCAAAAACATTAATTTTTTAAGATTTTTGAGCTTTTTTAAGTTTTTAATTATTATTATTATTTTGAACAATCACAACAAAACCCAATTTAGTGGGACAAAAAGGCTAATAGTTTTTTAAAAAAATGGGCCAACTGTATGCAAAAAAAATGGGCTTATTTTAGGCCCAATACCTAAAATAAGCCCCAAAATACAAATTTTTTTAAAAACCGGTTACCCGGTCCGATTAACCAGGTACAAATCGAAACCGGCCAGTTAATCGGGAACTGGTTACCTTGTTTCAGTTTCCCAAAACCAATAACCGGGGTACCTTGGTTTCGGTTCCCGATTTTGGCCAATAACTAACGGGGTCCTGGGCAAGTCCCCGGGGGGTCCCGGTCTAGTCTCAGGCAGGTCCGGTCTAGTCTCGGTCAGGTCCTGGCGGGCTCCCGATCAAGTCCTAGGCGGGTCCTGGGCAAGTCCTGGCGGGGTCCCAAATGAGTCCCGATCAAGTCCCGAGCGTGTCCCGGGCAAGTCCCGGCGAGGTCCTGGGTGGGTCTTGGCAGAATCCGTCGATTTGAAAATGAGATGCTCAAATTCGGAAAATTGTTTACGGTTTTCAAAGCCGTAAACCATTTTTCGAAAATTAAAGAAGAATTTTCGGTCAAATGAAAAATATTTTTCGTTGACCACTATTTTACGTCACAGTAAACACTATAAAGTGGGAAAATCATTTTCTGGAAACCATTTTACGTCGAAGTAAACGGAGCCTGAGATTGTGATGTTAAATACTCAATCAAACGAGCCTTTATGTGCTTCTCATATTGCCTTCTGCATTAGCTTATTCAAACGAGCTTGTGTCCTAATTTAGATGCTCATGTCTAGAATAGCATTCTTTTTTTTCTAAGCAAATAAGGAAAGGGTTACATGATTAAACCACTGAAAAATGGATGGGCTCCCCAACATTAGACCCAAAATGAAAATTAGAGTGCAGCTACAAGCAATATAAGGAAAAAGTAGGAAATGGGTCATAAAATGACCCGTTCCTCCCAATAAGGGCCGCAAAAAGCAGTTTAAACACCAAGACAGAATAAACGGTAGTGGTGGGCAAAAACTCGCCCAACCCGCAAACTCACCCTAATCCGCCCGGATTTGGTATTTTTTTGCTGAAACGGGTTGGATTTCGTTCAACCCGTGCGGGGCGGGGCGGGGCGGGTTTCGGGTAGAAACAATTTTGGGCAGCAGGTACCCGCCCCGATCCGCCCCGCCCCGCTAAAAATCCCAAAAAGAAAAAAAAAAAAAAAAAAAAACCCTACTTTTCTAGTTCTAGGTTCTCTCTCACACCCCCCCTCTCTCTCTCACCTCCTTCTAGAAAAAACCCAGCATCCCTCTCTCTCTTGCCTCCCTCTCTTTCTAGCCGCTCCCGCTTTGTCTCAACTCTTTGGTATCTCTCCCTCTCTCACTCTCTCTCTTTCTCTAGTAAGTGTTGATTATGTTGGGTTGTAGTATCTCTCTCACTAATAGAATTGCAGTGTTGATTATGTTGGCCGTTGGGTTGGATTTTTGGTATAATTTTTAGTGTGTGATTCACGGTGAAGAAACAACACAGCATCCATCATACCCGCCCCGCAAAATTCGAAACCCGGGGGATACGGTTAACTGTATCTGGGTTATGAGTAGATATTCAAACTTGCAAGGCGCGGGTCAGGTGGCATAAATGGTTGATATCTAACCCGATCCTATCCATGCCCACCCCTAATAAATGGACAGGTGGTTCAACCTTAACCAAACACCAGCAAGGTAAAGGCAAGACCAAAAGGAGGTTGTGGTAGAAAAGGCACTGTAAATGAAGAAATTCATAAAGCTAATGAAAAAATAAATAAATTAGAATAGAGACAAGATATTTTACGTGGTTCAATCTATGATCTACGTCCATAGATAAAGCTCAAAGGGCAACATTCTGCTCTTAGAGCATGTTTGGGTCTGCGGTTGCAGACCCAAAACGCACTTATAGAGCCTGAAAAGCCCGTTTCAGAAAAATCATGGTTGTTTGGTAAAATCAATCGAAAGGGCTTTTGAGGTTTCAAACATTCCAAACACACGTTTGCCTCAAAGCTAGCTATCGAGGCTTCTGCTCAAACGTGCATTTGGAAGAAAGGCACGCCCCAGTTTTGTGGTTAATGAAATATATGCACAGACAAATACATCCTTACGAATTTCACGTAATAACAACCATCCCTGTATATAAGCATCTCTTCCCAAACAGGCTCGATTTGTCCTTCTCGTTGCCGCGGTTTGAGCTACTCCAAAGCGAGGGAAATCTAGGCAGAATTGTTATCCCGTCGCAGGTGAGTTTTAAAGCTTCATTTGATTTTGATTTTGCTTTTGCTCATCTATTTTTTCCAATAAAACACGTATCTACAGAACATATATATGAAAAATATAGATGAAAATCGAATAACATAGAGAATAAAAGGGAAGAAGATAAAGGAGAGATAAGGTTTGAGAATGATTGAAGGTTTTGGGTGTGTGTTATAGAAGATAGGTTTGATCCATGGCCTGGGTTGAGAGACGAGAGTGAATGGCCGGCTTCGTTTGACAAACGATTTCAAGGCAAAAGACATGGCATTTACTGTTCAGCCGATTGACATTCTGCAGTGTCGTACAACAGAAGCCATGCCCCTTGTTCAGGCTGTTCAGCAACAAATGTGAAATGGAGCGCCTAGCCTTTGAAGCTTAACCTCAGTCCTTTTACAAAAAGGGGCTGCTTTTAAGTGAAAAAGAAGTGAGATGGGTTTAGGTGAAAAAGATCCAATCTTTTCGAGAATGAAGAGAACAAATATATCACCAAAAGATCCAAACTGTCTGTGCCCATGGTTTAACGTTCCAGATCCCTTCTTCGCAAAAAAGGTGTAAAATCAGAAAATTAAGATCTACCTCCCATTTCATTTCACTCTTCCCAAGACTGATGTGCAGGAGCTGGCATCCAATATCTTAAAAGAAATAAATTTTAAAAAAACTTCTATTGCATAAATGATTATAGTAATTATAGTATTATAGTAATTTTTTTTAAAAAAAAAAATTGTTGCATAAAAGTTCATGTGAAACCATTATAATAATTATAGTATAATGTATTTTCCTGTTGTAAAAACTTGCTTCCATATTTTTTTTTTTTTTTTTTGCCCTTTTGTTTGATGGACATACATATTATTCATGTAAATATGAATTTCTGCACTCTATCATCAGTTGATTACTTTAAACAAATTTTTAATTAGTAATAGTGTTTAACATATTTTTTTTATTTATCATTTTATCAGCTTATTTATTGTATGATAAACATGAGTAAAAAATGTCAAAGCAACGTTGCTGCTGCTACTCCAGATACTTGATAAGTGCTAAAATATTCATATTTTTAGCCCTTAACTTACATGTTTTAATCCTTTAGTTTTAGTTAATTCATGCTATTTTACTTTCTTTTTGTATTTTCTTTGTTTTATAGGTTTTTGGAAGAAAAGAAAGCGTTTCTGAAAAAATTTCATGTTTAAAGGGAAAATTGGGAAGACCTAGAAGATATGGTTAATCTTAGCCAATCATGGTTAAGTTTAATCCAATAAAGGAAATGAGCAAATCGGAATTTCTCAAATAATAGTCAAAATCGGATTGGAGGAAAAATTGGATTCTGCATACCTCTCGGTATTTTGACCATAACTTTCAGCTCAAATATCCGATTGAGATGATTCAAGCGGCATTCGAAATCTAACTCAAAATTATACAAATCATTGTGAAATATCATTTTCCCAATTCTGAGTGTCGCAAGGCCAAAATCGCCCCGTAATATGGGACTGCAATTCTGGGCGAATCCTATTCCGCTTTGGACTTGGGTTTTCTCTATCCTAATTAGACTTGGACTTAAATCTCCGAAATTCCTAGGATTACTAGGGCTTCTAGGACTCTCCTAAGCTCTATAAATAGACCTCTAAGCCTCACAATTAAAAACATCGTTAGAAGAGGCACAACTTGGGGAGAGGAGTTTGGAGGCTACTTCTATGAGCGGTTTTCGGTTCTTTTTTTCCCTTCTCTTTTTTTTATTTTATTTTAATTATGTGTAACTAACTCTTAAGGAGTGCTAGATTGAAGCCCTAATTTTGCTTATTTAATATTTCAATATTGGCGCCTTTGTAATGATCTTGTTGTGCTATTTAACTTGATTAATACCTGCTTGCATGAATTCCTCATATGTGTGTGCCTGATCAACATATGCATGTGGTATGGACTAGTTAGTTAAATCAATTTGGATGGCCGAGTCCTAGGTTTAATAGAAGTAACAAAAGAATCCAAACAGGGATTTTTGGGTTAATCAACATGGGGAACCAAGAGTATATGACATGCCCTAGACCTCATGTGTTTGTCAATTTCCATAGGATATATGCTTTCCTAAGGAACAACTTAGTATATACCATGCTAAATCCCTTAAAAAAGAAAAGAGTTAGAGTATACACCATGCCTAACTTGTTGCTTAGGAAAATCTATAGCTTAAGAAGTATACGCCATGCCCTTAAGTTGACAAACATTAGATATGCATAATATGATCAAAGCTTTGGCATATTGTTATATTATCTAAGTATGATTAGTGGTGGATATCAATGCCCTGCCTTTACTTTTACTTTATCTTTATATCTTTTTATTTTTCTTAATATCAAATCTATGACAATTTGATATTTGAATTAATTCAAAACAAAATCACAATCCTCGTGGGATCGACCTCGTACTTGCTGCACTATACAATTGTTTTGATCTTGTGCACTTGCAAGTTAAAACGTACTAAATATTATCTATTAATTTAAGTAGTATTTGGCACAACAATACTTAGATAAAGAAAGTAGTTTGGACTGAAAAAATGTTAGAAGATTATCTTGACATATGTATTACTGAGATTCATGTTGGTAACCGTCCAGGAACACATTTCAATAAGACAGGATGAAAAAATGTGATAGATGAATTTAATGAAAAAAAACTGGAAAAAAATGTTGTTATAAACAACTAAAGAACAAGTGGGATAGTTTGAAAAAAGAGTGGAACATTTGGAAGAGATTGATAGGCAAGGAAACTGGCCTTGGATGGGATCCGGTGAAAAAGACAATTGATGCGCCCGATGATTGGTGGGAAAAAAAAATTGCAGGTACTATATTTGTACTTATTTGTTTTTGTTTAAATGATTTAAAATTTGTTTTATTATTGATTTTTACATATACTTAAATATAGGAAGTTCCAGAAACAACCAAGTTTCGCACGACAGGTTTGGCTTATGCTATGAAGGTGTAAATATTGTTTAGAGATATAACTGCCACCGGGGAGGGATCTTGGGCACCATCCATAGGATTGGTTCCTAATGATATTAGTGCCATAGATGCTGCGGATGTAATGCTTGATGAAGATGACAATATTGTAGAAGATTTAGATGTTTTGGATGATGAACCAAATCTCAATACACATGGCATTGATGATATTCCTGCTGATTTAGATACGCGGGATAAAAGAAATAAGAAGTTTAGTATGGCGGTTCAATGTACGAAAAGAAATAAAGGAGTTCAAATCGTTAGTCAACATTTGAGTCAGATTTGTGATGTCATCAAAAGTAAGAATACAGTGACATCTAAGAGCTACGATAAACCTGGATGTAATATTGAAGAGGTTATGGTTGTTGTTCGGGGGATTGCTAAAAGAGAAAATGATATTGACATTCTTAAGTTTGCAATAGAGGTATTTCTTAAGAGATCACATAAAGAGATATTTGTAACTATTAGGGGAAACTTCACTAAGGACCCCCAAACTTCCACTAGTTTTGAAATACCCCACCTGAACTTCAAAATCTCCCAATTTAGTACCCTGAACTTTCAATTGCTTTCAATTTGGACCCCTCTGTCAGATTTTAAATGTCACATGACGTTTATACCCCTGACTTTTGTATAAAATTCCAACTTCTAAAACGTTTTTTTATTTTTTTTAAAAAAAAAAACAAAAATCAGGGATATTTTGGTTTTTTCTTTGAATTTTTAACGGCTCAAATTAACGGAAGGGTCCAAATTGAAAGCAATTGAAAGTTCAGGGGACTAAATTGAGAGATTTTGAAGTTCAGGGGGGTATTTCAAAACGAGTGAAAGTTTGGGGGTCCTTAGTGAAGTTTCCCCTAACTATTAAAGAGCCATGGTTGCAGATTGACTTTATCAATCGAATGAGAAATAGAGAAATTAACCGTCGTAACATGGAATAATGTTTTTATTTTTTAATGTTGTTTTGTTATGAACTATTTGAACAGCTTTAAGGATTTATTTGAATGTTATTTTTTTTTTTTTATATGTTGATTTGTGTGCTAAGGTGAATATATTATAATATTTCATAACTACGTACAGGGACGGATCCAGAAAGTTTGATGGGGGGGACCGAAGTATAAATTCAAAATACATAAAGTAATGTATACAAAAAAAAAATTAACTTCAATTCAGTTTTAACAAAAAGATAAACATACGAAGAAAAAGATACATAGATAGTTGTGTCATAAAACATTTCAAATTTTAGCTCAAACACCTATCAAAATGGAACCTGTCGTGTTTGCATATCCCGAAAAGCATCTATGATTGAATCTGTACTAAGTGTCATAGCAATTTCTTTTTCCATGTACAACATCAGAGAATCCGTCAGAAACTCATCTTCAATTTTGTTGCGAAGCCTAGTTTTGATAATATTCATGGCTGAAAATGCTCGTTCTATAGTTGCGGTAGAAACGGGAAGAGTCAGCAGAAGCACAACAACTCAAAAAACAAGTTGGTAAATAGTTGATTTTCCGGTTCTAACCAACCATTGACACAATTCGGAAATATTTAACAATCCTTGGAAACTTGAATCTTGAACTATATTATGTTCATAATGGTAAAGTTCTATTTTCAACTGTTCTTTTACAAGATCGGTAAAGTCTTACAGATAAAACTTATTTACCAACTGACAAATATCATCCATTCTAAAAGACTCATGCGCAGCTCAAAGATCAAGTGCCGAGCCGAGAATAAGCAACTCCACTGCATGCTCACTAAACCGGCGATTTAATTCTTGCAATTGAGAATCTATTGCAGCACAAAAAATATCCACACGATAATGATGCTCAATTGTAAAGTCAGCTTGTTGATTGCGAGCTCGACCTCTTCTCTCAATATAACCGACATTCATATCTGGAACATCTATGTTGCGTTTATTGCAAAACAACTTCACTTTGGTAAGTAAAGCTTCCTATTTATCATCTCTATATTGTTAGATACACATTTTAGTGGATGAAACAAGATGCATGGAACTTAAAATGTCATGAGATTTGGATTGCAATGCTTGACATAGATGATCAGTGATCTGCATAATTTCTTTCGTGAGATGTAAGATGAATACAAATTCAAATGAAGTCATTACCTGATGAACTGAATCAGCTTCTGCTCGTTGGGAAGAAGAAGTTCCCACATCAATGATTTTAACAATAACTTCACAAGCTGGACTATAAATTTTGATCAAGTCAGAAACTGATCTCAAGTGAGAACTCCAGCGCGTATCTCCAGGTCGTTGTAGCGTACTAATTTGATTAAGTCCCATTCCACTCTCAATCTCATCAATTGCAATCATGTAAGCATTTTTAGCAGCTTGGGCAACCCGCAATTCTTCATGCCAATTGCATGAGGCACAAACTAAATTGACAACAACATTCAATTTGGTTAAAAATTGATGAACAAAAATGACTTCTTTTGACGCCGCCACTAATGCCAATTGCAAACGATGTGCGAAACAATGAATGTAGTAGGCATATGGACAATCATTTGAAACCAAAGCTTGCAACCCATTCCGCCCCCCTCGCATATTACTTGCACCATCATATCCCTGCCCTCGAATATTTTGAATGTCTAGTTGATGTTTAGACAATACAGAATATATACTTTTTTTTTAAGGTTAATGCCGCAGTATAAGAGACATGAACAAGTCCAAAAAAGTGTTCTCTAACAAAGCCATTCTTATCAACAAATCTTAAAACTATAGCCATTTGCTCCTTCATTGACTTATCACGAGCTTCATCAACAATTATGCAAAACTTTGCATCACCAATTTCATTACGAATTACTTCCTTTACTTTGGTTGAAAAAACATCTAAAATTTGTTTTTGTACCGTTGGTGATGTGTAAGTGGCATTTTTGGGAGCTTTAGCAATTACTTCAGCAAGTTGTTCATTATATGAAATCGTCAAACCCAATATCTCAACAAAATTTTCACGATTTGTAGAACTCACACTTTCATCCCGACCTCTAAAAGTAACACCTTGAAATGCAAGCACTCGAACAACATCAATTGAGGCTTTCAACTGCAGTCGATTGTTTCCAATTTGTTCAGAAGTGAGCTTTTCAAACACATTCTGTATATGTTGAGATTGGTTCTTTAAATCTTCATATGACTTCTCAGCAACTCTGTGAAATGAAGTTGGATCTTTTCCTATATGATTGAGAAAAGCACAATCTTTTCCATTTCTCACTTTCTCCCAATTCCTGAATCCATCTATAGTGAATACACATTGTGCAAAATGCCCACATGGCTTATTAAAGAAAAAACAAGGTAGACAAAAGGTTGCATCTTTCTCACGTGAATATTCAAGCCATGAAGGAAATAGATTGTACCACGAAGGTTGAAAACCACGAAGATGACTTTCTTTTCCAGAGGTCAGTACGGACCAGCATTAATGTAAGCTCTTCGAATTTCATCTCGGTGATTAACATAATATTCTCATATCTGACAACGCAATCTAGGATCAAACTCCAATGAACTAATATTAAATTCATTGCCATCAACTCTCTGAAGTCTTTTAGAAGAATTTTCAGAAATTAGGATATCAGAAGCTGGCAATGATGTATCACCAATGTTGACATTTAAAGTTTGTGCATTTGAAGTTTGCCCATTTTTTCGTTTGAAAAAGTCAAGTATTGTATTTGACTTTTCCATCATCTACAAACAAAATCGGGAGAAAGCACAAATGAATCATTGGATGGGGAAGTAAATCATTCGAGGAATAATTAACCTCATCAAATAAATATACGCATGTGTTACATTATTACATTTACATACAAACATAAAGAAAAGAAAAAAACACAGAAAAAGTCGTCCCCGAAGAAAGATTCAAACAAAGCAAGTTGATTATCATATGGGTTAAGAAGTGTAATGTACCCAGTGGGCCAGTGCTACCCACTACCAATGAGAATTGGATGATAATAACAATAACAAGTTGTGTGTGGTAGTAGCTGCGATTGCGATGATGATAACAATAATAACTTGTGCATGTGTCAAAGAGTTGTTTGGATGTTTGAGCCCCGACAGCATTCTTTTAAATTTCTCCGCTCAATAAAACAAAACAATTCACAAATCTTCACAATTTCTTGCTTTTAAATTATAATCCCATGATAATATAATGAGATTTAAAAGAAAATTGTAAGAATTTTACCTCCCGCAGCAGTGCTCTCTATCTCAAATTCTCAATCTCAGTATCTCACTCTCTCACTGGCGATCTCTCTCTCTGACTCTCTCAAATTTTCGCTATGTGTGATGCCTACATGCCATGAAGGAAAGGGGTTAAGGGGACTAGGGGACGAAACTGAGGAAGAGAAGGAGAGAAGGGGGTATCGGGACTCTAATTTATGAAGACCTAAAATAGTTTTTGGGGACGGCCTATTTTTTTGGGGGGGGGGGGGGGGACCATATTCTTCAGCCTTTTTTTTTTTTTTTTTTTTTTTTTTTACGGAAATGGAGTGGGGGACCATGGCCCCAGCTTGTCCCCCCCCCCCCCCCCCCCTCCTCCATCTCTGACTACATAGATATCTCTTTTTCATATTTTTATGGGTGCTTATATATTTATTTTGTGTTTATTTCTTTATTCTTTTTTCCTTACAGACATGGACAATAGTGATTATAGCACTCAAGATGATACAAGTGATAATGATTGTGGTGAAGAGGAAAATGAAAATGATGTTTTTATTCTAGCAGTTGCAGCAGTTGAATTTGTTGAGAACTATTATATGTCATATATTGCAAAGGAACCTTGTAGCACCTCTTCTCAAACAGGTTATAAGTGGGTTATGGAGATTCTACAAGGTAATCCTGATAGGTGCAAACAAAATTTTAGAATGGAAATAAACATATTCATTTACTTGTGTAAAGAGTTGAAGGAAAAATATCATTTAAGAGGTACTAGGAAATTAACTGTTGAAGAGTTGGTGGCTATGTTTGTTATTACTTTAGGCCATGGGTTTGGGAATAGAATAGTGCAAGAAAGGTTTCAACATTTAGGAGAAATAATTAGTAGACATTTTACTAGTGTTTTAATGGCCGTTTCTAGAATGGCGATTAGCATTATTAATCCTATTGATAGGGAGTTTAGGGATGTTCCAAGCAAAATTCGTAATGATGAGCGGTATTGGCCATACTTCAAAAATTGTATTGGAGCCATTGATGGAACCCATGTGCCAGTTAAAATTTCTCCATCAAAACAAATACCATATATTGGTTGAAAATAGACTCCTACTCAGAATGTTATGGTTGTTTGTGATTTTCGTATGTGTTTCACCTTTGTTTGGGCTGGATGGGAAGGTACTGCACATGATACACGTATTTTTTTGGAAGCTATTCGAAAGGAAGAATTACGATTTCTACACCCACCTAGAGGTTTGTATTTAATTAAAATAACAATTATGAATTATACATGAAAAAAATATATTTTTCAATATTTTTTATGACCGTTATTCGTATATTGTTTGTAGGAAAATATTATTTGGTAGACGCAGGATAACCTCACATGAAGGGATACATGGGGCCATACAAAGGGGAGCGGTATCATCTACCAGACTTTCGTCGCGGAAACCACCCGAGGGGTATGCATGAAATTTTTAATTACATTCATCACTTAGATGCACTATTGAAAGAACATTTGGAGTTTGGAAAAATAAATGGAAGTTATTGCATTGCATGTCGAATTTTCCTTATGATAAACAAGTGAAAATCGTGGTGGTGTCTATGGCTCTTCATAACTTCATTAGGAAGCATGCAATAAAGGATGCTGAGTTCCAACCATATAATGATGATAATGACTTACTACCTACAGACATTATAGGCGATGACGAAGCACAACATGAGTCAAGCATACAACAATCACAGACGTCCAATGAAAATTTTATGAACATTGAGCGTGGTCATATTGCTAATCTACTTATGACTCGTTAATTTTTTTTTTTTTTTAATGTTGTTTTGTTATAAACTATTTAAAATGTTGTAAGGATCTTCTTGAATGTTGTTCTTTTTTATGTGTTAAATACTTTGAAGTGTTAAATACTTTAAATAATTAAAAAAAATAAAAAAAATAAAAAAATAAAAAAATAAAAAGAAAGAAAGAAAATGATTGACATCACTTTTCATTACATATAAGTACAAAAGAAAGAAAATGTTGACGTTTTGTTATATAAACCATTACAAAATAATTTTTACTTATGAAAGCTAACATTAAACATTTTTATATAAAAAAGGTTATAAAATGAAAAAAAAAAAAAAAAAAAAAAAAAAAAAAAAAAAATCATTAACAACCTTAGGCCTTTATTGAAAAACATGTAATAATTTCACGTAAAATGACATATTTGGTGGGACTGATAATGATTTTTTTAGCCTATACTAAAAAAAATCATTATATGTCCTTTATTGTCATTTTTGCAACTAAAAGCACTTTTTTAGTTTTGTTACCAAACATCAGTAATATCAAAAAAGCACTTAAGACATGTAGTTACCAAACATGTAAACAGCTTTTCAGCAATAGCACTTTTGCCAAAAGCTCACAGGCAAAAGCACTATATCCAAAAACTCTATTTTCCACCGCAATCCCAAACAGGCTCTTATTCCTTGATGTCTTTTACAATACATGATACTCTTATTTATATGAGAATTGGGGTAGATAAATTTGGTAATCAAGTCAAAATAATTTGATTACCATCAAATCTAATTACAATGAAAATCATCAAATCTGATTATAGGAGATTACAATCAATTACAATGAAATCAAATCCTCTAATATTCTCTAACATTTCCCTTCAAACTCAATGTGGAAAATTTTGAAACCTTGAGTTTGTATTTTTTTTTTTTTTTTTTTGTATTTTTTTTTTCTTTTCAGAGGCAGTTGGCAAAGAAAGATGTGCTTTAAGTAACAATAAGGGCCATATATGGGCCAAAAAGGAAAGCCAATTGTGGGCTAAAAAGAGAGCCAACTGTTGGGTGAAATTGGCCTTGGTTTCAAACAATACCACAAAGGCCGAAGAGAAATGGGCCAACTATAGGCCAGAAATGAAAGCCAACTATAAGCTGAAATAGGCCTAGGTTTTAAACAATACCATAAAGGCCGAAGATATTTGGCCAACAAAGGGCCAAAAATCAGTCTAGGTCAACAAATGACCAACAATAGACCAAATAATGACGTGGCCAACAAATGGACAAAAAATTGGCAACTTGGCCTGTTTTGGCCTCTTCTTCTTCTTTTTTCTCTTTTTTTAAAAAATAAAAATTAAAAATAAATAAAAATGAAAAAAAGCATATTCGCAGATTACATAAAACTGGGATAAGGATCACCTTAATCCCGTAACCAAACCCATCTATGTTCAAAAGCCCAAACTAGGATAACATATTCCTAAACTAGAATAAAAATATCTACAAACTCAAGTGAGGTTAAATCAAATCTCGTAACCAAACACACTTCTTCCTTTCCACAAAACAAACCTCCTGAAAATCTGGCATGAGATGAAGCCTGTAGTAGCTCTTGCGACTTTGGTAAGGGTGTCGCCAAGATGGGATTTTGCTAGACTGCATGACGACAATTGATGTGTTTGATCCGGGCAGAGCAGGGAGGTGAACGATGAGGCAGAGACCAATGCTAAGGCTGGGTACGAAAGAGATCGAGATACGAAAGGAGTGGCTGAGCTACGCTTTCTAGGCGATGGACTGGCGCCAGCGATGGCGACATGGTTATTTGTGGGTGGCGACGCCTCGGGGTTGAGGTCTGATGACTGCAGAGATCGGTGCTAAGGGAGATGCAGCGGCACTGATAGAGATGCGGCAGACAACAAGGACGGTGCAGTGGCTTTGTGGTCATCATGGTGGTAGATCGGTGGTTGACGGCGTGATGGTGCATGGATCGTTGGTTGAACGGTGCCGGTTGGAGGCGAAATCTAAGAAGTTGCCAGAAAGGATCCGGTTATGTGGTAAGAGGGACTCAAAGTTTTCCTACAAAGCATGGCGGCAGTGCTGCTATGCAAACAATATATATTTTTTGTCTTAAAAAAAAAAAAAAAAAAAAAAAAAAAAAAAAAAAAAAACTCCACAGGACCATTTGGATCAAACACTGGCGTAAGCCGGTGGTTCTAATACCATGAAGAAATTCATAAAGTTAATGAAAAAATAAATAAATAGTGGAAATAAAATAGAATAGAGACAAGATATTTTACGTGGTTCGGTATATGAACTACGTCCACATATAAAGCCCTAAGGATACATTTCGCTCTTATTGAATTGATTTGTTTACAACACAGAATGCTCTATTTATAGAGCTTACACATAAATGTAATCTTAATCAAATCTCCTAATTTATGGTGATCAAATCATAATCAAATCCCTAAAGTTAGGTTAATCTAATCTTCATCAAATCCTTAACTTTATGGTCATTCACATGTACTCTAACACTAAAGAAATTCATAATGAAATAGAAAGAAATTGTGAAAAAATATAATAGAGACAAAAGATTTTTACCTGGTTCGGTCTATGACCTACATCCACATATAACGCCTCACTATTATTGAATTGATTTGTTTACAATACAGAATGCTCTATTTATAGAGCTTACACATAAATGTAATATTAATCAAATCTCCTAATTTAAGGTGATCAAATCATAATCAAATCTCTAAATTTAGGCTAATCTAACCTTCATCAAATCCCTAAATTTAGGGTCATTCACATATACTCTAACATCATCTCTCAAACTCAAGGTGTAAGATCTTAAAACCTTGAGTTTGATTGATTTTTTTTTTTCTTTTTCTTGGAGGCAGTCGGCAACACCTTAAATAATAATACAAAAGAGGGTCATTTATGGGCCAAAAGAGAGCCTACTTTGGGCTGAAAGAAGAGCCCAACTGTGGGCTGAAATGGGCCAAAGGCTAAAGAAAAATGGGCCAACTATGGGACAGAAATGAAAGCCAACTATGAGCTAAAATAGGCCTGAGTTTTAAACAATACCACAAAGGCCAAAGATATTGGGCCAACAAATGGCCAAAAATCGGTCTAGGTCAACAAAGGACCAACAATAGACCAAATAATGATTAGGCCAACAAAGAGCCAAAAAATGGGCAACTTGGCCTCTTTTGAATTTTTTTTTTTTTTTTTTTTTGTCAACCGAGATTCTTTCCCCATTTTTCTTTCTCGGTTTCAATTGTTTTTTTCTTTTATTTTCTTTCTTTCATTTCCTCTTTCTTTTTTTTTTCTCAATTTGTTCTCCGCAGAATGACATCGCATCACCAAAACAAAATATAAAGACAACCTAAAAAATCAAAGCACTATTGTCGTAGTCTCTTTTGATGATCTTCCTTGCTTTTGCTTTGAAAAACTTTTTTGTCAATCTCTCCTTGCTCGTGGCTTGTTTGGGTGTTCTTCAAACGGATGGAGTTGCTGAAACAAGGAGCATATGGGTGGTTCACTGACATAGACGGCCCGATTTGCTTCTTCTACACACATATAGTGGACGTCTCTAGATTGCTTCGGCCACTCATGCACAATGAAGGTGATGAAAAGAAATCTTGGCAGCACTTGGGATTTCCAAGCCTTGGAGGACCAAAGGTGCCATCAGATTTGGCAAATCATGCCAAATAACATAACTATGCCAAATAACAGAAAGCCAAAAGACGCAATCAGTGATTTTTTTCTTCCTTTTTTTTTTGGGTCGAATACAATGCAAGATCTATAGTGATGAGATTTGCAAAAGTAATAATTATCACGAACAAGAAAATAAACTAGAAGATGGAAAGGAAAGAAAAATAAAATTCACAGGACTACTGGATCGAATATTGGCATTAGCCTATATTGCTCTGATACCATGACAAAATTCATAATGAAATATAAATAAATTATGAAAATAAAATAGAATAGAGACAAAAGATTTTTACGTGATTCGGTTTATGACCTACGTCCACATATAAAGCCCTAAGACTACATTTCGCTCTCATTGAATTGATTTGTTTACAATACAGAATGCTCTATTTATAGAGCTTACACATAAATGTAATTTTAATCAAATCCCCTAATTTAGGGTGATCAAATCTCTAAAGTTAGGCTAATCTAATCTTCATCAAAACCCTAACTTTAGGGTCATTCACATATACTCTAACAATAGAGACATCATGATCCAAAAAGGAAAGAACACTCAAAATTTCGGTACAAGAAATTAAGTAACAAAAAGACACATAGCAATAAAAGCAACAAAATAACCCAAAAATCAGTAGCTTCGGCGTAGGGCGTGACGAAGGAGGGCGGAGCGAAGGGGTTGACTTGCACGTGTGGTCCATGCACAGGAGAGTGAGATCCACGCTCCGGCGTGTGGATGTTGGGCGGGGGAACGGCCAGTGTCTACAGAAGGCTGGGGAGCTGGTGGAAGCGGTGGAGTGGCACGTTGGATGCTAGATCCATCGGAGAAGAGTAGGTCGAACTTAAAAAAATCCGATTTGAAAACATTGACAAATCCGGCTACCTAGAAAGCCTTGAAAACCTTGGATTCTGGACAATTGTGTCTGCTCCCAACTTACTCATGAATTCCCATGTACTTCATTCTACATCACTCTAAGAAACCTCTCTCATCACAAAACTCTATGACCTAAAAGTGTGACAATAATCGTGCATGCTTAGCCTCCAAGTAAATAATCGGATCCTTGAATTTCTGCAGAGAATAATGTGCAACTTTATAGTTCAAATTGTGCTAGGGTTACATGCTGAAACAAGGATTTCTCTAGCGGTGCGTTCGAACTAACTTAAGATGACACTTAAAATATGCATTTTCCCATACTTGAAATTCTCTAAAACATGCCGAATTCGCACTAACTTAGAGAACTAAATAGACTGATCAATTTTGGAAGGTATGCAACATTGATAGTTCAACTATTTTGAGTTTAATATTATCCTAGGGTTTTCTTCTTTTCTCTCTAGCGCCTCCAGAGAGAGAAAAGCAAGACTTGGGGTGGAAAGAACGGTTAACCTAGTTCTTCCCACCTCCTCCTCCCCTCTTTTATCCCTCTTCCAATCTCTCTATTATGCCTCTCACCGGTGATTTCTTTTCTCCGGTTTTATCCATCGCCTTATGCGATTTATCCCATCTCCGCCTAAAATCCCAACACCGGCCCTCCTCCAACGCTCCTCCGCCTCCTCCAAGCTGCGACTACGGCCTTTTCATTTGGTTTTGTTATGGGTCTCTGATTTGGTTTCTTTGAAGTCCGATCTCGTTTCCCATGGCAACCCCGCCACCTATCTCGCCCATCCACAATCGTCTCCGGCTTCATCTCCTCCCTCCGCCGCATCTCAACCATCTCCAATGCTGGGATTGCTGATTTTTGGTTTAGGAGATTTTATTCTGCTTTTATTTGCTTGTATTTGTTGTCTCTTTGTATTTCCTTGTATTTTTCTGTTCACTATGTTCATTTTTTGGGCTAAATCCTTGATCTGGCTTTTTTTTGTATTTTTGACAGAGATCTTCCTCTCCTTTCTGACTATGATGGTTAGCTTTGTCGTCCTTTTCCAACCATTGAAGGTCGTGTCGGCTACCCTTTGGGGTGTTGTTCTGTTTATGAAATTTTGCCATTTATTACAGCATATTTTGGCCGTTTCTGTCCGCTTGATAGGCCGAGTCATTTATTTGACTCATTCCCGACTATTATTAAGATTTCTCTATCGTTTTCATTTGTGTTCATGTAATTCCCCTTCTTCCTCCCCCCACTTTGAATAGAATAAAAAATAAAAAAAATAAAAAAAATAAAAATAAAAATAAAAATAAAACTATTTTGAGTTTGAACAATTATCACCTTAAAGATAATATTCAAGTATGTCTCAAATCGTATTGATTTTCTAGTTATTGTTACCTCTCATTTCCCTCGACATTTTTTACTATTGAGAATTTTGGTGTTAAACGAGATGTTCTCCTTCGACAAATAGGATAAGACATGACGTGTGAGCTGACAGAGTGAGTTAATAGTACTTGATGCCCCCATTATCTTCAACTATTGTTATGTTTATGACTCCACCAAAAAACAAAAAAAAAAAAAGAAACAATTGAAGTATTGCGAGTAATATATATTAACTTCCGGATGATTTTTATATATATGCAAAAAGTGATAGAACATTCACTTTGCATTCTTCAGAGTTAATTACAACATCTCACAAGCAAACCAGCAGATGATCATGTCATCACAACCGCAAACTCCTTTATTAGCAAACCAAAATCAAGCAGTAACAACTCATTATTGAGGGACCACACAACACAACACAAGCTTTAGTTGTACGTGGGTGTTAGCTACTCTAACAGTAGGTATCAGGGTGTGCCAAGAGGTAAGCCTCAACAGCCTTGAAAAGTCCGGCGGCCTTCTCTTTGCCAGCCTTGATCTCCTCCTCACTGATTGAAGCGTTGCCCTTGGTGTGGTACTTGCTGGTGATCTTCAAGATGGATCCTCCTCCATGAGGGGCTGCCGCCATCTTGATCTCGTAAGAGATCTTCTCCAGTGTGTGCCCCAGTGGACCTCCCTCGATGATGCTGTAGCAGTATTTGAAGTTTGCGTGGTCGATCTCCTCAACCTTGTGCTTCATGTACTTGAATTCGCTGCCTGAAAATATACACAAATTAAACCACGTGTTCATTGCTATCTTTTTACTAGTTTTGGGGAAAAATTCCTATGTAATATTTTTGAGAGTGAAAACATATTTTTCTAATGTATATATTTATATATTTACCTTCGGCGAAGGTGATCTTCTTGATGGTTCCAGGCCCGCCATTTCCTTCGAGGTTTTCAGCGCCGGTGAAGTGCTGAGGAGCAACCTTGGGAATGAGGTTGTCGGCATCTAGGACAAAGGACTTGAACAGCCTAGCCGGAGGGATAACGGAGGTGGCCTCATCCTCGTAGCAGAAAACACCCATGATGATTATGATGATGAATTGATGTTATATTGAAAGGAAGAATATATATAATTTGCTTGGTGAGGAGTTGAGTACCAAGTGGTTCCTATTTATAGACTGATAAGAAGGCTCATGATGAAGCTTAATTTGGCAGAATTGTCGCCTTGTGGAGTAAAAAACAATTCTCCGCACTGTCCAGTTTTTCTTTGTGGAGGGTCCCTTCTAGGTAGCTATGACGAGGATAATTAATAACTTCGTATGAATAAGGTTTGTAATTACAAAAAAAAAAAAAAAAAAGTTTATAATTAAGTCAAAGAAAGCTCCTGTCTCAAATTGACTAACAAAAAAAAAACATTTTGTTTTCAAATGTTGTACCAACCTTCATAATTTCCTAAATGTTTACCCCTTTTTCTTTAAATTCTGACCGTTTGAAATCACAATTATCCAACAATCACTTATCTTGACCATCACATCTAATTTTATTTAATCTTATATAATTGATATGACAAAAGATCAAGTAAATCCAACCATTAAATCCTACTTGGAATTAGAAGCCATTTTAGAGCATACGTCTAGCATATGTAACTCTTAAGGATAATAATGTCAATATAGTTTTGGCATAAATCAAGGCATTTACATAGGATTTAAACCTTAATTATTTCACTCTTAAAAAAAAAAATAAAAAAACCTCTCAGCACAGCCACCGCCCATTGCTAGCCACACCAGACGCTGCCACCGTCAGCCATGCCAGACGTCACCGCCGCCCAAACCGGATCTCTCTCTCTATAGTGTTTCACTCTTTATCGCATTTTTTCATATTAACAACCAATTTTTTTCATTTTTTTATTACAAAAAATTTAAAATTCATTTCACTTTATATTACACCAACCAATTTCTTTCATATTTTTCATTTACTTTTATTAAATTGTAGAATGCTTTAATAAGGACGCCATCTTGAAAGCATGGACCGAGCTGAGGGTTCCAAAGTCGGTCGACGCCAATGACGACTTTCACTCTCTGGCGGTCAATTTACGTCGGCCATCCTTATCTTTTTGTTTCCACGATGAAATATCTTTTGACACTTGACATTTTATGCAATATGATAATCATTAATCAAACTTTTCGCGTCAAATTGCTTAAGATATTCTAACATACGAGAATCTTCTAATTTCTACCGTGTCGGTGGAGCTTATTTTAAGTTGTGATAAGGTAGTAATAAGTGTTTGCATAAAGCTTTATCGATCATGCTATCTTGTTACAGTGAAATTTATGTGATGGTCTGTTATTTATATAAAAAGTATTATAAATCTGGTCACTTATGGTAAATTAATAGGACAAATAATCTATTATACTCCATTCATGATTTTGGGGCCAAAGTGGTTCGGCCAACCCATTACTGGCTTGAGGGATACCCAAACTTTTTCTTTCTTTTCTTTTTCTTTTTTTAAAAAAAAAAAACAAAAAAAAAAAAAAAGTTTTAGTGAGGATAAATTTGTAATTTTAAAAGAATTTTGTGAAAAATAAAACAAAATAATTGTTCATTTTGTTACAAAGGCATACCACAAAGATTTATAAGTTTTTGGAACTACAAAAATTTATTTGTAGTATGGTCCATTGCAAATATGGTCCATCCAACTCTAATATAAAGCAAGTTGTATTTCCTCGGTCTAGTGCGCCTCTCCTTCACAATGCACCTCTCCTTCACAATGATGATATAAAAGACTAGTTTGTAGCTAATTTATACAAACAAATCTAATAAAGTAATATGTGTAACTTAGCATATGAGAAGCACATATTTTTTTAATAATAAGTGCTTCTCACATTTCCATGTTCTCACATGTTTTTTTAATAACAAGTACTTTTCACATGTTTTTTTAATCAATATGAGACACATGTCACTTTATTAGATTAGACTACAATTTTAGAAAGATGGGAATTGAAAGCCTAGGAGGTCACTTTTGTAACTAAATAACCAGCACCGGGTTTTTTTCAAAAAAACTCAGTCTATCTTCGTTTGTCAATCCTGCACTCCAAAGTGCTCGTCCACCGTCTTCTCTAGCCTCCCAACATCTTGCCGCAACCAGAAGGAAAACTTGCTTTCATCACGAACTCACCCAATTTGTGAACGGAAGGGAAACATATACAGTGTTGTTGTGATCTGTGTGGATTTCGATTGCCGGGGGATGGGATGATAGAGCAACTGGAGGCACTCTGGGGAAGGTTTTCCTTGACAGAAGAGAAAAAGGATGGACTAGCCGTGATAGAAGAAGATGTGGCAGAGATCACGGCAAAAGGGAACCATTGCCTGGTAAGTAAACTTATCTCTGATAGGTTTGTGAGCAAGAATCTCATACGGGCAAAATTGATTAGATGGTGGAGGCCTACGAGGTCTTTGGAGTTTAAAGTCTTAGGAGAAAACATGTTTCTGATAGATTTTGAATACCAGTGGGACAAAATCCAAGTTATGGAGAGTCGACCGTGGATATTCGAAGGCCATCTCTTCTCAATGGCAGAATATGATGGAGTCATGCCTCCAAGCTATATGAATTTTGACACGGCATCCTTTTGGGTTCGTATGTTTAAACTGCTGCTTTCTTGCATGGGAAGGGAGATGGGATACAAGCTGGGTGCAATCATTGGGGAGGTAGAGGATGTTGATACGAATGAGAATGGAATTAGGTGGGGAGAATTCTTACAAGTCAAGGTCCAAGTTAACGTGCTTAAACCCCTGCCGAGAGGACGAATTCTCAAACTGAAAAACAAAACGTTATATATTCCTTTTCAATATGAAAAAGTTCCAAAAATTTGTTTTCAGTGTGGGATTATACGGCATGGTGCCGAGGGGGGTGTGAATGAGGAACTACGTTGGAAACATGGCAAGGCGAGGGAGAATGAATATGGGCCGTGGTTGCGAGTTGGTTCTCCAAAAAGAAGGCCGGATTCAAGAAGGGGATGGTATGGGACGATGATAATCTCCATGAAGAAGAAATTTTCCATAGCTCTGCATCAGAAACAAGACCTGCAAATGTCTGGCCGGCGACGAGGACAAACTCAGAAAGTAACGGACACCAAACAAGGAAAGATCCGATGTTAGACAAAGATGGATTCTCCATTAATTCCATGAAAGAAACTGTTGCTGCAACGGGTGGATTTCCCTATGGGGAGTATGACACATTGATGAGAGAGTCGTCTAAGATAGAAAGTGGTGGAAATCAAGGAGAATCGATGGGGCGTTTTGAGACCTCCACAAAAGGAAAGAATGTGGGAATGAAAGGAAATAACTGTGGTGACATGGATCTATTGGGGGCGCAAAACACGCAGAATTTGAGTGGAATGCAACAAAATCACGATAGTCCTGGTTTTAAAACACATACTACCACGTTAGATGAGGTGAGGGAGGCTAGCCCACTAACAAGGGAGACTATTGGGCCAAGCGAAATAAGGGACCTGGTCCAGGTGGGTTAGACAATTGGGTCTATCCGAAAATGGAAAAAGAAAGCTTGTGAGGTGAAGAGGAATGACGTTGAGGGTGAAGTGGAGAAGGTTGGTTTGGGCAAAAGGAGTGCAGGAGAGGTTGGTGATGTAGAAAAAAATAAGGGAAAAAGGGAAGAAGGTAGAGGAAGGAGAACGGGTCCACGGGGCCATTTTGGCGGCGGCTGGTGCCTATCCTTGCCAAGCACCATGAGCCTCTTAAGTTGGAACTGTCGGGGGCTTGGGAATCCTCGGACAGTTCGTGACCTTTGCCGATTGGTAAGGGAAAAGAAACTCATTTTGGTTTTCCTTATGGAAACCAAACTTAAAGCTCCTAGGATGGAAAGGCTAAAGTATCAACTTGGTTTTGGGAGCGTTTTTATTGTAGATAGTGTGGGGAAGAGCGGAGGTTTGGCTTTGTGTTGGAATAACGATGGTGTGATGGAAATCCAAAATTATAGTCAGAGACATATTAATGCAACGGTAAGGGTGGATGAAGGAGCACAACCGTGGACATTAACCAGCTTTTATGGCAACCCGGAGGTGACGAAATGAAAAGAATCATGGGATCTCCTCATGCACCTCCATTCGTTGTCTCTTAATGCATGGATGTATGGGGGGGATTTCAATGAAATCTTGGCAGATTCAGAGAAATTTGGTGCAAAAAAGGGGCCTCGGAGTCAAATACGGGCTTTTCGGGAAACCTTGGAGAAGTGCCAGTTTCATGATTTGGGATTCCGGGGTCCTAAATATACATCGAGTAATAAAAGAGAGGATGGTAATTTCATTATGGAACGCTTAGATAGAGCCACTGCGAATCAAGTTTGGATGACTTTACACCAGGATTATGGAGTGGAGGTTTTAGTGAATCGAAGCTCAAATCACTCACCTTTGTATGTACAGCTGCATGGTTCCCGTCGTGGCTCAAGGAGGGGGCAAAAATGCTTCTTCTATGAAGCTGGGTGGGGACAGCAATCAACACACGACCAAGTGATTAAAGCAGTGTGGAAGGAAAAAACTATGGTGGCTAACCCGTGGCATTCACTAAAGACAAAGTTTGAGAAATGCAAAAAGGTGATCAAAAGACGATAGGTTAAAGAAAAAGGGCTAGCCGAAAACAAATCCAGCAGAAGACGGAGCAATTTAAGATATTACAGATGGAAGAGACACAACCGGATGGGGAAAAAATAAATATTCTGCAACAGGAGGTGAATTATTTAATTGAAAAGGAGGATATGTATTGGCAACAAAGAGCGAAGGAACATTGGCTCAAGAATAGGGATGAAAACACAAAATTCTTCCATGCTAGTGTACAGCAAAGGCATCGAATGAATCAGATTTTCAACATTGAAAATGATGACGGAGAGTTATGTACAACACCTGAAGAAATTACCAGTGCTTTTACTAATTATTTCCAGAAAAATTTTTCAACATCCCACCCGTGTGGCATAAGGGAGTGTCTTGATGGGCTGGAAAACAGAATTAATCCTAATATAAATGAGCAATTGATGAGGGAGTTCACTGTGGAGGAAATCAACAGTACTATTGCAAACATGGGAGCTTAGAAAGCACCAAGGCTAGATGGATTGCCTGTGTGTTTCTAGCATGATAATTGGTCCACCATTGGAGAGGAGGTATGTGATGTCATCAAAAAAAATTTCCTTTCAGGCTTTTTAAATGATGATGTAAATTTGACCCATATTGCCTTAATACCAAAAAAAAAAAATCCCATCCAAGGTCTCCGAATTTTGCCCATTAGTCTTTGTAATGTGTTATATAAAATTATTTCCAAGACTTTGGCTAACAGGTTGAAGATGATTTTACTTGACATTATATCTCCAAACCAAAGCACATTTATTCCGGGGAGGCTTATTACAGATAATGTGTTGGTGGCCTATGAAACCATGCGCTCTATGCATTCCAGAATGTAGGGTAAGGTGGGATACATGGCACTCAAATTAGACATGAGCAAGGCTTATGACCGATTAGAGTAGGAATTTTTGGAGAGGGTCATGGAAAAAATGGGGTTTGGGGAGAAGTGGATAAGTTGGGCCATGAAATGCATTTCTTCAGTACGGTACTCTATTATTATTAATGGGAGCCCCGAAGGTAGTATCAAGCCGACGAGAGGCATTCGGCAAGCAGAACCCCTCTCTCCGTATTTATTTATTTTATGTGCTGAGGCGTTGAGTTCCAAACTAAGGCATGCCGAAAAATCTGGGAGCCTCCGAGGTGTACCAACCTCTCCCAGGGGTCCGCGACTAAATCATTTATTTTTTGCAGGACGACAGCATTTTATTTTGTAAGGCCACGACACAGGATTGGCAGCGGTTGACAGTCATTTTAGAAGGCTATGAACAAGCGTCTGGCCAATGGCTAAACAGAGACAAAACATCCATTTTCTTTAGTTGTAATGCCCGGCAAGAAGTAAAGGCTCTTATTCTTCGATTGTCAGAGGTTCATGCTACATAGAGATACGATAAGTATTTAGGGCTTCCAGCTTTAGTGGGGAAGTCTCGAATTAGAGAATTTCATAACCTCACAGAAAGGGTAAGAAAGAAGGTGTCGAATTGGAAGCTGAAGTTACTATCACAAACAGGGAAAGAGGTACTGTTAAAAGCTGTGGTCCAAGCCATCCCAACATATAGTATGAGCATTTTCTTGCTTCCAAAAACTCTGTGCAAAGAGATCAATGTTATTATGCAGAAATTCTGGTGGGGCATAAGGAGAATGAGACAAAAATACATTGCATGAGTTGGGAGAAAATGAGGCGTGCAAAATCTCAAGGAGGGTTGGGTTTCCGAGACCTCCATGCTTTTAATAAAGCACTTCTAGCCAAACAATGTTAGCGATTGGTTACTCAACTGGAAAGTTTGGCTTCACAAATTATTAAGGCTAAATTTTTTTCAAGGGGCTCACTACAAGAGGCAAAAGTGGGGAGTCATCCGTCATTGGCATGGAGGAGCATTCTTTCGACGAAGGATTTATTTTTTGTGAGTTTGATTTGGCGTATAGGGGATGGCATGTCCGTGTCAATTTGGGGCGATAAATGGATTCCAAGGCCATCCTCCTATTCCATCCAATCTCCGTGTTGGATTCTATCAAGGGATGCAAAGGTGTGTGAACTGATTGAACCAAGTTCTTCACGATGGAATCTCTCTCTCATTCAAGAGATTTTCTGGGAAGAAGTGGTTTTGATTAGTGGTCTTCCTATGAGTAGATATCAAAAACAAGACTGAATGATATGGAAGCCTACGAGTTCTAGTGAATTCTCGGTAAGAAGTGCTTACTATTTGGAGCTAGAACAAAATGCTAAAAATAGTGGTGGAGGTAGTAAACAATCAGTTAAAAATGCAATTTGGAAAACTATATGGGAGTTGCGGGTGCCAAGTGCAACGAAGGTGTTCATCTGAAGAGCATGCAATAATATTCTCCCAACAAAAGAGAATCTAAAGCACAAAGGTGTTCTGGAAGAGTCAAACTGTATTCTATGCACCAAAGACGTCGAATTAGTTGGCCATGCTTTATGGCATTGCCCAGCTACAAAAGATGTATGGTGTATAAGTGAAAGGGCGATCCAGAAAAGTGTCTGCCATGCTAAAGATTTCTTTGAAACCTTTGAGTTTATGTCCCAACAGGTGCAATATGGGGGAACTAGCAATTTTTGCTATCATGGTGCACGGGATTTGGACAAGGAGAAATGAAGTTACGCACGGAGGTAAGTTCCAACATCCCTATGCATTGACAAATGTGGCTGTGTCACAATGGAAGATATGGGAAAAAAACCATGGAGAAAGATGAGGATATGGGTGATGACCGCAACATTGCAACTGAGTCCTATGTTCACTGGAAGGCGCCAGACTATGACACGTACAAGACAAACTGGGACATGGCCGTGAAAGTGGGTTCGAAAAGAATGGGCGTGCGTATTATTGTCAGGGACTATATGGGGCAAGTTTGTGCAGCTTCATGCCAATATTTAGAGGGTTGTCTAGAGCCCATTGTTGGGGAGGCTATGGGAGCTCGTTGTGCTCTGGAATTCTGTCGTGATTTGGGTTTACAAAATATTTTCTGGCAGGGGATTCAAAAGCTGTAGTCCAAGCAATAAATAGGGGATCACCGTGGTGCTATTTTTGCCAAATCCAGACTATTTTGCTGGGCTTCAGAAGCTGGAAAGTGGACCACGTAAGAAGAGAAGCTAATGAAGCAGCTCACGGCTTGGCGAAGGTAGCTAGGAATGGTGGTGTCTCTAGAATTTGGATGGAAGAGATCCCAGATATTATTCATGAAGTAGTTATTTTAGAGCAACCTGCTCTTGTTGTTTAGAGTCCTATGCTTTTTTATGTATTAGAGTTTTTGGCTCTAGATGTCTATTTGTTTCTTCAGATTTATTTGAATAAGATCAGTCTTCATTCAAAAAAAAAAAAAAAAAAAAGCATCCTGCTGCAACCCTCCATGCTCTAATTTGCCCCCCAGGAGCTAGTCAGTGTCCTCCAACCGCCATCCCCTGTTGATGCTGCTCTTCTTCTTTTCTTTCTTTTTTTTTTTTCTTTTTTTTTTTCTATATTTCCCCTTGTATTTCTGTTTTTGTTTTTATTGTTTTTTAAGGGTTTATGTCTCCATCATGTACTTAATTATGTGATTTGATCTAGTAGATGAGACTTTTGCTTCGAACACCGTGTGGGTACCTGGCTTTGTTTCAACGTCCATCAATGTCGTCCTTGTTGCTAGTGGGGGTACAAAAAGGGTTGAGGGACCTTTCGAGATTCGTGTATATTGATCGTGCGCCTTTTGGTTCAATGCTAACCACCTTAACTAATGGCCATTTGATAGGGTAGCGTCATTCTTTAGGCATATTTCCTTTAATATTTTGTTTTCTCGCATTGATATAGTTTTATTTGGGCTTATTGTGGGGTTACCCAACCATTTCTCTATGTTTTGTTTTCTTGTAATTATTCCCCTTCCCCGTTATTTCGTGAAAAAAATAGCACATTTACAAAAATAGAAAGTCGTTATAGAATCCAAATTATAAAGACCGAAAGGAAAATATAATCCTAATGGCAATTCAGCCACAACTAGCTCCGGAGAAGACCATTGATGTAACACCTTGACTTATTAACAAGTCGCAAGTGGAAAATATTTGGATTTTCCACGTAATGCTACATGATATAATATTATAAATATTGTAGCAAAAAATAATCACTAATAATTTTTTCTTCTCTTCATAACACCACAAACTCACCTCAATGAAATATCTCATAGCTTCTAAACATGTTAAAGTATTTATTAAATAATTAAATTTACCATTTCTTATCAACTTGAGTTTTTGGGATAGTTGGTAATTTAATATGGTATTAGAGTCAAAGGTCTTGGGTTCAAACCCTAACCACGTCGAATTCAACCCTCTCCTCCTCATTTCAATTAAATATTTCACACGTTGTCACTACAAAAATATGATTTTTTTTGTAACAACCCATTAGTGGCATGTCAAGCCTATTGACACGTCACTAACGGTTAGTAACGTGTGTGGCAGGTTAAAAAATTGGAAGTTACTAATGGGAATTTAGTAACGTATCAATTTCTGACACGTTACTAAAGTTTAAAAAATTAGTGTATATATATATATGTGTGTGTGTGTGTGTATATGTATATATATATATTTCAAATTTATTTCCGGAATTTTTTTTTAAAAAAAATAATATCATGCAAATTCCAAACCTAGATTTCAAATAAAATCAAATTCGAATATGATTTTCCAAATTCCAAACCCAGATTTCAAATAAAATCATATTCGAATCAGATTTTCAAAATCCTAACCCAGCAAATAAAAATTTATTGATTGGAATAGATCAATAGATTCAAACTTAGCAGGAAAAATCCAAACCCAACAGCAAAAATTAATTTAAGCAAAAAATTTCAAAAGTTTTGAACTTAGAATCTAATTTTACTACTCACTCACTGTGTAGAGTTGGAGAGTACCAAAAATCAAAAACCTGCAACACCAAAGAACCAGAAAAATCAATAGGTTTAAAAGCTAAGACAAATGACAAAAAACTCAATCAGAAAAATTACTCATTAAAGTATACATTATCCGTTCCCCAAGTGGATTCAACCTGAAAAATCAAATCAAACCAACCAAAAAATTAAGAACCAAAAAAATTTCAAACCAAGCAGCAAAAAAAAAATTCAAAATCCCAAACCCAAGCCCAGCAGCAAAACAAATTTCAAAATCCCAAACCCAACAGAAAAAACCAAAAAAAAAAAAAAATGTCAGATCTTCTCTTCTCTTTTTCATTTTCTTCTTATCTTCTCTTTTTTTTTTTTTTTTTTTTTCTCTTCTCCTTTTCTTTTTCTTCTTCCCATTTGAGAGAAGAGAGAGCTGCCATGGGCGTGAGAGCAAAAGAGAGAAAAAGAGAAGAAGAAAGAAGAAAGAAGAAAGAAGAAGCACAGCCAAGAGGAAGAAAAAGGAGGGGAGAAGAAAGTAAAAGAGAAAAGAAGGGAACCAGCTGGCGCATGTTCCCAATGCCCATTGGTAACGTGTCAAAGTTGACACGTTACCATTTGGTGACGTGTCAACTTTGACACATTACCAAATTCTTTGGTAACATGTGAAAAACTGCCACATCACCAAATGGTGATGTGTGAAAAAATCATGCACAATGGACACGTCACTAATAACACTTTTTTTTGTAGTGTGTGCCCTACCTATTAAAATAATGAGCCAACACGTGAAGGAGAGTGTTAAAGTATTGATTAAATAATTATAATTAAATTTACCTCTTCATTTATTTTTATTTTTTTGGTGACATGTCCGCACAAAAGTGGGGGAGGGAGATTCGAACTAGTGACCTCCACTTCATTAAGTGTGATCCCAGCCAATTGAGCTACCTCTTGGGGACAATTTATCTCTTCATATTAACTTAAGCTTTTAGAATAAGTAATAATTTTTAACATAGCACTTAATTAATAAAATATTTTAACAAAACAAACCTCAATTTAAATAAATACTAACATTGTTAATTACAGACTTAAATATATATATATAACCTTTAAACATTGTTTATCAAAAATGTGTCATAAATATCACATCAAATATACAACTAACTAACTAATAAAAGTCATCCTATCTTAACAGTATGAAGCTTCTGCTCAGCCTCAAGCACAAAAGTACCCCAAACAAGCATATGATTCATCTTTCTCGCCTAGAATATATGTAAAATTACAACAATTTTATAGGTAGATGTGTGAGTCCTCAGTAAGTTTAATCAGACTAACCATTTATAATTAAAGCCCATTTTAGAAGATACATTTAATTAAAATGTGTTAATAACACTTATTTCAAAGATTTTCCAAAAATTGAGTTTGCCACCAAAATGTTATAAGTAAGACTCACAAGCATTTAGTCTTTACTCTTTACGTTTTACTTTAAAAAAATAAATAAATAATAAAATGGAGATACGAGTCATACAGATAAAAGTTCCAAGTCATCATGAAGATACATTTAATTTTTTTATCTATAAGGAAGGTACCTCTCTTATTGCTCCATATGTATGTCTTCTTCCAAGTCATCATGGAGAAAAGTAGTCTTCACATCAAACTATTCAATAACCAAAATCATATTGGCAGCCGAACCTAGAACAACTATGATAAAACACATTTACTACGTGTGAAAAAATTTCTTCAAAATCAATATCCTTTTTCTGACTAAAGCACTTCACAACCAGCTGTGCCTTGTACCTTGGTTGTGATCTATTGGTTTAATTTTGTATCTAAATACCCATTTATTCTTAAATGCTCCTTCACCCTTAGGCAGTTCCACCAAATTATATGTGTGATTTTCATGTGAGGATTTCATCTCTTCCTATGTGGCTTTCAACCACTCTTCCCTCCATCATGAGAACTACATACTCATCAACTGAATATCGCTGACGTTCTCGAGTAGATATTATCAATTGAATCTTAACAGATGGTTTTGAGGAAGCTTGCTCCAGGTGCTCTTTTGACTCTACATTATAAAATGCTAGTTCACAATTTCTATATATCAACGATATTAATAAGTTCTTCTTGTACATATTTCTTGTGTTCATCATATGTTACATAAGGAGGAAACATTGGACCCAAATCAACACATTCTTCACCGAGAGACTCTAGCCTTTTAATCTGATCTAAGTCTTACATGGTTTGATCTTAAAAGAAAACAATATCTCTGCTTTGTATAATTTTCTTCTTAATCAGATCCCACAATTTATAACCAAACTCTTCTTGTGCATAACCTAAGAAGATACACTGTTTGGCTTTACTATCAAGCTTGAACCACTCATCTCTAGGAACATTGACAAATGCCCACAACCAAAAACTTTCAAGTGCTCAAAAGAAACATCTTTCCTTGTCAACACTAAGGTTGTCAATTTTTGACACGGCTCGTGAATTTAAGATGTACACCATACAAAGTTATAGGGGTATGGTTTGGCATAAATGGGTTCATGTCATAAATGGGTTGACCCATTTGACCCATGTGTTGACCTTCCTTATAGATAAAAAAATTCTTATAAGAACTGTGTTTACGCAAGAGAGGTATTTGTTTTACTGTGACAATTAGAGTACCATCCATCTTAGTAAGAATCCAAGTTTCCATTTAAGATCAAAACATATCAATGTTAGGTATCAGTGAATTCATGATACACTAGAGATGAAACTGTTACAGGTTGAAAAAATCCATATTGATGATAATGGGTCATATATGATGACAAAATCATTACCTATGCAAAAGCTTGAAACTTGTAGAAGAAAAGCGGGCTTAGTACAACTCCCATGCCCTAGAGTCGAGAGGGGGAGATTTGTTGGGTAGTCCCTCCTATTGAGGGACGAACCTTTGTGGTGCTACAGAACCAAGGGTAGCAACCCTTTGTTCTGTAGCAAAGACAAAAGGCCGCACACAATGTGTGACTCTCGAAAAAAAAAAAAAAAAAAAAAAAGTGAGAGATCATTTTTTAGTAAAATCTATTTAACCCCCTCAAACTACCACCCTAATGACAATCTATCTCTCAAACTATCAATTGCGATATTTACCCCCCAAACTACTAAAACAATGACAATGTAGCACTAATTTTAAAAAATTACCCTTACTAAAGTGAAAATAAAAATACTAAAGTTTAATTCTTTTTTTTTCTTTCAAAATTTTAATGGTATTTTAGTCTTATTGAAAATTCGATAAGGGTAATTTCGTCATTTTGCTAGCATTGGGGTTACATTGTCATTGTTTTAATAGTTTTTGGAGTAAAGTGTCGTAATTGATAGTTTGGTGGGTAGATTATCATTGGGGTGATAGTTAGAGGGGGTTAAGTGCACTTTACCCATCATTTTTTAAAAAAGTAAAATGCAACCATTTGAGAGAAGATGAAGAAATTTGGGGTTTTCACATAGTCATTTACATTAAAATGATTGGATGCTCATTTATGACTCTATCTAGATGAAATTTTAGTATGATGTTCCTGGCTATGAGAGTTTTGTATTTACTAATGTCAATCATTGGATTTCATCTGCAAATTTTTGGTAACTCATACCCACTTAGTGAGATCTTTCTATGTTCTTGTCGAAATCTACTTTTAAAAAAGTGACAAAATTATATTTAATCCAAAAATGTACGTGTTCTTGATGTGTTAATAGCTTTTAGATATTGTTCTAGATAAGACACTTGTAAATTCATATTGTTGATAGTAGAAAATTTAAATAAATTATGACCTGTGATTTTTCCCTTCGCACTAGAGGATTTTCTACATAAAAATTTCAGTACCTTGCTTGTGGGTTATCTAATTTACCCCTACATTGTTGGCGAGTTGATTTTTGGTACTAAATTGACAATTTAATTTGCACAAATTATAGTAGATAAAATCTACTGTGTATTTGTAATTAATATTCACACTTAGACTCTGTTTGTTTCAGTGTAAAATGATTTTCAAAAATTGTTTCGGTATTTTCAACTGTTCGATGTGACATAAAATAATAGTCAACGAAACATATTTTTCATTTGACCGAAAATTCTTCTTTAATTTTTTAAAAATTGTCTATATTTTTTAAAATCGTAAACTATTTTTTGAGTTTGAACATCTCATTCTCAAATCGACAGACCTAGTCGAAATCCCACTGGGACTCGCCCGAGATTACCCGAGACGGGTCCCAGTCAAGTTCCGGTGGGACTCGGTTAATTAGGACACCTCCAAGACTTTTCGCGACATTTTCATAATTTAGAGCTTAATATATATATATATATATATATATATATATATATATATATAATGATTTTTTATACGTGCCAAACACTATAAAATTATTAAAATGTTTCTCAAAAAATTATTTTTCAGGACAAAAAATATTTTACGTCGAAATAAAGCTTAATTATCATCTACACAACCTAAACCTAACATCCCAAAGGCAAATCAGCAGCAACCATACCACTGCTGACTGCAATTAAAGAATGCAGCAGGAGGATACCAACTAGGCAACTATGATTTAGCACTAGAAGGACTTAGAACAACAATAAAACACTAATGTGTGGCTCACAAGATTCACATAAAGGTTAGCCCAAATTGTGGTTTTGGACTTTGGATTGGGTTCGTTCCATGAACAACAGGCCTTTTGGTTGTGGGTCTGATCTAAAGCAAATTTTCCTACTAAAAGATTCCCAGAATAATAACAGTAGATGCGGAAGCTAACACAAACACAAACACTGATCACTTTCTGGACTCTTCTCCTTTCCTCGAATCCCCGTCTCCTTTCCCTGAAGAAACCACCAACGCCATCACTCTCTCAAAATCACCCTCTACACGAACAAATATAGTATTAAAATAATTTTCAACGGCAAGTATAACAAATATCTTTGCACCCAGAAGAATAATAAAACCCTTTGTAATCGTTCGCCGTGCACCCAGATAAACCCAATCTAGCTCTACCACTACGCGTGCTACGCGTATCAGTTTCTATCGCCTGCCGACAATGTCAGTCTCCGGAGGGGTCTCGATTGCCCGGAACCGCGGCGAGAACCGGTTCTACAATCCCCCACACGTGCGACAGCGGCAACAGCAGCAACAACGACAACAAGTACAGCAGCAGCAGCAGGAAGAGAAGCAACGGAGACCGTCGACTTGTTCTTCTTCAGTGGAGTCGGAGAAGAGGGCTGGGTCCGATGAGTGCGCGTCCTTGTCTTCTTCGACGACCACCACGAAGTCCGATTGTTCGGTTTCTGGGTTGGGGTCGGGTTTGGGAGCGAGCGACGTGCCGAATTTGGATCGGTTCTTGGAGCACACGACTCCGGCGGTGCCCGCTCAGTATTTTCCTAAGGTGGGTTTTGGATATACAGAAAAAAGAATCGGAATTTAGGGTTTCTAAACCCTAATTTGTTTCCTTTCCTGTTGGGTCTTTGTGTGTCTGTTTGGTTGCTAACTTGACATTTGGAAATGCAATGAATATGGGGGTTGAAGTTTTGGGTTTTGATGATTTAGGGAAAATAGTAGTACAATTTAGATCATTAGGGGTCCCAAATGCTGAAACCTTATGATTCATAATCAAAACCCTTTTCTTAAAATCGCCTGCTTTTCTATCTCTTTAATCGAAAAAATTTGAACCCTTGTCCCTTAGAGATTAGTTAGGAACAAAAAATGTATGAAAATCCAACTAAATGGAGTCCAATTCGAGTATAGGAATCTGAGTTATTCTGATTTTAAGAATTGAAAGAAAACAAATACTTAACATATGTTTGTGTGATTTTTTACTAGTGAATTGTTTTATCTTAAACATTTGGTTCATATATTAATTGTTTGGGGTAATATTAGACAAGCATGAAGGACTGGAGGACTCGTGAGCTGGAGTTGCATCCATACTTCGTGCTTGGCGATCTGTGGGAATCCTTTAGGGAGTGGAGCGCATATGGAGCAGGTGTACCTCTTTTGTTGAACGGGAGTGACTCTGTCGTCCAGTATTATGTGCCATACTTGTCTGGCATTCAGCTGTATATAGACCCATCAAAGCCCTCTCCAAGGCTGAGGTGAGGAATTTTAACTCTAGTTCTATTGTATTTTCTATTCAATTGACTGATTCTGTTTCAAATGAATATTCTATTTTATCCTTTTTAATAGATTTATTTGGATTTTGGATTATTGATACACCAAACTATAAATTTTTTCTGTTAGGTGGACTTTCTTAGATAGAATTGTTACTGCTCATGAAAAACTTATGAATTAAGAAATCATCTTGGATATCAATATCCACCTGTAATTGCTACTTTTAAGCAATGCGCTTGTTTGGATCTCTGCTGCTATGTTTATTTTTGTATTTCCGTTATATTTAGGTTGTGAGGGGTTTGATGTAAATTTTATTTTGTGGAGAATCCCTCAATGCATAATTGAATTAGCAAGAAATGCTGATGGAGCCTGATATGCATTTTAATTAATGGGTTTTGGGTTTTTCTTGTACTTAGTTTTGGGTACTATGTCTCTTGAGTCCACTTCTCAAGATTCAATTCTTTCTCTCTGATCCACAAAATTCAATTCTTGCTCACAACATTCTTATTGTTATAAGCTCAGAGAAGACTCTGCATGCGCACGCATGCAGGGGCACACGTGCCTTGTCTGGTAGTTGCATAATTTGCCCATTGTGCCTCCTAAGTCAATTTTCTATTCGCGGAGGCTTTCTCTTTTTGCTTTCTAGCAATGTAATGACAGCATAACTGGCTCATTTTATGCAAACTTGAACCATTGAAGATATGCAAGTTATGGTTTTCACCTCTATGTTGACCATCCTCTTGTTGTCTCTATAATAATATTAGATTATACATGTGAGAATTGGAATGCTTGGTCCTTTTTCCTTACGGTACAAAAATTATTACCAATATTTTGCACTTCTATTATTTACATTCTATCAAGCTGACCTATAGATCAAGTGATAAAAACCTATATGGTTTTTGTATAAAACTAGTAGATTCTTTTCTATCCTCTTGTAGGAAAGTAAGTTAAGTTTGTTAGCTTCTTTAAGTTTTAAAAATAATCATATGGTTCTGACATTCGTGATTAAAATGGATGACTGGAAAGTTTGCTTGGTATGTGGCGTGTCTTGACCACAAGAATAGGGCTTTCACACAAATTTAACTACAGGAGAAATTTAGTGTAAAATCTTTGAAAGAAGCATAGGAAGATAGTAATGACATAACTACAGTCTACACACCTTGAGAAGATGTCATTTTTGTGTACTGCTTTATTGTTATTATCAATAAGGTGGTAGGTCACAGTGATGAATCTGCAGATCTGGAGGAATTTTATGTTTTTTTGATAAGTGATTTGGAGGCATTTGTTTCAAGAGATTTGAGTTTTGTTCGAGAGAAACATAGTATTATGGGCATTCAGATATCAATTGCTATATTTTTTTTTTCCGTAAGTAATTGAAATTTATTAAAAAGCATAAAGGTGCAACCCAAGTATATAGGAAGTATAAAAGAGAAACACCAAACCAGTTAAAGAAAAAGATCAAGAAAATTACGAAAGCTAGAAAAATGAAAACAACCCAAGATGGGTGTCCATTGGCATAGGGTATTGAAGAAGAAAGCTTATAACTCCACCACTGTTCTGTTGCGGTCTTCAAAATTTCAATCATTTCTTTCTCTCCAAATAGACAACATCAGGCAAGACGAAACCAACATCCACACTGCTACACTATGAGGACTGACAGAATGCCCTCTCCAATAGGCAAAGAGGTCTACCACTCGTCCATGCATAACTAGTGTAACCCAAACAAATTGAAAATATAATTTCATAATGCACTAGCAATCTCACAATGGAGTAAGAGGTGAAGCACGTCTAGCACAAATCTTTTTTTTTGTTTTTTTTTTGATAAGTACGTCTAGCACAAATCTACCACTATTATATGTCACTTCCTTAGGTTATCCATTGTGTGAATCTTACCTAACGTGGATGACCAAGCAAAGATGCCACTCTCAAAGGAATGTTACTCCGCCAAATACTCCTCAAAGGGAAAGGATTACTTTCATGGGGAATCAAAGCATTGTAGAATGATCTAACATCAAACAACCATTTCTTGGAAACGGACCAGAAAAGCTTATCTTGACCCTTTGGTCTCAATCGGAAAGAGTACAACATATTAAAAAACGAGGTGAAGAAATCCACCTTCCAATCATGTGTTGCACTGACAAAACTAACATTTCACTAGTGAGAGTCACTAGAAAGTTCCAAATGATCAGCCACAAAAACATCCTTAAATCGAGCAATACTCCAAATTCTGGAAAATTACCACAATAGTCTGATCTCCACACCTTGCGTCATGCCAAAATCTAATCTTAGAACCATCTCCCACCTCAAATCTAGTATGACTAGAAAACTTCCCCCAACCCTTCCTAATATTTTTCCAAAGGCCCACCCCGTACAGCCCATGAACGTGATTAGAACACCTCCTGCCCTACGAGTTGCCATATTTCAAATCCATTACCACCTTCCATAATGCTTCTCTCTCATCACATAGCGCTACAACCACTTCCCCAAGATGGCATGGTTGAAAAGAAGAAAGTTTTTGAACCTCAACCCCCACAAAAATTGGAGAACAAACCTTGGACCAATTTATGAGGTGCAATTTGAAGTCTTCTCCATTGCCACCCCACAAAAAATCCTGCTGGAACTTCTCTTTGCAATTGACAACACTAGCCACGAGGAGAAAAAGAGACATAAAGTAAGTAGGCATATTGACACCTAGGTACTTCATAGGCAAAGAAGTGACCCTACAACCAAGAATGGTGGCCAGACCATCAGCATTATTGACATAGTCAATGTGGACCAATTTTGATTTAGCCAAGTTAATTTTTCAAACCTGAGACAAGAACAAGCATCACAAGTAACAAAGGTGATTTGGGTTTGCCCCACAGAAAATCAAGGTGTCATCCGCAAATAAAAGATTAGAGATGTTAAGCGCACCAACATTCCTAGACCCCACAAAAATAAGGCGGAGGTTTGTAGATTTAGGGTGCGTTCAGGGTTGCGTTTTCAAGGGCCAAACATGCCTTTTCACACAAAATTGCTAAATTCCGATCGTTTGGGGTTGTGATTTTAAACGATGCAGCGATTTGAAAACATGGAAACTAACGTTTTCAGCCAATATGACCTTGGGTGCTTATTTGAAAACGCACCATTTCAAGTCGTACTGTGCTTTTGCATAGCTGGGATAATAAGCATGTGACCAAAATAGCCATAATTATACAATAAAATTTCATGAGTACCCACCCAAAACAAGAGCAAATTGTCGTTGAGTCGTCTTTTTATTTTTTATTTTTACCTCGATTATCTCTCATTGATCTACTACTAGCAATTTCAAAGAAGACCTGTTAGGTAGAACCATCTGGTACTAGTAATTCGGCCCTTAATTCCCAAAGAATCAAATCATTGAAGCTTCAGATCCTTATCAATTTCAATCACCAAAGCAATCTCTGTTGCAGTTGAATAAGACCAGGTGGTGGGGAGGTTCAAGTGCAACGTTGTTGTGGCTCATTGAGTACTCAAAGATTTTCATGAGGAGGATCATCACGTACACCATTGGAGTTCATGTGTGACAGAAGACCGGTTGGAATAGCCAAACGAATGAATTGTATCTCTTTTTGGAATGGCTCTCTATTTTGTTCTTTGGAGCTCGCGAGTTAATATTGGGTATTAGTTTATCGTTGTTTGAATCACGTGGGTCTACTATTAAAGAATGGCATCTTTCTCTTAGAAGGGCTCTGTGTCAAAATCACATGGGTGTGAACATGAACAAATAGAAAAAAGTTTTGATCAATATCTCTCTCTTTCTCATAGTTAGCATGAGTACTATAGTCTATGGCAACACTCAGAGTGTGCTGTGTGGAAGATGGTGCCTTCGTGCCTATTGTGGTGTCTATGGAGAGAAAAGAATAATAGAAGCTTTGAGGATCATGAGAGGACTTTGGAGGAGATTAAGTTTCTATTTTTCAACACTTTGTACCTTTGAATAGTTGTTTTTGTTTCTCCTTTGGTGATTAGTTATCATGGTTTTCTTGTTCTTTTTGCCCCTCCTAGTTATATGGCTTTTTTTGTATACTTTTTGTGTACCGGAGTGCCTTACGCTTTTAATGATATTTTGATTACTTATAAAAATAAAGAAATAAAGCTAGTCTATGGCCAGCTCAGAATCACCTGGGTGTACCGTTAAAGAAGGCATCTTTCTTTTTGAAGGGCTCTCTGTGTCAAAATCACATGAGTGTGTGAGTGAACAAATAGAAAAACGTTTTGATCAATATCCCTCTTTCTCATAGTTAACGTGAGTACTATAGTCTACGGCCAGCTTAGCTCACGTTTGATAGTGTAGACTAAACTATAAGAATGATAAAATTAAAAAATTAAAAAAATAATTAAAAAAAAAAAAAAAGGTGATACAGTGGAGTGTAGATGTGTAGTGGAATTTGTGTGCAGTGTGATGAATAAAAATGAAAAAATAACAAAAAGAAGTTCTGAATGTGCAATGTAGATTTGTTCCACTATATTCTAAGACCCATTCTGCTACATTCCAATCCATGTTCGTGCCCTTTGGCTTTGAAAACACCAAAATTTTTTATTCCTATAGTTTTCTTTTATGATGTTACACCAATTCCGCTCTTAGTATTTTTATGTCCTTGTTGGTAATTTGTACTCGAAACCTCACTATTACTAATATTATACAAACACTCCATTGACAAAAACAACACTTTTTAACAAATGTTAGCTGCGATTTTAAAATTTTCATTTTTATAAACTGCATTTAAAATCGCTATTATTTAAAATCACCCTTTTTGAAACCGCAACCATAAACGGGACTCTTAATCCATTTATTTTTAGCTCTAGTGGTTGTTAGGTGCTTTCTGACATGGGGAGTTCATTATCTAAGTATGACAGGGCAATCATATAGAACTGATATAAGGGTAATAATAGCTCTCAAGTTTTGTTATGTGTTTTGGTACGTTAGTGCCTAGTTTTTGGGTATACGTCAGTAAATATAGTAAGTTCTGCTCCCGTTTTCACTGGGAGTGCTGTTCTATGGATAGCTTTCGTTAACACATGAATGAAACGCATCTACACTGTCTGAAATGAGACTCATGTGGGTACATGTTTGGCTATGACTAAATCCCTCTGTCAATAGATCTTTGTAAATTTGTAATCATACTGAAATCGTTTGCAATAGCAGCAGCCATCAAGGCTAGTTGGCAGCCTATGTTTCTTGTGTGCTGGCTTAATAAATTAACAAACAATTCACCCTTATTGACAAGGTTAGTTGGTTCATTCCTTTGAAGCTCTAATATTTGAACCAGAGTCTGACCTGATTGTCAGCTGTAAACCATAACTTAATTCTGTCTGAGTTTTTTCAGTTCACACCCCATCAGATCTGTTGATTGCTAGTTGCTATAATACATTTGACCTTCAACTTGGTTCCATCTTATGACAGGAGGCCTGGTGAGGAGAGTGATTCCATGTCATCCAGGGAGTCAAGTAGTGACAGCAGCAGTGACTGTGGAGCAGAAAGAGGAGCCAATGGTGTTGTTCATGGCGCTTGGAATCAGCAGAACATTACAGAAGCAAATATCCAGGGCTTAAAAAGAGTTTCACTGAGAAATAAAACCTCGGGTTCATCAAGTGACGAAATCCAGAATTGCAACCCTTCAGGTCAGCTTGTGTTCCAATACTTGGAGCATGATCCACCATTTAGTCGTGAACCTTTGGCTGATAAGGCAAGTGCGTTATCTTTTAAGAGTCTAGCATTTTAGTTTGCAATGATTTGTCTTTATTATAACATGCACTCATCGTCCTGCACCCAACAGATTTCAGTTCTTGCATCTCGGTTTCCAGAGCTGAGGACATACAAGAGCTCTGATCTATCACCTTCAAGTTGGATTTCTGTGGCATGGTATGTCTTTCTTGTCTTTTTCTGGCTTTAGGATGTTATGCGTCTGGTTTAGTGCATCATATATACTTACTATGTACATTTTTTTATGAAGGTATCCAATATACAGGATACCCACAGGTCCAACACTGGAGAACCTGGATGCCTGCTTCTTGACCTTTCATTCTTTGTCGACTCCCTTCAAAAGTACTCTCTCTCTCTCTCTCTCTCTTCTCATAGATTGCTCTATTTATGCATGCATCTGTGTCTGCACTATTGTCTCTGTTCGTCTGATCCCATTTCTTCATGTTTTTGTATATCTCTTTTCCTAATAGATTGATGTGTATGTGTGCACCTGCATATGTGTGCGTGTGCTGGTGTTGCATGCACACCCTTTTTTGCCTGCGTACCTATGTATTAAAATGTGGTTACCATGTTGTTGAAGCAGTTACAAGCTCTGATGGGCTGCATTATCGTGGTTCAAGGCCAAAGGAGGTTCACAGTGCCGACTTGTCAGTTAAGCTTTCGTTGCCTATCTTCGGCCTTGCGTACTACAAGTTCAAAGTTTCTGTTTGGAATCCCAATGGAGCTTATGAATGTCAGAAAGCCAATTCTCTATTGCGAGCTGCTGACAACTGGCTCAGGCTATTGCAAGTCAATCATCCGGATTACAGTTTCTTTGTGTCCCACAACTCAAACTGGAGGTAAGAGGGATCTCCAACTAACTCATGTCTAATCTGAAAATGCAAGAGAATTAACCTCAAATGGCAGAACAGATTGTTGATTGGATATTTAGTGCATTCAAATTCTAGCATTACTTGGCTCCTTTTTCTGTCTAGTCGAAGAAGTGCCAAATAATACTCTGGTTATGGGATTTATTTTTGTGAAAGGCTTGGTATGATATAATCCTTAAGGAAATGGCTGTTCTGTACGGGGAGTGTGTCTCATGATGGATATTTACAGACGTGAATCGTTATATGAGGTATTCTGATGATAATCCATATTTGAGTAGTTTTGTCTTGTGGGGAGTTGGCTTAAAATGGCCTGAAAATGACAGTTACTACGGACTTTTTAATTAATTTGTCAGATGATAATGAAAAGTTTAGTTCTTCTGTATATATAGATCTTGCCTCACTACATACTTTTTGTGGCAATAGTTTCCGGGATATGAGCATCTTTTATAAAAACGTCAATGTGGTTTGGAGCTGTGTTATTTGATTCGATTTTGTTACATGTGAAGTCATGAAAATTAAGGCCGACAATTTTTGACACGATTTACGATTTTAACACAAAATTAAAGAATTAAGGTCGAAGGATTTGACCGTTTAATTAAATAAGTCGGATGAGGGTTGGCCTATATAGTTTTATGTACATGCTTTGACACGACATGAATTTGACATACGATATAATGGAAGGCAATTTTTGATATTACTCGCGAATTCAACACTAACCAAATACAAAATTAGAGGGTTGGGGATGAAGGGTTTGACCCGTTTAATTAAATTAGTCGGATTAAAATTGATTTATATAGTTTTGTATACATGTCTCAACAGAATTTGAACTCGATATGGGAACATGAATTGTACTCCTAATGATAATGGCTGAAGGGTCCCTTTCACTCTTTTCATGTTCTTAATCTAGTAGTTACAGTTGTGTTTGCTGAAATAGCTCGTTGGAGAAAGGAAAAGAAACAAGGCATTTTGGCCGTAAATCTGTGCTAAAAGTTGTTTATTGGGAACGTGTGGTTAGACATTTAAATGTCACAAGTCGATGTAAACAAGGATCTATAAGTCGTTTGTTGGGAGGAAAAAAAAAACAGTAAGATTGTTTTTTGTCGGTTCATATTTAATTTTACTTTCTTTCTCATTAAAAAATTGAAATTAAATCTTAACCATTTAAGCCAAATCTAAAGGAAAATGATAACTATAATGTTCTAGGTGAAGCGCAGTTCATGGTCAAGCCTAATATTTGCAATTAGGATCCTCTTTTCATTTATTTGAATTCAAAAATATTCAGTTAATTATATTGAAAAAGTATTTTTCTCTTAAAAAAACAAAAATACAAAAATACCCATTAAATATAACTAACTAAATACTTAACAGTGTCCAAGTGCTGGCAGGCTAAGGTGCACACAGCCCACGTCCCATGGTGGTCCCTTTAACATCAAGCTGATTTGGCGCCTCCTTTCAGAATTAATCACTTGGGGATCATGCATTTTGCCCATGCTTTAAAGAAGTCTTTTCCATTCTTGCGGTTATGGCTTTCTTATTTTCAACTTGAATTAGATGTCCAACTTTACAGGAACTAACAAAATCCTGAAATTCTTTTAGGGTACGTACAATCAGGCTTATAATTTAGATGAAAAATGTAGAAAGCAGCAGGCAAAGTAGGAGTAAGTTCTTCCATCTTTCCATTATGCACATAACTCTAATTACAACAAAATACATAGTTCCTCTGGCCCTAACTATTAGCACTTGTAACATAATAATGCATCAGCATCTTCTATCTTAAATCTTTGGCTCCCAGTCCTACTATAACATCGCCATGTCTTCTATGCATACCCACTTAACTCATAAGTCATCATCATCAAAAACAGTGGACATCATCAAACCCTGGATGAATTCACACTTCCGAGTCTTCTCCTCTTGCTCCTTGTCTGATAACAGCAACTGTTTGACATTTCTGTCCAAATAAACTACTGTTAGATTGGGAACAAAGAATATCATGATCCTTACTATCAGAAACAAAAAGAGATCTAAATAAAAAGTAATATTATTTCGTAAATCGTTACACAACTGCTATACAACTTGATGCATGGCAATGAAAATCAACACTTGTAAAACATAATTAAAGGCTAATATTTCACTACCATATCATCCCAATTATATAACCGTTGTATAACAATCTACTAAATAATAGCTTGCTCGCCTAGGTACATAACATGCCAATATTCATTCCCAAGGGGAAAAAAGGGGGAAGTGGAGCCAATATACGTCAATCTAATAAATTAATTATATCATGCCGTGAAGAAGCTCCTGCATTGATTCACTTGCTCTTACTTCAAAGGGGAGGAAAGTTGACTACCGACTACTGACCACTGAAGCACGCTTCATTAACAACAAAGAATCTGGGACTGTGAACCCAAAGAATCTGGGACTGTGAACAACAAAGAAGACCACAAAGTCCTCAATAATATACAATTAGATACAAATTATAATCGATTTTCAAAGATAGTCTCATTATTCAATTTTGCTGAATATACAGAGAAAGGTGAAGTTACAAGCACAAAGCCTAGAAAAGTCAATACCTAATGCCCTTATCTGAACAAATTCAATTAGTACATTCATAAACACTAGGTGCCAAAACAATCATAAGTGCCTATGGCCCAGACTTAAAGCCTTTGATACCCATCTTATGCATTTCTACAAAGTAATGTGGATTTTCTCACTCACTTCTCAAAGACTAAATATAACAACTTTAAAAAAATATATATTTAATAATAATAATAATGAAATAAACCTAGTTCACATACCTTTCCAAGAAATCCTCCTTTGAGCTTTCTTTTATTAAGCTTGCTTCCACCAAAGAACGAGGCTGGACACTCTGAGTTTCATCAACTATAGGAGCATTATATATAAATGATGACAGCAAAGGATCGGGCTCTGTATTTGAGGAAACAATGCAAGAGGATCCTCCAAAAAGGGATTGTAAATTTCCATCTCTTAACTCTTTCCTCAATATAGAAAATGTAGAATTAGAACCACCTTTACGGAATCTCCTCTTGCGCTGCACGTGATCTGAAGTTAAGAAATAACATGGGCTCTTCATTGTGTCACAAAAAAAAAAAAAAAACATAACCAAGCATCAGAAACAGGAGTTGAGGGAAGTCCTAGAGCTTTTACGGAAGAGACTGACATTATTAAAAATAAAGAAAAAAAAAAAAAAATCAACGAAAGAAAGCTGCTTTTTATGTAAGCTACAGATAAGTTAAACAGTAACAAGAAAACGCAAAAGGAGCAGATTTATAGCGACAATTGACACAAGGTGCTGAAGATGGTTGGTGAACAGTGAGCAGACATGTGAATAGATTCTTGAATAAATCTGATTCTAAAAGACAAGTTCCCACAGTCAGCTTTGTCTTTAATTCCAGTCTGGAAACACTGGAATCAAAGAGAATTTGAAATGTCAACAAATGGATCATAATAGATGTCATTGTAGGAAAACCAACTCATGAACAGAGAACTCCACTGGGTGGAGACTCAGATCTATATATTGTGAAACAGTTAAAAAAAGCAAGGTTCTACCTAAAAGCTCATATTCCTCTTTTTAAATAAAGATAGCAGCCAAGCAATGCTGTCAAAATAATCAGAAGAAACAAAAGAATCGAATTGTGTCCACTAAATCAGATTCCGTATTTACAACATCAACATTTAAACTACACACACATATATAGAATCCAACATTACGGAACCAGACCTTGCAGACATAATGAGCAGGTACTAAATCAGAACCAAAACAAGCAACAACACAATCCGAAACTGAAGCATAACTAAAGTCAACTTGCAAATAAAGGATATCTTTAGAAAATTCCCGTGTTGCATTGTAACATGGCCAACGATATCTGTCCCCACCCTCTTTGCACAAATTGGACATACCTGGAATCCAAGTAATAACATTGTGAGCAGACATTTAAACAAGCCAAAAGCAATGAGTCCTCTCGGTAATCAGCACTTATACTAATTAAACAGGAAAGCTAAATAAATAAAAATACCTACCCCAGTAAAACTCACATCCAATAGGTTGCACCACCCCAAATAAACATTGCGAGCAGACATGTAAATGAGCCGAAAGCAATAAATCCTCTTGGTAATCACCGCTTATACTATTTAAAATAAATAAAATAAAATAAAATGCCTTCCCCATTAAAACTCATCATCCAATATGTTACACTACTACCCCAAATGAAAATTGAAAGATATCAGTCTACCATCTTTTCCAAAAAAAAACACGTTGCCCACTAGTGCAGGACCAAAACCCAAATGAATTAAATTCTAATTGATGACTTCATATAATTAAACTCAATAGACTAGACTAGACTAGACTAGTAATAAAACCATGGCCTCCCATTTCTACACCGTCAATTACTCCTATATTAAAAACCAAAAATGTTCTCCAAACACTTACAGAAGACTAGACTAGTATCAAAATTTTATTTTCACACTCAATTTACTAAACTAAACAAATAGTAAACAATGTTTTCGCACACGCTTTGCTAATGTTTACGATAAAAAAAAAAAAAAAAAAAAAAAAATTAAAAAAAAAAAGTTGTATTCACTAATTAAATAAAATAATAATAATAATAATAACTTTTAGACGAGAATTATAACAAAAAATAAAATTTAAAGAAAAAAAAAATGGGTACCCCATTCTTGGCCTCCACAGGATGCTCCTCATCGATGTGGCAACAAAGCCCAACGACGTCGTAATCCTCAGCGCAAAACGGGCACAGAAACTCGGCCCTTGACTCGTCGTCCCCGTCAATTTCCTCGTGACCCCCTCCCAGGTACAGATCTGCATCATCATTATCATCATCATCAAAATCGTCAAAAAAAAAAAAAAAAAGATTCCTACACGTTCTCGGGAAACAAACAGAAAGCGAGGTGCGTAATGGGAAAATGGAGAAGAAAACAAAACCAACCCGATCGACTCTGGTAGCGGCGCGAAGCATTCGAGAGGCGAGCGGTCCACGCATCGGAGTCCATTTTCGGGGTGTTTGATCGATCCTAGGAGAGAGAGCACAAGGACCTGCTTCTGCGGTAATTTGGTAGTTTTAATTGAGAATTCGGGGACTAAATAATAGTGAAAATAGAGCTTTATGGAACCCTAGAAAGATGAAGGAAAGCGGGTAAAAGCAGTGTGCGAGGAAAGAACGAGGAAATTGAGGGGGTGGGGAGAGAGGTTCAGCGTCTTCGTGACCCCCCCGTGTGTTGGTGTGAATGGCTAAATGCGACAGGGTTTTGTGGTGAAATTTCGAGAATGCCCCTAACTACCTCAGGTGTGTGAACGTTGACGGAATGGTAGACAACGGAAACGGTCTTTCACCCTCGGACTCGGGCATGAAATGTCCGAATTCTTTTTTAGCTGTTGTTAAGACTCGGATTAGAACCTCCTAATTCAAAGCCGATACCCGGAATCCGGAATCTCAAATGTGATACTTTATTCTATTAAAAATGAGAGCTCCTATTATCAGGTCTATCATGATAATATCTCTTCAATTATTATTTGGCACATCATCAATTTAAGAAAAATACAAAAAATAAAAGTGAAAACAACCATATCAAAAAAAAAAAAAAAAAAAAAAAACCCTAGCCGGCTAGACCCACGCCGTGGGTCTTGCCGAACCTACACTGTGGAGACGTGATTGGGAGTACGTGGCGTGAAGGAAAATTTTTTTAAAAAATATTTTAATACCAAAAAAAAAAAAAAAAATTTGCACTAGCGTGCATAGCACGCCGTGTGCTATCTTGTTTTACCCTACACTGTGAGTTAGGCGACACCCACGACCCAACCGTGGATCACCCTCTCTGGCCACTTTTTTGTCAAACTTAGCCTCAAAATCCGTTTTTAATACCAAAAAATCAGATTATAATGCTTCAAAACTCGTTTATAATGCCTCAAAACTTGTTTTTGAGTTCTAAACTAAATCCTAGAGGAAAAGGTTAACCTTTTAGAGATTCTATCATTCTAAAGAAATCCGCTGGAGAGGACTACGGGCGTGGCCGGAGGGGTTGGGTGTTGTAAGGAAGGATTTAGTGTTTTACTCTTGGTGATTAATATTGGGGATGAAATCAGGTGTTTTACTCTTGGTATAATTTGGTGTATTTTTTGTTTTTAAGTGAGGTGTCAACGAATGATTGGAGGCTGCAAAAAGGATGTTATATACCCTGAAAAATATCATGTTAATAAATTAACACTTTAAAAGTTTTCAATTTTTTGGATGGATTTTTTTTTTTTTATCGAATCCAATTTCATGAAAATTCTTATTTTATAGTTATAATTTTTATTTTAAGCTTATCAAACAAGATTGATGTGGCAAATACAAATAAATAAATTATTTTGTTTTATTACGGTATTTATATTTTAAATTATATTTATAATTCAATCACATCTCAGTGATCTCACACAGGATTGCTAAATAAATAAAATATGAATTATTTAATTAATGATTTGACGGAATTCACCGTAAAGTTTGCAGTAGAATTTAGAAGAGTTTAATCTTATTTTACTTGTACGAATGGTTCGATCAGATGTTGTATTCGTCAAAAAGAAAAAAATATTTTCATATATAATTCTTGAAACTTAACATTAAGACCAACTAGCTCTCGTAGCTCAGTTGGTTAGAGCACCCGTTTAGTAAGCGGGAGGTCTTGAGTTCGACTCTCAACGAGAGCACTGCGTCTCTGTGCTGTTATTTCCATCTTCATTTTTTGGACTTACTTGATTCCCTTGGAATCAAAATGGCGAAAAAATGGGACTGAATAAACCTGTAATTAATTATCAATGATAACTCAAACCTTAATGACTAATCCCATTACACTCCTAACTAAGTAGAAGCATATTTGTAAATCTCACATATATTATGACTAAACTTTTCATCCTACAATTGATGATCCGAGATACTTTAAGCCTATGATATTCAAACATCTCTCTCAAACTTAGGTGGTAATGTATAAGCCAGCTTGAATTTGAAAACAAGAACACAAAAATGTCTAGGTGCACAAAATAATAATCGATCTCAATATATTTGGTGCGTTCATGAAAGACATCATTATGGACAATTTGTGTCGCATTTTGATTATCACAAAATATAGTAGAGTTAGAATTATGAGGAGCACTCATCTCCTATAGGAGCCATCATCGCCATAATAGCTCGGAAATAGTGTCAACAACTACACAATACTTAAATTTAGTACTAGAGTAAACATCAACCAATTGTTTATTGTTATGCCAAGAAACGAGAGAATCTGTTTAGTTGTGTTATATTGAATATCGTTTAGATGTGTTAATGAGATTATCACACATAAAATTGAAACCATAAAGCTTGTAACTTATAAGCTATAGTTCATAATTGCTAATGAATTAGGCATTCTATTTTATAAAACTACAGCATATCAATCATGATGACCTACCTTGATCTTGAAAGTGGAAACTTCTAATTGATATGTCAATGCGGTTATGCATTGAACTATTTTTATTCTATAAATTACTCTCAATTGAATATTTGAATTCGCACTATTTATAGCATTGAATCTCAATCCTGAGAATAATGTGAATTCAAATGTAAAGTAAATGTCACTTTGATACATTTAGGAGTGGGATCTTTTACGATCAAAATCTTGATGCATTGTGGGAACACTACTCCTTAAGATGGAATTCATAATCCTTTGATTTTAATTAAAAAGTTATGAAATATCCCTAAATTTGATGGGAATTGATTATTCTGAATCTTTGATCAAGATGTTTTAAGAGACATATTACACATCATTCTCTTAACCATCTCTTTTGCAAATTCACCGTTAGATTTGTGAACTCACATTAAGTCCCCAAAATTCAATGGTGGATTCACTCATCCATTAAATAAAGATGGATGAAAGATGGGTTTGAGAATAATTTTTATCATTCTCATAATGAGGAATTACAAAAATAAAATGTACTAAGTGAAATATGATTTCAAAATTTCAAGAATAATCAAAAGATTAAATTGGAAACTCAAGGATAAAGACAAAGAGTGAAAGTATACTTTATAACTTTAATTTCACTATGGATATTTCATAAATGGATTAATTGCAATTATAAGAAGTCAAGAGTGTTTTAATTAATCAAAATAAATACTATAGTGCAATTACAATTTTTTTAGTAGAGAAATTGCAATTAATTGTAACCTAAAACAAGTCATGAGATGACAAGTGTCCTAAGCCTATTGGAGCTAATTTTATTTTTTTCTTTAAGTCATTTCTCAAGCTGATTATTTTCTCTTAAGGGACTTGACATAATTGCACAAGGAGAATCCATTTAGTGGTTGTGTGTAGGGTGGAAAAAAACTTGGTTTACCTAGTCATACTTTGACAAGAAAACCTAAACCTAATCTATTTAGTGGTCGTGTATAGGGTGGGGAAAAGCTTGGTTTTCCTAGTCATACCCACACTATTGGTCTCATAATTAGAATTGAAAAGAATGTTTAGAAGTCTCAAAACTCTAGCCCTACACTTGAAAAGCAAGAGGAGCGAGAGGATTCAATTAGTCCCCTAAACCCAAGTAGCCGACTTTGGAAGGGACTTGGATCTTCTTCATTTCTTAGAGGGATAATTTTGTCATTTTACATTTTTTTGGACAAAAATACCCTCTTAAAACAACTAAATGGATCACCTCCATTTCATTTGAAATGGAAATGATCCTTTCTCCCTTTGGAAGTATAGTTTCTTACCATGAAAAATTCGTGTTTTGTGTAATTTGATGCTATGCTTTATTGATGCTCTTTTTCGGGGATTTTTCGTTGTATCTCTTTGATCTTTAATATATATTTCCAAAAAATGGTATCAGAACAGGGCTTCATAGAATGAATGGCTTAGATTGAAGTTTTGGTGAAAATTTCAACCCCAAAAGGCAATATGCCTTCCTTAGGAAAGCTACTAGAATTTTTTCCCACAGGTGATTTTGTGAGTTCAATATGATGATTCTTAGTCATTTGGGATGTATAGAAACATGTCAAGACATTGATTTGATTATCCCAAGAGGCTGGTTGCATAGTTAATTGGTGTTTTATGCGATTGCATCAAAACAATGTTGCAACAACTAGTGCTCATCTTATTGATTCATGTATGCTCTCTTGATATTAAAAGTTTGTTTCTTTGATTGATATAGCATGCTTAGAATCGTGTTTAACATGTTAATGACATGAGGTTCTTCAAGTTTTAAGGTTGTTGGAATTCTTTCCAGCAACATTCAATCATGTTCTATGATTTGATCTTGTTTGTTTGCTAAAGAAATATTGTTTCTTTGATTAAAAATATTTTTTAGTTTTTGTATAACTTGTTTAAAACATCATTAAATCAGTATGGCACCGTTTGGCAACCCATTTCCCTCCCCATAACACTATTCATGCTTCCTTTTTTCCCAAAAGAATCAACATCAAAATATTATCACTTTTTTACTTTTTGTATCACATCATTTACTTTTTATTACTATTCAAATAAAAAATCATTATAAAACAAAACTTTTTCACTTTTTCATACCAAACATTCTTACTTTTTTCACATCAATCCATATCAGCTGCAATAGCAAAGGAAAAATGGTAGAAAATTGTTTGTCAAACACTTCCTATATGACATGATCTTGGTATGTTCTTGATGATACAACATATTCTTGTTCATGTTCTTGAGTTGAAGACATATTTATATGTTCAAGCATGTTTGATGCTTGCATGAATTCTTTTGATGATGCCTTAATTCAAATTGTTTTTTAATGTACTAACATGGGTTTTAGACACAAAAGAATGACTATTGATGGAGTGGGAGCATGGTGGCCAATAGGGGTGTGTATCGGTTTGGTCGGTGTCGATAGGGGCATTTTGCCTACCGATTCGTGAAAGTCGGTTAATTGTTGGTTATACGTTTTTATATTATGCTTTATTAACTTCCTTGTAACTACAGAATTAGTAAAGCATATGCTTTATAAATAAAAAGAGAAAAGGAAATTTGTGGAACACAGACCAACCACAAATCAGCTGAATGAGCACAATAAGAAAACCTATCAGATAAAATTAAAAATTCACTTGAAAAATTGATTAAGTCGGTTAATTATCAGTTAACCGCCAAAAAAATTTTATACCACCATAAGTTGGTTGTCGGTCAGTAACAATTCGGTAGTAATCAGTAAGTGGTCGGTAGGTGGTAAACAGTTAATATGCCCACCTTAGTGGCCAAACTGCCATACTAAAGGGTTTATTAGATTATTTTAACAATCAAACGAGGTAACTATCCAAAATATATTTTAAATATATTCTAACAATTCTCATGGCCTTGCAACATGTCCTATATCATAAAACAAAAAAAGTCAAATCTGACTCAAAGAGTGATTGTTCATCAGAAATCCAATTAGGTTTATTGGATTATTCTTCTTTTAAAACCCTCATCTTATTCATAAAAATAAAAATAAAAAATAAAAAAGTTGCAATTTGGGATTTTTCAGTTTTGGCCTTTTATTCGTTGTGCTAAAGTGTCAGTCTCTCAGAAACATCCAAAACTAGAAAGTTCAGTCGCTCTCCCTGTTCAGTATTTTGTAATCTACAAAAACCCCAACACTGCATAGTGCATACCCACCCCACCCCACCTCACTAACAAAAAAAAAAAAAAAAAAACAAAAACAAAAACAAAACGAAAAAAAAAAAAAAAAGTCTCGAGCTGTTGATTTTTTTTTTTGGGTGCAATAGGGGCCGTTGATCAATTAGTTAAAATTTTCCCATATAAAGTAAAATATGTTTAAACATATTGTGGGGGTCACGGTCCATGGTGGGACATTAATTTTTTTTTTATAAGTAACTTCAATTTAAATTCTTAAATTACTATGCGATTTGAAAAAATCTCTCAAAGTTTAAAACCTTTCAATTTGAACCCATGAACTTTTAATTGCAGTCAATTTAAACCCCTGAACTATCAATTGCAGTCAATTTAAACCCCACCGTCAAATTTTAAACATTAAAAGTAAGACAATGAAGTTTATACTCATGACTTTTTTATAAAATTTTAAATTTACCCTTAATTTTAACTAATAATAATAATAAGAATAACAATAAAGTTTTGGCCTTGTGACCCGTGGGTCAGGCTAGACCCACGCAGGTCTCGCTGTGACCCACGCTGGGTCTTGGCAAGAGACCCATTGTGGGTGGATCAGCAAACCCACGATTGGGTTTGGCCGGGACCCACCATGGGTCAGCAGCCCCAAGCTAGGTCATGGCCAAACCCACGTTGGTCTGGCCTGACCCTCGGGTCTTTTTTTCTGACTCACGTGTCTTTTTTCTTTTTTCTTTAAAAAAAAAAAAAAAACGAAAATTAGGGATATTTTGGTTTTTTTAGGTATTGCCATTAAAAGTTAACGGTTAAATCTGACGGATGGGTTCAAATTGGTTACAATTGAAAGTTCAGGAGTCTGAATTGAAGAGTTTTGAACATTGAGGGTCTTCCTAAATCGCGTAATAATTCAAGAATATAAAATGAAGTTAACCCATTTTTTTATGTGCAGTAGGAGTTGTTGATCCACTAGTTAAAATTTTCTCTTATAAAGTAAAACTTTTTAAACATATTATTCGGGCTACGGCCATGCTAGCCTTAACGTGGCTCCGCCACCTATTATATAAGGGATATATCCCAACCTCTAAGAACATCGAGCAAATTAGGCATTTAGCAAATCTAACAATTTTTTCTCCTTCTGAATAGCTAGAGACTAGGTAAAATGAATAATAAAGTGTTATTCATTTGTTAAAAGAAAATTATAAGAACTAATATCCGAGAATTTGTTAAAAGAAAATTCAAAGTAGTAGTTAAAATACTTGAACTAAAGCCTCCCCATGTTTGTAGCAAGTATTTAAATGCAGTTTCCGAAATTGAAAGTCATGCGTATTAAGTTAGAAATTTTCAAACTAAGTTTGACCTTTAAAAACTAATCAGCTTCAGTTATGGTAACCAAATTACAGATATTAAGCAGATAATTTTATTTTACCAAATTCTGGAATTACTCTTTTTATGTTATATGTTATGTCTGTTTATTTTATTTCAACTATCTCTGTTTCCTCTTACCTTATCACGTGTTGGATGCATACAGAGGCCGGTCCTAAGAAAATTCTGGAGTTGATGAATGTTCCTGGGCTCACTAGAGAAAATGTTGCTAGTCACCTTCAGGTATGGTACAATTGCACCTAAATTGCAATATTCCAAGGAGCATATAAAAGTTTGTGATTCATGCTTATATGTACTGTTTTTGTGTGACTATGTTACAATTTTTTCATTCTTTATTATAAACTGACTAGTCAATATTGCGGTACAGAAATATCGATTGTACCTTAGAAGGCTAAGTGGGGTTTCCCAGCACCAGAGTGGTCTGAATAATTCTTTCATGAGCCCTCAAGAAGCACCTTTTGGACCGATGTCTTCGCTCAGTGGGCTTGACCTTCAAAGTCTTGGTGTTGGTTGTCAACTACCGGCACAAAGTCTCGCCACACTTTGAAAATCCAAAGTTAAGGTTTGGAGATGGGCAACAGCAACATCTGAGCAATAGTAAACCAATTAATTTACTTCATGGAATCCCAACGACTATGGAGCCAAAGCAGCTTGCCACTTTGCACCAGTCTGCACAATCACTTGGGAGCCTGAATATGCAAGTCAATGCCCATGGAGGACAAAGTAGCTCTTTGCTAATGCAGATGGCTCAACCACAATCAAGAGGCCAGATACTCAATGAATCTACTGGCAGTCATGTTCCTAGGCATCCGTCGTCCATAGGACAACCTATTATGTCAAATGGAATTGCTGGTGGGGTTATAGGAAGAAATGGTATTAGTAATAATGGCAGAGGGACAGGGTACAATCAAGTTCCGCCAACATCTTCAATGCTGAGTTTTCCAATGAACCACACCACAGAATTGACTGGAAACAATTTCCCTCTTGGAAGTATTCCTGGGATATCCAATGTCACATCTAAAGGAGCATTTCATGAAGAGGTTAGCTCAGAAATGAAAGGATCGCCAGGATTTTTACCTAGTTATGATATTTTCAACGACTTGCATCAGCACAAATCCCAAGATTGGGAGTTACAGAATGTTGGCTTGCACTTTGATGCCTCTCAAAATACATCCAACGGTTGCAATCAGCCGCTTCGAAAGAAGAGCTTCAAAAAGATCTTGGACTCCCTACTGAATGCTGATAAGTGATAAGTGGTACCTCTCCCTCTCTCAGTTCCGTTTGTTTGGCCGTCACGGTGATTCCCTAAAGCCCGTTTCATTTTTTTTTTTTTTTTTTTACTTTTTACCTTTTGTCACCAATTAACAATGCCAAGTAGTAGAAAACTAGAAAGTTTATATATATATATATATATATATATATATATATATATAATGTTTATAAGAGTGGGTCTAAAAAGGGTTGTTGGAGGTGACCCATTAAACAATGTGGTGTGCTTATATTATATTATATATATATATTCTCTTTGCAATGGCAACATTAGCAACAGCTAGACATTTAAGGAAAGAGTTGATATTATTGGAATTTGGTTTGAGTTATTTGAAGGAATGAAGGGGTCATTTTTAGGTCAATTCATATAAGTGGCTTCAAATGCTTTTGTGGTTTGTTGATAGAGTTTGACCAAAAGAGTATGAGAAATGCAGTTTTGGTCATTTTTACGATCAAAATCTTGATGCATTGTGGGAACACTACTCCTTAAGATGGAATTCATAACCCTTTAAGGTGAATTTGATGGAAATTGATTGTTCTGAATCTTTGATCAAGATGTTTTAAGAGACATGTTACACATCATTCTCTAAACAATCTCTTTTGCAAATTCACTATTAGATTTGTTAACTTACATGTAAGTCCCAAAAAATTTAATGGTAAATTCACCCATCCACTAAACAAAGATGGATGAAAGATGAGTTTGAGAATAATTTTTATCATTCTCATGTTTTAATAAGGAATTACTAAAATAAAATGTACCAAGTGAAATATGATTTCAAAATTTCAAGAATAATCAAAAGATTAAATTGGGAACTCAAGGATAAAGACAAAGAATGAAAGCATACTTTATGACTTTAATTTCACTATGGATATTTCATAAATGGATTAATTGCAATTATAAGAAGTCAAGAGAGTTTTAATTAATCAAAATAAATACTATAGTGCAATTACAATTTTTTTAGTAGAGAAATTGCAATTAATTGTAACGGGAAATGCTACAATACAATAATATTCTCATATTTTGCCCATAAGAAGCTAATGTGGCAAGCATTTTTTAATATTTTATTATTAAAAATCTTTTAAAATTTTAAATCAAAATTAAAACAATAAAAAACCAAAAAAAACTCAAAAAAGAAGTTGAAGGGGTGGCCAGCCACCCATAGGGGGCGGCCAGCCACCCCAGTTCTGGTTAGGGGTGGCTTCGGCCACCCTAGACCGCCGGTCTGGGGTGGCCGAAGCCACCCCTAGGCCCTTGGGGGTGATCCGGCCACCCCCAATGGCCAAAAAGATTTTTTTTTTTTTTTTAGCCCTTGGGGTTGGATCGGCCACCCCCAAAGGCCAAACCCATTTTAAGAATGAAAAGGGTTTAGCCTTTGGGGGTAGCCGATCCACCCCCAAGGGCCATGGGGGTGGCCGAAGCCGCCCCCAACCGCCCATTGGGGGTGGTTCGACCACCCCCAAGGGCTAAATCCAAAATAAAAATTTTTTTTTTTTGCCGTTGGGGGTGGCCGGACCACCCCCAAGGGCCTAGGGGTGGCCGAAGCCACCCCTAACCAGAGCTGGGGGTGGCCACCCCTTCAACTTCTCTTTTAAGTTGTTTATGATTTTTTATTTAAAAATTAAAAGATTTTTAATAATAAAATATTGAAAGATGCTTGCCACATCATCTTCTTATGGGCAAAATATGGGAATATTATTGCATTGTAGCATTTCCCAATTGTAACCTAAAACAAGTCATGAGATGACAAGTGTTCCAAGCTTATTGGAGCTAATTTTATTTTTTCTTTAAGTCATTTCTCAGGCTGGTTATTTTCCCTTAAAGGGACTTGACATAATTTCACAAGGAGAATCCATTTAGTGGTTGTGTGTAGGGTGGGAAAAAGCTTGGTTTCCCTAGTCATACTTTGACAAGAAAACCTAAACCTAATCTATTTAGTGGTCGTGTATAGGGTGGGGAAAAGCTTGGTTTTCCTAGTCATACCGACACTATTGGTCTCATAATTAGAATTGAGAAGAAGGTTTTGAAGTCTCAAAACTCTAGCCCTATACTTGAAAAGCAAGAGGAGCTAGAGGATTCAATCAGTCAACTAAACCCAAGTAGCCAACTTTGGAAGGACTTGGATCCTCTCCATTTCTTAGAGGAATAATTTTGTCATTTTATATTTTTTGGACAAAAATACCCTCTTAAAACAACTAAATGGATCACCTCAATTTCATTTGAAATTGAGAGTATCCTTCTCCCTTTGGAAGTATAGTTTCTAGCCATGAAAAATTCGTGTTTTGTGTAATTTGATGCTATGCTCTTTTTTGGGGATTTTTCGTTGTATCTATTTGATCTTTAATATATATTTCCAAAAATTGGTATCAGAACAGGGCTTCATAGAATGAATGGCTTAGATTAAAGTTTTGGTGAAAATTTCAACTCCAAAAGGCAATATGCCTTCCTTAGGAAAGCTACTAGAATTTTTTCGAACAGGTAATTTTGTGAGTTCAATATGATGATTCTTAGTCATTTGGGATGTATAGAAACATGTCAAGACATTGATTTGATTATCCCAAGAGGCTGGTTGCATAGCTAATCGGTGTTTTATGCGACTGCATCAAAACAATGTTGCAACAACTAGTGCTCATCTTATTGATTCATGTATGCTCTCTTGATATTAAAAGTTTGTTTCTTTGATTGATATTTGATATAGCATGCTTAGAATCGTGTTTAACATGTTAATGACATGAGGTTCTTGAAGTTTTAAGGTTGTTGGAATTCTTTCCAGCAACATTCAATCATGTTCTATGATTAGATCTTGTTTGTTTGCTAAAGAAATATTGTTTCTTTGATTAAAAATATTTTTTAGTTTTTGTATAACTTGTTTAAAACATCATTAAATCAGTATGGCACCGTTTGGCAACGCATTTCTCTCCTCTTAACACTATTCACGCTTCCTTTTTTCCCAAAAGAATCAAAGAATCAACATCAAAATATTATTACTTTTTTTAATTTTTGTATCACATCATTCACTTTTTATTAGTATTCAAATAAAAAAAAAATCACTATAAAACAAAAGTTTTTCACTTTTTCATACCAAACATTCTTACTTTTTTCACATCAATCCATATCAGCTACAGTAACAAAGGAAAAATGGTAGAAAATTGTTTGTCAAACACTTCCTATATGACATGATCTTGGTATGTTCTTGATGATACAACATATTCTTGTTCATGTTCTTGAGTTGAAGGCATATTTATATGTTCAAGCATGTTTGATGCTTGCATGAATTCTTTTGATGATGCCTTAATTCAAATTGTTTTTTAATGTACTAACATGGGTTTGAGACACAAAAAAATGACTATTGATGGAGTGGGAGCATGGTGGCCAATAGGGGTGTGTATCGGTTTGGTCGGTGTCGATAGGGGCATTTTTGCCTATCAATTCGTGAAAGTCGGTTAATTGTCGGTTACACGTTTTTATATTATAATTTATTAACTTCCTTGTAACTACAAAATTAGTAAAGCATATGCTTTATAAATAAAAAGAGAAAAGGAAATTTTTGGAACACAGACCAAAAGGACAACCACAAATCAGCTGAATGAACACAATAAGAAAACCTACCAAATAAAATTAAAAATTCACTTGAAAAATTAATTAAGTCGATTAATTATCAATTAACTGCCAAAAAAAATTTATACCACCGAAAGTCAGTTGTCGGTCGGTAACAATTCGGTCGTAATCGATAAGTGATCGGTAGTTGGTAAACGGTTAATATGCCCATCTTAACGGCCAAACTGCCATACTAAAGGGTTTATTAGATTATTTTAACAATCCAACAAGGTAACTATCCAAAATATATTTTAGATATATTCTAACAATTCTCATGGCCTTGCAACATGTCCTATATCATAAAACAAAAAAGTGTCAGACTCTCAGAAGCGTCCAAAACTAGAAAGTTCAGTCGCTGTCTCTGTTCAGTATTTTGTAATCTACAAAAACCCCAACACTGCATCGTGCATACCCAACCCAACCCAACCCACCCCACCCCACCTCACTAACAAAAAGAAAAAAAAACTAGTGTCGAGCTGTTGATTTTTTTTTTTTTTTTTTTTTTGGGTGGGGTTGCAGTAGGGGCCGTTGATCAATTAGTTAAAATTTTCCCTTATAAAGTAAAATCTGTTTAAACATATTGAGGGTCACGGTCCATGGTGGGACATTAATTTTTTTTATGGGTAACTTCACTTTAAATTCTTGAATTATTACGTGATTTGAAAAAATCTCTCAAAGTTTAAAACCTCTCAATTTGAATCTTTGAACTTTCAATTGTAGTCAATTTAAACCCCTAAACTATTAATTGCAGTCAATTTAAACTTCACCATCAAATTTTAAACATTAAAAGTGAGATAATGACGTTTAGACTCCTAATTTTTTTATTAAATTTTAAATTTACCCTTAATTTCAAATAATAATAATAATAAAGTTCTGGCCTTGTGACCCGTGGGTCAGGCTAGACCCACGCGGGGTCTCGGCAAGAGACCCATTGTGGGTGGATCAGCAGACCCACGGTTGGGTCTGGCCGGGACCCACCGTGGGTTAGCAGTCCCACGCTGGGTCATGGCCAAACCCACGTTGGTCTAGCCTGACCACGGGTCTTTTTTTCTGACCCACGTGTCTTTTTTCTTTTTTCTTTAAAAAAAAAAAAAAAAATTGGGATATTTTGGTCTTTTTAGGTATTGCCGTTAAAAGTTAACGGCTAAATCTGACAGAGGGGTTTAAATTGGTTACAATTGAAAGTTCAGGAATTCGAATTGAGAAGTTTTGAACATTAGGGGTCTTCCCAAATCACGTGGTAATTTAGGAGTCTAAAGTGAAATTAACCTATTTTTTTATGTGCAATAGGAGTCGTTGATCCACTAGTTAAAATTTTCTCTTATAAAGTAAAACTTTTTAAACATATTATTCGGGCTACAACCATGCTAGCCTTAACGTGGCTCTGCCACCTATTATATAAGGGATATATCCCAACCTCTTAGAACATCTCCAACAATTTAGGTATTTAGCAAATCTAACCATTTTTTCTCCTTCGGAATAGCTAGAGACTAGGTAAAATGAATAATAAAGTGTTATAGTCACCGTAGCACACTGGATGAAAATTTTACTATTTCTCGATGTTACTTTTTAGTTGTTTTTGTTTCCCTCTTTTTCTTGAAAATATAATATAATTAAACAAGAGTGAGAAATGCCATTTTAAAGCAAGTTGAGAAGATAATAGAAAATTTGTTTGAGAGTGTATCAAAAAAGTAATAGTTAAAGCAGAGAGTTGCACTTTTTCACTAAATATTTTACCTAGATTACGGTAAGAGATGAGAAATGCTAGAAATATCAAATTGATGTGAAATTTATTTATTGGAGATGATCAAAACAATTATTTAAAATAAATGTTACGAGTACTAATAAATAAGTTTCATGTCATTTTGATGAATGTCTCTTAATAAAAAAATTCGGTACTCATAGCTCACAAAATAAATACCACACATAATGGGGCAACAGAGGTCCAGTGGGCTGCCAACTTTTGTCCAAATTAAGAATATGCAACAAAAATGTAAGAAATTGCATGATCGTTTTTTGAAGGCCCAGAAAAGCTAAGCCCAGTCCAAGTTCACCCCTACAAAGCAGGGCCTAATTTGGAAGGCCCAAAAGAACAAGTGATGTGAAAGAAGTAGTAGAGTCAGCTTGATTGGGGGTTTGGTTTGGGCGCCACCCACTGAATGACCCACAATCCACGTCAACAATTCTGAGTGCACCAATCCAATGATGGAATTTGACCTAACAATCAACCCCCCCAATATAAGGCTGAATATGCCAATACATTATTGCTTGCTCCCATGAGAATGCAAGTGAGAGAGAAAACTATATATGATTTGATCTTCCTTCTTCCAAAGTAGGGTTCAAATTGAGGCAGGTGTTGCTCATGTGTCACCATGTGCATTTAATGTCTTATATAAAGCAATCCTATTGCTTTATCTTATTAAAATTCTCAAAGGAAATGCTGCCGACTTAAACCGATACAAACCCCACCTATCAATATTCAATGAATCTGTGGTTCAAACCTTTGATATGGTGTCTGATTTGAATATTTTCAAATAGAATTCCTTTTTGAAAATTCGACTCGTAGAAAGAAACTGCTTAAAATCTTATATACACACAGTTAAAACTGTAACACATACTGCATTGGGGCTTGGTTTCAAAGATACGTGTGTATATTAGATCCAACAAAATGGTGGATTTGCACTGATTAAGTGTCGACATGGGAGGTGCTTGCTGCATAATTACAATAACGCATGCCCAACAATGAGGATGCACCTTTGACAAAGGGAAAACACATTCCAATTCCTAAATTTAGGTGTTACAATTGCTTCACATGTCCTTAAGTATGCTCACATATACAAAATATTGAGATGAAGCATTTCCATATAATATAAAATAATACCCCATGGTCATTATTGTCATAGACAACCTCATGTGATGAGAAAATAAATTTTGTACCTTCCATTTGCAAATTGTAATGGACATGGCACATGAGAAGAGCATCGATCCCCCACATGGTTCCAAGTTTCATGCACATAAAACTAATAGAAGGAAAAAAGGAGGAGAAAAAAAAAATAGAAATTTCAAATCTGGTCGTGATTTGAATTTAGTTCATGAATTTTTAATTTCGACAATTAAGTTTTTGGGTTTGAAATAAGTTTTTTCATATCAAATTAATTAATGGCATGTCACATCAAACCATTCAATGCATATCATGTGGCTCTCATTTGACACATGATGTATCAAATGTACGTACTACTACGTAGCACATTAATTGATTAGTTTGACGTAGTATTCCATTAATTAATTGAATGGTAAGTTAATAAAGGAACTTATTTAAAAGAGTAATGCTAGGTACCATCTTTTTATCCTCGTAAAATCCTTTAAAGTTGAGGTGGCTTTCAAAATCATCATTGGATCAAATTCAAGTATGACTCATGTAAAATTTAATGGTGATTTTAAAAGTCACATCAGATTTATGAGAATAAAAAGATGGTATCTAGCATTACTCTATTTAAAATCATAAGAAAACCTGAAGTTCTAATTCTCGAAATTAAAAACTTAATGACTAAATTCAAATAGTATAAAAACTTTAAAAAAATAAAAATAAAAGTAAGAGCATGTTTGGGATTGCGTTTGAATAGTAGAACTTTTAAGTTAAAAAGAACTTTTGGACAAAAACTTCATTTTTAAGCTTTTGTCATAAGTGTCTTTTGATTATTTTTAGGCTTTTTGGACCCTTAAAAGCGCTTTTAATTTTTTTTACCAAACGAGTACTTTTTTCTTCAAACGAACTTTTTGAATATTAAAAACATTTTTAGACCTCTCAAACGCAATCTCAAATAGGCCTCAAGTCTATTATTCTTTGCAAAAGCCTAATTGACAACTAGAGAGAATTTAGTCATCTCTTAGGTTACAAGTACAAAGAATTGAACACAAGATTGTACTTGAACTCTTGAACTTAAAATGTTTGTCCCCTTTACTTTGGTTTTTGCTTCTTTCATTTATGTTACATAGTATGGGTGTTAATGTGTTATTACTTTGGACATGGTCAATGGTACAACATTCACCTTGGAGACATCTTGGTAAATCTGAATCTATAAAGTTTTATTTTATTTTATTTAATCCAGGGTGAATCTTATGTAAGGACAAATCAAAACTGGCTGGACCCACATGCTTGCAAGCCTGGCCAAGGTGTACTGGTTTTGAGATTGTGGATCTACACGTCTAAAACTTGTACCATTTGGTGTACTCTTTTTTACCTCTTTTTTTTTTTGTTTTATTTTTTGACAGGTAGTTCCAGCCTTCCCTGTAACAATTCCTTCTGATTCACAAAATCTCCATCGTGAACAAGACTCGGGTGTTGTGCTGCACGATTCCATCTGCCACGTGCCCAATCATCCCTACTTTATATAATTCTAGCCCAATAATGCTTACTTGCGATCTCAATCCCATCAATTTTTAGTAATTTTTATTTAAAAAAAAAAAAAAAAAAAAATCAAGGGCAGATGAATATCGTCGAATCAATCAAATAATATACCATAAACGGATATGATGATGGAAAAGCCTATAGTTTTGTTATGTATTTTTGACATGCGAGAAGCACGTAATATTTTAATAACGATTTATGTCCGGAAATAGCAAGCAATCTATTTGTGGGGCTATTCACACCGACCCAAAATCAAATATAGAGATTCTTTTGTGTCCAAGCATTCATAGACTAAAGCCCTTGGTTTGTCAATAATTGAGAAAGTGATTGAGCAAAGTTGTTGATAGTATAGTATATGAAAGGATTTGGTATTGGCAGTAAGCAAGGCAAGAGTTACGGGTTTGATTCTTCCAAATCAATCAAACGAGAGAAAAACGACATAGGGGACTCTTTTGGGCTACAGCACATTAACAGTGAAATTCCCTTTTCTTTTCTTTCTTTTTATTGTTTGTTTTTTTACTCTCTCAGCTTGACCCAATTGGAGTCCAACACCTTTACCTTTTGAACTAGTTATGCATGGAAGATGCCCTTAATTAAAGAAACTTAAACCCAGCACTTGTATTCCCATCTTTAGTACCATTTCTACTTCAAGTATATATATCTCATAAAGGAACAAAAAATTAAGAACTTACGTACATTTTATTACCATATGCCCTCCAATTATGCATAAGGTACTTCCATTCATTTGCAAACAAGTTAAAGAATTATTTAGTCGGACACTGTCTTTACTTACAAGTGATCTTGCTGGATGTGCCGGCAGAAGAACACTTTGATGCCTACGTAAGTGTTTTGAGGAAATTCATAAAATTGTTTTGGGAAATAATGATGCATACCTCGTGAATAAACTATTTTTCACACTCCTGCGTGACGATTGTTTCAGGAGAGGAGAGTTCAGGAATAACTGATTTGATTCCCTAAACTCCATTGTGTTTAGACTATTACTTCCTCGTGCTCAAAGAATATCAAAACATTGAGACACATGTGTTTGTTGGGGGTACACGTGGCATGCTTATGACTTTTTGCGAATGTTATTTTACCTGATACACCCATGAGACTGGTTTGCTTGTAGTGTGAAATGAAATTTATTAAATATATCCCGAGCTTTAGGGCTAATCACTTAGAGATTATTCTTGAGTATAACACAAATTATCTATCATTAAAAAAATATATATACCAAAAATTAAAGAAGTCTATGAGCAAAGAAACCATGGAACTTCTCACGATGTGAAAGAAACACGTGTAATGTGAGCTTTCTTTTACTTCACACAAAAACCAAACCCTCTCAATTCTCATAGCCTCCCCTATAGACTAATAGTATTTCACTTTGCGACGATAGGGACGTGTATGAGAGGCGCACGTACGATGCAAAGTGGGCCCATTTCTTTTCACTGATGAGGTGTAGTGGGGGGCCCAGCCCAACACCCCTCCGCGTTGGTCCACTTACTCTGTAACACATTGGCCGTTTATACAGCTCGGAGGGCCCCACTCTTGCACTAAGGACACCACCACGTGGCCGTCCGATTCCTGGGTTCAAGGTCGTCCAGCACGTCACGTCACTTGCCCAATCCCTTCTAGCTTGCTGATGTGGACTGCTTCAGCTTCAGAGTGGGCCTGTGGGCCCCTTACCAAAAGTCATCTCAGCTTTGGTGCCTCTTTCTTTCCTCCATCCTCATTGTTGTAGTATAGCTGGATCTTGTTGTAAATTTGGGATTAAATAATTTAAAAATATATTTATTATGTAACCCAACCCTTTTTCTCTTTTCAATATTTCTTTGTATGTGAAATTTTTTCATAAGATATGTGAAATTTAATATTAATTTATGGATTTAAAAAATCAAAGATTAATATTTTTTTCTATGGAAAAAAAAATAAAAAATTAATCAACCCCTCCTTAGTTCCGTCTCTGAACAATAATTTAAAAAATCAATTACGACATTTTTAAAATTTTGAAGATATTGTAAAGTGAGCGGTAATCGAAAGGAGATAAGCGTAATTTTGTCTTTATATATTATATATTATGAAGGTAGGTTAGTATAAAAGAAGTAGTTTAGTAAGTTTGTGTGAATTTTAAAATGGTTGATGGTTGATTATCAAGCACGAGTGAGAGGAATGTTATGTTATGTTTATGTTAATGCTTTTAAAGCATGCATCACCAAATTGATTAAGATTGAGACATGAAGTTGAGATTTATGAAACATGATGGCATTGGTGGCACAAAAGGTGATGATGCCTAATTATTAATCAAACAAAAAGTTGATTGTATAAATATTTGGGAAATTGGTCCCTGCACTGATTCAGTCAAGTGAGCAGCTCACTTCTAAATTGCTTCAACGGTTCAACCGGTTGGCTCATAATATGGGCCAACTCTTTACGTCTTAAATGATATAAGATTCACTAAAATACATGCTAAAAAATTTTATGCCCATTTTACATTAATCATTACTTATTTTAAAAGATTAAATTAGTAGAAAAATATAAATTTAGTCACTTAATTAATATGTTAACACTCTCTTCACGTTTGGAGTTAAACTTCCTTTTAATAGATGGTGCTTAACATATACAAAGAAGTATAGAAATTGTAATAGTGGAGGAGAAAACCTCGAGAGAGAAAACCTGTGGGGAGGAGGGTTCTCTCTAGGTTCGACCACTCCCATGGCCTCTAGGGGTGGCTTGACCACTACCAAGGCTTTTAGGGGTGGTTTTGGCCACCACTTTTTGGCCATTAGGGATAGCCAAACTACTCTCAAGGGCCTTAGAAGTGGTTTGACCACCTCCAGACGGGTCGTAGGGGTGGTCGAAACAACTCCATGGCAGTCCATTAATTTGACTGACAAAATGATGATGAAGGTACTAAAATGATATTTATTCATAAGTCAAGTACCATATATAATACAAATTAAAACCTTTATGAAAAAAAAAAATAATAAAAATTTGAAAACTTAGGTACCGAAAAGATAAGTAACCCTATACTTTTAAAACATGTGGTAATTTAACACATTAGACATATGAACTTTATATGAACAAGATGGAAAAGTGGAATTCTAAGTTTGTGTATAATTTTCATTTGAATTCAAGTAGTTCCAATTTAGGTGAGTTTGATTGGGCAAAATGGTTGTTATTTTCATAGGATACCTTTAATCTATATATATCTATATACCATAATACCAAAATGGGTGGAATGCACAGCCTAATCTAATCCACTTTAGTCCCCCCCACCCCCCCACCCCCACCCCCACCTCACAAATTCAACGACAAAACAGTACCACTACCCAGTTTAAGAATGGTGGTAATAATGGTAGCAAGGGAGCCTCTCATTGTTTGTCATTTTTGTTGTTCAGAGCTTAGGATTTGTACGAGGTACGGCCTTTTGCAATTTCATTGCTTTTCATGGTAGTGCTTCTTTCATCTTTTGCTAATGCTCTTGTCACCCACAACAATTAGCCAGTAATTAATTTAACACTATTAGATTAACAGTATCTTTGGGTCTACGGTCAAACGGTAATTTTACCGGATAATTATTTGTAATTTTTTTGAAAAATATAAACTAATAAAGTAGATTGTAACGATCCTGATGATGTAAAATTCCATAGCTAAAGGTGACCAATTCAAAATTATATAAAATAAAAAAATGGAGGAAAAAAACAAAAAAATATATATATTAAAAAAATAAGAGAGTGATATTTGATTGGAAAAGAGGGGAGGTGTTGCTTGGGATGGCAGTGATGATTTGGAGTGAGTAGGGAGAGATAGACATTAGATATATATAAAAGATAGGGAAAAGTTGGATGGGGTGGGGGAAGGACATTTCTGCAAGTTCCAGGAGACGCCACGTGGCAAAGAGGGAGCAATCACCTGGAAGGCACCGAAGGGAGGAAGGAAGGAGACATAATTAAAATGCGCGCGTGAAAGAATGGTTGCGGTTACACACATATTCGATTTCCCTTAAAAGCATCTCACCCCCCATAAAAAGCTAAAACCCCTATGCATTAAACAAATACCATTAAAATCATTAACTTTAAAGATTTGAATCTCTTGTTGCGTTGGGGGAACCCAGGCTAAGCAAAAGCTACCAATCGCAGTTTACACTCTCCCTGCCATTTCTTGGGCTCTGTAGCTCATGAAAGAGAAGAGACTGCCTACTGCCTAGCTCCCTCAACACGTACCACTCAAACTCAAACAAATAAACACCTCTTCCTACTTATAATATCCCATGGAAAAGAGAAAATAAATAAACAAATAAAATAAAATAAAAGAAAAGGGTTATGGGGAATATACAGTCGCAGCATGCAACTTTAGCAAGGTCACTGCTTTTCTTGCAGTGAAAAAGCAAGCCGGTGTGTTTTTATTTTTATTTTTTATTTGTGGAGAAAAGCAACAATGTGTGTGTGTGTGTGAAGAATGGCTTATTTATTCTATTTTACTTTTATTATGCTAATTTTTGTACTTTGTTTCTTGATGGAAAATATCAAGAATGATATGCTCCCGATCCAAATCAGTGTCATTTGGACCACACTCAACTTCTTCAAACCTTATTTTACATTAATGTTTTAGCAAATTAATATAACAATTGAAATATTTGAGTGAAGCCGCATCACAACCGAGGCCTACTCGTAAGTTTATAACTTAAGTCATGAATTCCTATAACTTGCTACTTATTTTTAATTAAAATACTTCACGTAATGTTTAGTTTCACACATAGAGTATTTAAATATTAATTAAATGATTAAATTTAATATTTCGTATTATATATATATATATATATTTGAATAAAATTAAAACTAAAATGAAATTAGTGTAGGCATCAAGAAAAGCCAAAACGTACAAGCAGATCGAATCACTGGGGACGTTGGAAAATCAATATAAGCTAAGGAGACCTTATCTTTTTTGTGCGACGGAAAACAACACGTGTCGGCTGGGGGAAGTGGTGAGCATGAACACAGAACCTCATTCAACGGTTGTAATCAGCCGCTTCAAAAGAAGAGCTTCAAAAAGATCTTGGACTCCCTACTGAATGCTGATAAGTGGTACCTCTCTCTCTCTCTCTCTCTCTCGGTTTTGTTTGTTCGGCCGTCACGATGAATCCCTAAAGCCTGTTTCATTCTTTTTCTTGTTTTTAATTTTTTAATATTATTATTATTATTATTATTATTATTTTACCTTTTGTCACCAATTAACAATGCCAAGTAGTAGAAAACTATAAAGTTTTTTAATTTTTTATTTTTTATAATAAAAAATAGTAATAAGAGTGGGTCTAAAAAGGGTTGTTGGAGGTGACCCATTAAAAAATGTGGTGTGCTTATATATATATATGTACTCTTTGTAATGGCAACATTAGCAACAGCAAGACATTTAAGGAAAGAGTTGATATTATTGGAATTTGGTTTGAGTTATTTGAAGGAATGAAGGGGTCATTTTTAGGTCAATTCATATAAGTGGCTTCAAATGCTTTTGTGGTTTGTTGATAGAGTTTGACCAAAAGAGTGTGACAAATGCAGTTTTGGTCTTAAAATATGAGACCCAAAATTTGGTTTTGTGGGTACAAACAAAGGTCCCCCCCCCCCCACACCTTGATGGTATGACTTTAATGGAAGTTCAAAATGGCCATTGGCTGCATTTATGAATGGGTTGCCCATCATTTTTTTTTTTTTTTTCTAAAATCACCTAGCCCACTTTGTCAATTAGAGTAACTTGGATAATGACCAAAATAAAATAAAATAAAATAAAAAAATCGAATTAATTAAATAAATAATAAATTTTTTCTCTTAATAAAATTGAATTTTCTTTTTAATTTTTTTAAATGATAGTACTTGTTCAAAATATTCAGCAATGAAGTTTGAAAAAGAAAAAAACAAAAACAAAAACAAAAAAACAAGAGATTTAGTCAAACACTCAAGAGTCCTCCTTCATTGAACTTGCTAGAAAGAAAATTATAAGAACTAATATCCAAGAATTTGTTAAAAGAAAATTCAAAGTAGTAGTTAAAATACTTGAACTAAAGCCTCCCCATGTTTTGTAGCAAGTATTTCAATACAGTTTCCGAAATTGAAAGTCATGGGCATTAAGTTAGAAATTTTCAAACTGAGTTTGACCTTTAAAAACTAATCAGCTTCAGTTATGGTAACCAAATTACAGATATTAAGCAGATAATTTTATTTTACCAAAAACAGTAGCAGTAACTTTTAGAGCTTATTGTGGGGTTAGTTAATCCTATGTGTGAGCTGGATCCACTCTTTCAGGAGTGACCCACCTATAAATAAAATAATCAAAGAACACAGAAAATAATTAGTAAAAAAATAATCATAACCCAAAAAACACAGAGATCGAGCTTGAATTGAAGCAGAGCGAAGCAAAGCCCAGGTCTTCAGCTTCAGTAATCACTCAGAAAATATAGTTATAGAAACTCGAATTCTTTTTCTCTTTGCTTTAGATTCTTGCATAATTCAATTGGGTTCTTTAGATTTCGAACTGGGTGTCAAGCTTTTGATGCCGAGTTCAAGTATGTGATTCAGTTTCTCTTGAAAGAATCTCTCTCTGTTTTTGTGTTCTGGGATTTGTGATTTTGTTTTTGGATAAATGAATCCGAGTATCGGGAAGGGATCCATGTCAACGGCTAGTTCAAGCGTAGCTTGGAAGGCCGGCGACGTCGTTCCGGACCAGTTCCCGGCGGGACTGCGTGTCCTGGTCGTCGATGATGACCCCACATGCCTTGTGATCTTGGAGAAGATGCTAAGGACTTGTCTTTATGAAGGTATTCTTTGCTAATTTGTCTTTGCGACTCTTTAATTATGGTTCTCTCCCTCTCTTTTTTGCTTTGTTTCTTGGTTGGGCTCTCTCAGTTTGTTTTGGATAAGAATACGATTTTATTTTCTTTTGGGCTAATTTGATACAAACATATATGTTCTTTCCTGCTTCAATTGTTGTCTTTTAAAGTTGTGTGTTTTTGGTGGATGGAACTGGGAATCTGTGGTCGAAAGGGGAACAAAATGAACTTCTTGATTGTTGGCTATAATTTTCTACGTCTCTTAACACTTTCAGCTGCAATTCTAGTTGGATTGACCATGTTAAAGATTGTGATTTGCTTCAACATAGCTTGGATTTTAGAAATTTCTCGTATTATTTATTTATCTTGTTTCAGAGATCAATTTGAGTTTCAATTTGTGCGTTCAGAACCATATTCCTTTGTTCCTAGAAGGGTTTATTTGTTTAAATTGTTGAATGATTGATTTAATTTGTTTGTGATATTTCAGTTACCAAATGCAATCGAGCAGAGATCGCATTGTCGTTGCTTCGAGAGAACAAAAATGGGTTCGATATTGTTATAAGCGATGTTCACATGCCGGACATGGATGGATTCAAACTCCTGGAGCACATTGGGCTAGAGATGGACCTGCCTGTAATCAGTATGTACCCTCTTATTCAGTGTGAATTATGTTTCCACTTCGATTCAACTCTGATTTATGAAATGTGATTGAACAGTGATGTCGGCAGATGACGGCAAAAACGTTGTCATGAAGGGCGTCACTCATGGTGCTTGTGACTACCTAATCAAACCGGTCAGGATCGAAGCATTGAAGAACATATGGCAGCATGTTGTTCGCAAGAGAAAGAATGAGTGGAAGGACGTGGAGCAATCGGGTAGCGTAGAAGATGGAGATCGGCAGCAAAAACCGTCTGAAGATGTGGATTATTCATCCTCAGCTAATGAAGGGAATTGGAAAAGCTCCAAGAAGAGGAAGGACGAGGAAGAAGATGCCGAGGAGAGGGATGATACATCCACATTAAAGAAGCCACGGGTAGTTTGGTCAGTTGAGCTCCATCAGCAGTTTGTGGCTGCTGTTAATCAACTAGGCATTGACAGTGCGTATTCTTCACCCACATCTCTCAATTTGCCTGGCCTATATTATTATTACCAACCAATTCTTCAAGTTGCATGTTTAGAGAAATGAAGTATCAAAATTTTATGGAAACGATCTTTGCACTTGTGGACGTAGGCAATGCAAGTCATAATCAAACTTGCTTTCGTTGTTTACATCTATATTTTGCCTAATGCTAAAAGCTCATGCTTCTGACTGAATCTATGTTACAGTGGCTACATGAATTGGATTCTGTATCAGGCTTTAACATTCCGTTGCAAGTTTGATTTATTTTGGAATTACTCTTTTTATGTTATATGTTATGTCTGTTTATTTTATTTCAACTATCTCTGTTTCCTCTTACTTTATCACGTGTTGAATGCATACAGAGGCTGTTCCTAAGAAAATTCTGGAGTTGATGAATGTTCCTGGGCTCACTAGAGAAAATGTTGCTAGTCACCTTCAGGTATGGTACAATTGCACCTAAATTGCAATATTCCAAGGAGCATATAAAAGTTTGTGATTCATGCTTATATGTACTGTTTTTGTGCGACTATTTTACAATTTGTTCATTCTTTATTATAAACTGACTAGTCAACATTGCGGTACAGAAATATCGCTTGTACCTTAGAAGGCTAAGTGGGGTTTCACAACACCAGAGTGGTCTGAATAATTCTTTCATGAGCCCTCAAGAAGCACCTTTTGGACCGATGTCTTCGCTCAGTGGGCTTGACCTTCAAAGTCTTGGTGTTAGTTGTCAACTACCGGCTCAAAGTCTCGCCACACTTCAAGCAGCCGGACTTGGCAGATCAACCTCAAAATCTGGCATTCAAATGCCACTGGTTGATCAGAGGAACCTTTTTAGCTTTGAAAATCCAAAGTTAAGGTTTGGGGAGGGGCAACAGCAACATCTGAGCAATAGTAAACCAATTAATTTACTTCATGGAATCCCAACAACTATGGAGCCAAAGCAGCTTGCCACTTTGCACCAGTCTGCACAGTCACTTGGGAGCCTGAATATGCAAGTCAATGCCCATGGTGGACAAAGTAGCTCTTTGCTAATGCAGATGGCTCAACCACAATCAAGAGGCCAGATACTCAATGAATCTACTGGCAGTCATGTTCCTAGGCATCCGTCGTCCATAGGACAGCCTATTATGTCAAATGGAATTGCTGGTGGGGTTATAGGAAGAAATGGTATTAGTGATAATGGCAGAGGGACAGGGTACAATCAAGTTCCGCCAACATCTTCAATGCTGAGTTTTCCAATGAACCACACCACAGAATTGACTGGAAACAGTTTCCCTCTTGGAAGTACTCCTGGGATATCCAATGTCACATCTAAAGGAGCATTTCATGAAGAGGTTAGCTCAGAAATGAAAGGATCGACAGGACTTTTACCTAGTTATGATATTTTCAACGACTTGCATCAGCACAAATCCCAAGATTGGGAGTTACAGAATGTTGGCTTGCACTTTGATGCCTCTCAAAATGCAAACCCTATTCAAGGCAACCTTGAAGTCTCACCATCGGTTTTAGTTCATCAAGGCTATTCTTCTAGCCAAAGGAGTGGGCAGAACAGGAATGCATCCGCCCTAGGCAGGGGCATGTTCTCAGGGGTGGACAGTACCGAGCAAAGGAATACACAAAATGGTGGTCAACACCTTAATAACCTTCTTATTGACAATTCTGTCAGGGTCAAGGCTGAAAGAATTCCTGATGCAAGCAGTCAGACAACCCTATTTCCTGAACATTTTGGTCAGGAGGATCTCATGAGTGCACTCCTCAAACAGGTTTGTCGTTTAGATGTTTGCGATTTGTTTTATCTAAGCAATGTTTTTGTCACTAATATGGAAAATTCTTCTGCTTTGCAGCAGCAAGGAGGTATCGGACCGGCTGAAACTGAGTTCGACTTTGATGGTTATTCCATGGATAATATTCCGGTGTAGAAAGTGCTCCGTGTTCCAGTTCTTTCTATGGTTGCAGTTCTGATGTACATACTTGCTACCACAGATGGAATTTTAACCTGCAATCATACATTGGAGATTCAACTTTCTACCTGAAGATGATACAGAGCTAAATTATTTCACTTATTTTCATCTTCCTTTGTGAATAGCCTGCTATGCCAGTTTAACTTGGACGTTTAAGGATCAGACCAATGGATAATTGAGATGATTCAATTACGTTGGAACAAATAGTGAAGCAGGAAAGTTACCACTGCATGATACTGCAAAGGCGTACATGCAAATTTTGACTGCTGTTAGTAGCAAAATATAGCAAGAAGCTACTAATTTTAGGGGTGCGTGTGAAGGTGTCCATTGGTTTTAGGCTATGTGTTGAGCTGTGGAGACAAGGTTTTGATACATCTGCAGATTTGTAGGAGCTTTTCTAACTCTAATAACAGGTCAAGTTTGGATGTTTTTCTTTCCCTCTTTTTTTCTCTTCATTTTTTTTTTCTCTTATTTTAGCCATTGAAAATGATGTATATATTCCATTTTATTGCTCAAGACATAAGTCTGGGTATTCTTTTCTGGTTGTTTTCCTGTACTTACATTTGAGGAGGTTCTCACTTTGTGCTTTATAATGGCAACCACTTTGTTATGCGACTCCAAGGCTCGTTCTGCTTTCCATCTCTTTAGGTACAAGATATCTGGTTCCTTGAATCTCAAATATCTTTCGATTTGATTGTTGATTGTCATGTTGATAAACATGCACTATAAATATAATGTTGAGTTGGAGAAAAGACTTAATTGTCCCCCACTCTAAACGACAGGAATGCTTTAGATGAACTAGTGAGGGGAGACTCTCATTATTCTTTGCCAAGGAAAAATGCTACATTTTCTCCATTGGTTCTTCCCTCATCCTTCCACTTTTCAAAATTATCATTGGATCTGTGGAGTCATATGGGTCCTACACATGAGCCCCACAAGATCCAATAGTAATTTTGAAAAATAGGAAAAAGGAACCAGGAAAGGAAATGATGTATAGCACATCTCCTTTGCTAACCTGTTTATTTACACTTGCCTGCATATATGCATCGGAAGCATGCTGCTTGAGGGCTTCACTCCTGGACTGCTCATTTTGTAGAAATCTAACCTACTCTACGATCTAATGATGTTTGAGTACAGGAAAAATATATAAGCGAAGCAACCACCCTAATGAGTCAAAAATATAGAAAGTTAATAAGATCTACTAGACAAAAGGAAGAGAAATTAGGAACAAAAGAAACTACTCAATCTAAAAGAGAAATCAAGGAGGAGGATTCGAGTTGAAACATATTATAGTCACGAGTCTTCGAAAAGATGTCTATTTCTTTCTCTCCAAATGCACCACATAAGTTGGAATGACTTTCCATATGACCTCTTTGGATTGACTCCACCCATGGTCTTCCAACAATGAAGTAGCTCAAAGACCCACCAGCACCAGAGTCCAAATAAGGTAACAACCAAATAGCTCTGATGCATTAATATGAACTTTAAAGGACAATGCGTTGGGACACCGCATATCTATCACCCCATGATTAACAACAAAATCTGGCTCTATAAAATTGAAATGGCAAACAAGAAAGTGCAGCAAACACTTGATATAGATATATATACTGCTGAAGTTGGTGGTTATTCACCATTTGCCGATCTTAGAGTGGATGTTCTGCTTGCTGGGATTAGGATAATTCAGGGAATCCGGATGATTCTTTCTTTTCTAATTCACAATAAACAGTGCAGGTGGATTGTGAAACTGTTTTCATCCAAAAGCGAGTGTTGCCATGACAATGGTGAACACAAGAAAAATTCAATAAGATTCAATTTATCTACAACAAAATCCAGGAAAAAATAAAAAAGAGCCTCAGAAACAGGTGAAAACTATTTTTTCCTTCAGACAAAAGTCTACTTGTCATGTACCAAAGTCACAGTAAGAATCTGATCTGCTCAACATCAAACAAGGGGAGAGTTGGAGACATGAAACACACAGCATGAAGAATCAAATTGAGCAACAGAGTTCAATGATGTTTACACAACATAAGATTCAACATCACTTCGAATACTTGCCGTTCACTTGTCATTGTTTTCATTTTCTTGCAGCTCGGCTATGCCATAGTTGTTGGGGTATCATAACATCCTGTATGTAACAATCATAGTGTACACGTCTTCCGCTAATGAAGAAGCAGATATCAATCTAATCACTAAAAGAATAAAAAAATAGCAGCAACTGCAAAACCAAGCAATGCCTCATCCCCCAGCTATTGCTGCACCAACATGAACACTATAACTGCTAGGATCCAAAGAACCATAGCTGGGCCCTTTCTACCGCCACCGCTTGGAATTACTGAAGGAAGTGAGCACTCCTCTCCATTGAAGTATACTTTAGTGGGAAAACCATCTCTATTAGGCACATTAATTCCAGGGGTCAATTTCTTGGTGAAGGAGATCACGGACTGTTGTTTCCCAGGCACCCTAGGATCCTTCTTGGGGTCAGCTCCATCAGTTTCAGCTACAAGATAGTTTATTCCTGTAAGACCCTGCATGAATACGGTATTGTTGACACCATTCAAGGCCAAGGTAGTTCCATTGAGTGAGTACATTGCTTGGAAACCAGGGGTTGCCTTGTCCAATTGTACTGCAGCAAACCAATCAGCAAAGGAAGTTTCATCCCAATTGAATATTGTGACCCTTGCGCTCCATCCATTACTGTAGTCTGTATACAAATGCCAGTTAATACTGACCCCACAGTTATCTCCACAGGGCATTGGGTTTGGCACCGGCAGATGCTTAAGTTGAGCCCAAGCTGTAGCCAAGCTAGTCCGATTTTCAAAAGGAACAAGAAGTGCATTTGATGGAAGAAGCATAGCCGGATCTGTCGTACTACAGGTCTGAGCAGTGTTACTAGGGCACCCACATGCACAAGTTTTGCATGGAATGACAGACTCATTGTAGTAAGCAGAAAATGAGACGCAGCATTTGGGGCTTTCTCCCTTGGGATGTGTTATATTGCAGACTACCTGCCAGCTAGCAATTGCAGTTGTATTCGATGGTAAGCCAGATGGATCTGAGAATTCACTAGGACTCACCCGCACTGGCTGGCCGCATTGATAATTAGGGTTAAGTGTACCATTGATCTTCCAATTCACCGGCGGAGTAAGCAGAGACCGGTTGAGAGCTGGTGGCATTTTATACACTTGAATCAGAAATGCTGAAATCGACTTGCTTGGGTCCATCTCTTGTGGCAAGATTGTACCATTTCGGCAACAATAGGGGATCTGCCCATAAGTTGTGTCATTGTACTTTGTCGGAGGCAGGTCAATTATGGTGGGTGTTGTTTCACAATTTAATACTTTGGAGAAGTCCATATCCTGGTAGTATGTACCTTGTGGGCCAAATATGCATTCAGAAAAATCAACAACAGATGGATATGCTCCTTTCATTGCAAAGATAAATTCATTGTTCGTCCATTCCCAGCTCAATTTCCAGTTATCAAGACGGCCAAGAGGATTATGGTTAGCAATTGTGACCTTTGCCCAGTAATTCGACTCATATGTTTGGGTAACATCATACATTATTGTAAGGTCACCACTCTGGCGAGGCAGGAACCCATCATCCAATGTGATGTTTGATTTAAAGTTTGGATCTTGTGTGCAACAGACTGCTGTCCCATTCCCTGAGAAACCACCATTCATGCTCATGAACACATTCTATTCAAGTTCAAATCCCAATTCATCACAAAAACCAAACAAATATATCAAACATAATAATAATAAATGTGCCTACAACAAGAAAGAAATAGCTAAATAATGGATTTTAGAGGAAGAACTTTCTTTCAGGCTCCATTTCATTTTCTATCACAATCATGACTCTTTCTCTATGGTAGTTATGAACCCAACAGGTCTTTCCTCGTGAAAGAGGCACGCAAAGATTTATCAGACAAGTCAACAAAATGAGGCAAACACTCTAAAATACAGTTTGTCTCGCACAAGTTTTGAAATGGTCCACTTCAAAATAGTAGGAAATGCTGACAAAGTCTTGATCCAATTCTCTTAACAAAACAACACAACTAACACCAATAAAGTGTTTTGCATATTACTGATGGTTTTTCTCTTTTCGTCTTTGCCCCAGTGGACAATTATTTAGTGAAACAACCAAATCTGAGGGCACACCACCATCCTATTCTGTCGTGGACAAATGAGATGGTTCAGGTTTTAAGAACTAAAACTCGAAGTTATACTAGAAAATGTAGACCCTCCTGATCCGCTGAATATAACCCAGATCACAAATCTACTGGAAAAACCACTACTACAGTCTACATCTCAAAACAATCTAATCTCCCATATAACAGAATATCCAACAAAATTCAAAAAAACAAAAAACAAAAACAAAAACGAAGAGCATCACCAAATATCCATTTCAAAAATCCACGAAACGAAATCAAAACAAAGAAAATCTTACCTGAAGCAGTTAATTTATCGCAAATCCACCCATCATTGACCAGCGAGATGTTCGTTGGCAACGGAACTTCAGGGGGAGCCACACCGAACTGTGTCCCCACCAGGTTGACCTGGACCTGCATCTGGGTCAGGTCTCCGGCAGTCTCCACTGCTGTCTTGAGGTCCGTCACAGGGGACCCGGCGAAAATCGTGCCGTTCCCCACTCCGGCCGGCAGTTTGGTCCCGTCAGCAAGCACGGCGTTGGGCGCCGAGACCAAGTACTCGTCGTGCTGAAACCCCACGAAGACCATCCACGACTTGAGCTCCACAAGGCCGTTGTTGAGCACAGTGAGGACGGACTCGAACCGGTACGGTTGGTGAGTCGGGTCGGACTTCAGAGTGGGCGTGAGCTCCTTTCCGCCCGTGTAGGCGTACGACACGTATATCCCGTTGCAAGTAGCGTTTCCCGCCGTAGCAGACGACGGCGGCGACTGAGAGATCGAGAAGGGCAAAATAGTAAAAATGACGAAAACGGCGACGCAGTGGGGGTGGAAATGGAAGAAGGCCATGGTTTTGGGTCTGGGATTTTGAACTCGTTTGAATGGAACAAAGCAGAGAGAGACGGAGATGTAGAGAGAATTGAGAGGCGCTTTTGGAGAAATAGAGAGCGGAAACGCGTACAGCTTTGAGGGAGCTGGTGATTTGAAAGAGTGTTTCTTTTTCTTTTTTATTTCCAGATTTGTTTATTTGATTTTGGAAAATATTATATTATATTATTGTGCCGTCTTGGAGTCGTTCAACGGAGTTTGGTTTTGGTTGTAAGAAAGCTTCAAAGAAAATGGTTAAAACGAGACGGCGATGTGAAGAGAAAAAACAAATGGTTAATGGTTTGAATGTGAAACGGCGTTGTCAAGAATAGTTCCTTTTCTTTAATTTGAATTTGTAGAAGCGGCCCGTTGGCTTCCCGGAGGTGCTTTTCCTGGGGGATACCGGATACAGTCAAACACAGCGCATGTTGTGTTTTTGGGCCTTCTGATCATGTCATGCCACGTGGATATTTTGACTTTTTTTTTAAAAAAAAAAAAAAAAAACTACACTTATCCCTCAATTTATCACATCATCCACAATGTTTTTCCTTTTAATCTTTCAATTTAGTAAACGAAAAATGTTTAGAAACAACACTTTTAACATTATTTTTAGTTAATATAGCCTAATGATTTACCATTAGGGTTGCAAATGTCCTTATTTGCCTCCAAAAAACAAAAATATCATTACAAATTCAAAAAATAAATGTAAAATCAGTCCAAGTGATTTAATTGAGTTGCAAATAGCTCCCTAGTGTATAAAAAGTGACTAGAAACTTCCTAGGGTAAGCAAAACACATAAATAGGCACATAGACGTGGATTCAATTAGCGAATTGGCTGCAATCTACTAATGTGTCATGTCAACAACAATAATATTGTAACACGTGTCTTTTAGTGTATATATATATATATATATATATATATATATAACAAATGGAAAAAGTAGAAAAATAATTAATAACAATAATGGGATGGTTTCACCACCCTCTAGCCAGCAGTCGTCTAACCAAATTGAAATATTACTAGAAACATAACAGCAAATGTGATAGATTGAAAAGAGTAAATGTAGTTTCCTCTAGCTTCTGCATATTTCCATGTGGAAGATAATTTATTATTGATTTAACCGAAAAGTTAAGTGTATTAGTTTGGAGTTAATATTAATTAAAACAAAATCAGGGTTAATGTGATTATAAGCTTAACTTATGGTTTTGTAGTAATACTAACTCTTGTCACAACCAAGAGTAAGTGTTCATAATTATAGGAGTGTATTGTATCATACAAGTTACATGATCTTAAGAAAAAAAAAAAATTAACCAATAACAAGTATAAATTTAATCATATAATTAATATTATAATATTTGTACTCGCATGCCAACCTAAAATTCCTTAATAAGTGAAATCCACATTATAGTGTTGTGGTTTAAATTTTAGACTATAATTTAAATTTGTTTAAAAAAAAAGGAATTTTGATCATTTAATTAGTAATTTAATACGAAAACAAGATTTGGATGCAAGATACTCGGATGGGCAATTCTATTAATGATTCTTTCATTACCTCAAAACCTATGTGAGGTGGTTCTCCGAATCAAAAAAACTAATCCCTATACACCAAATGTTATACACTAAACAATATTTAATATTTAAAAAGTAATTAATAATCGGCCTTCAATTATTATTCTTTTATGCATATATAAGACATTTTTCTAGAGAGAGACTATGCCTTCTCTCTTGAATTCCTCTCTTTCTTCTAGACAACACCAAGAAGAATTTCAAAAAAATGGAAGATCTAGATTTAGATATTTCATTATCCCCTTTCACGGTAGCAATAATCGGTGTCTTCTCTGTAAGTTCCACTGGTTTCCATTTTTGGTGAGTTGTTTTAGATCTAGTTTGTAGGTGTAATACCCCAGTCCCATATTAGGAAGTTGAGAAGAAGCCCACATAGAGTGGGTGGTTTATAAAGATAGTTATGGGTGCTAAGTCCCACATTTACCTAGTTACTAGGTGAAACTAAGCTTTATAATGAAGTGGTTTATAAAGATAGTCATGGGTGCTAAGTCACACATTTACCTTGTTATTAGGTGAAACTGAGCTTTATAATGAATTATAGGAAAACTCCAAATTGACTAGTCCTTTTGGAGTAATAGCACAGATGTGACTAGCGCTTTTTCCTAAGTCGTTACAGTAGATCTAGATCCAAATCTTTTCTCTTCAACCTACCTTAGATCTAATCGTCTTCTTCGGTCAAGGCGTGTCTTCCGAAGGGATGTCTACGATGTCATGCTCCTCCGCTACTGCTTGTGGGATTTTTGTTTTTTGTTTTTTTTTAGGGTTAAATACCTCAAACCCCCCTAGGGTTTAGCAACTTTATTTTTTCTCCCCTAGGGTTTTACTTTTATCACAGGACCTCCCTGGGGTTTTGATAAAAGACCAATTTAGTCCATCCGTTAGTTGACCGTTAGTTGACCATTAAGACTGACACGTGGACCAATCAGATGTTGACACGTGGCACCTATTTAATTTAATTTATTTTTAAATTAACAAAAAAAAAAAAAGGAAAAAAAAGGAAAAAACTGGTGGTGGCCGAGCCACCCCCAAATGGCCAAGAGCCACCCCCAGTTTTTTCCTTTTCTTTTTCTTTTTTTTTTTTTAATTTTTTTAATTTTATTTTTTAAAAAAATACATTTTTTTTGTTAATTTTTTTTTAAAAAAAATTAAATAGGTGCCACGTGTCAACATCTGATTGGTCCACGTGTCAGTCTTAACGGTCAACTAACGGATGGATTAAATTGGTCTTTATCAAAACCCCAGGGGGGTCCTGTGATAAAAGTGAAACCCCAGGGGGAAAAAATAAAGTTGCTAAACCCTAGGGGGGTTTGAGGTATTTAACCCTTTTTTTTATTTTGTTTGTCGTGACCTTCAGGTTGAAAATAGATTTGTTGTTTTGGCCTTCAGGATGAAGATAGAGTAGATCGGTGTGGGGGCTTAACTCTCACGGCCGAATTTTTAGTTTCTAGTTATTTATTTATTTATTTTTATTTGGGCTACCCATATCTTAAATCTATTCTGCACGAAGCAGATTTATTCCTTAAATGTAACTGTATATGGGTTAGCGGAAGCTTGAAGTCATTTTTATGACTTCGTAACCTTCATAGCTTTTTGCTATCATTTTTTACAGTTGTATGCTCTGTGGTGTAAAAGCTTTATACTCATAAAATTTTATCAATAAAAGTTTCATATTTTTCAAAAAAAATATAAATAAATAAATAGTAATCAGCTTTTCAATTATATAACTATCGGTTGTAGTTAATCAGTAACCAACCTAAGAGAAAAATAATTACAACTCCTATTGAAAACTATGACGTCAACTCTAAAAAGGATCCAAAAGAATGAAAGAGAGATAAAAAAAACGTTATAAGAAATACTTTTATTTTGAATTAACATGCAGAAATGAAGGCTTGTGTTGCGGGCACGTCTTTATCGCGATTCGTGAAAAATGCCTCTTGGACACCAGAAATCGAGGGAATTGGAATATTATACCACCAATTATTTACGGCTTTTTTTTTTTTTTCTTTTTTCTTTTTTTTTGTAAAAGTCTGCTTTTGCAATTTTGTATAGACCACGACCACTACACTAAAAATTCTGTCGGATATTTAGAGATTAGATCCGTTAATGGGCTCCCCATACGTAGGAGGCCAGTTTGTCATGATGATAATGATTGATTGTAAAAGCCCCACCCCCCATCATTTTTCAAAATCATTTATCAGCCCAATGGCTATTTATACCTAAAAACTAAGAATATTTTATTTTTTATTATTCTTAAAATGAATAATATATATTCCTTTTTTAAAAATAAAAACAACACATCCCTAGACAGTACTAGAATCCCAAACGAAATAGTGATCGAGTATAGGGGTTCATCAAATCCATTGCAAGCATTCAGGGTGTTCATAAACCAGAGTAATTTGCTCGTTAAGGAAGCTCGTGCATATGTAAATATGTTACAACGCTATTTAACATGACACTATATAAATCGTTAGATACAACAAAGCAAAATTTTATTTGGCATTGTCAAAAAAAAAAAAATGATAAACATGCTTCTTTAAGATTAATTTATAAAAGCTAGAGTTGAGCCGAGGGCGATGGCCTCATGAATTTGGGCTATTGTAAGAAACCATAGATCAATGGAGCCCAATCACTTGGGCTCATGAATTCATCTACGGGCCTATTAGAGCAAATTGGACTTTCAATGGGCTTATTTTTTTGTCATTTTCATGATATCCAACTACTCATTGGGCCTCAGCTAAAACCCACTTGGATCTTGCTCGATTAAACAAAACATGAAGGCATTTTTTCGTTGTATGCACGCCATGCTCCACGAGGGGTTCTTAAATTAAGAATATTATTACATTCGGTATATATATAACTGTTACATCAAGTGCGACCTATAATTAATTTGGGCCAGAATTTAGTTTTGTTATTGGCTGCGACCAACTATAAAATACCGTTATGTGGACCAAGACAACAACAATTATAATAATTATTGTGACATCGATAGCAGCCACCAATTTCTCTCAGTCCCCAAACACTAAATACACCGACAGAGATTTGCTGATTATGAGGCCCAACCAACTGCAGCTATGTATAAAGATTAGAACTTCAATCTCATTACAAATAGTATTTTGGGGTTTACCTGTGAAGGTAGGCCTCTCAAAGGCCAAGCAGATGTTAAATTTGATGATTTTAATAAGAATAGTCTATCTAATTAGCTATGCTTTCTACTTACAAAAATAAAAAAATAACTTTTTGTTTCTTTTAGGGGTAAACGAATCGTACCTTTATTTTTTCTAGGACATTTCTATTGTCCCAAGTCCCAAGGAATTGTACATTTGCTAAATAATGTTTGTAATTTTCTTTCACAAAATCTATAAAAAAAAACATAAATCAATTTCAAAAATCAAATGATATATGGTTTCTCGACTGATGTGCCGTTTCATCTTGACACATTAATTTTTGATATGTTTTCACATCCCTTACATGTGTCTCTTTCTAATCTGCACACATATCACATGCGCATATAAATCAAGGAATAAATCAACTCCTTTCTATCCATTGAGTATTAATAGGGGTGAGATATCTTTGCAAAATGTGGATAGACCAACTAGACTAACGTGAAACTTATGGCAATACGATAAAAATGGAAATGTTGTTGGTTTCTAAAATAATGGTCAAAAAATGATGAGGTGCATAATGGATTATTTTAGTGAGAGTCAAAGGTATTTTAGAAAAATGAGAAATGAAGATTTTAAAAATAATCTCATGATTTTTGTACACTTCAAGAGGGGTTATGATTTTTAAAAAGTGCAAGTGTCAAATCAAAAATTTCAATCAAACAAAACCACATAATTTTAGGGGACTTTTAAGGTATTAGAAAGTTTTGGGTTGTTATGCTTTTTGGATATGTTGTGAGCCTTTTAATGAAAAAAATTTTAAGTCAAATTTGATGTTATATGGAGTTAAATTGAAACAATTATGATTTTTCTAAGTTTGAAAAGTCAAACTGTCAAACAGTTAAAGCTAGAGACTCAAAATGTATGAAATGCGGAAAAAAAAAAAGAAAAAAAAAAAAGTGTAGCGGCAAACGCGCAAAGCTAACAAATAACAAATTAATAATAGTTAACAAAAAGACACAGATATGTGTATGTGTTGTGCAATGTGTGCAAGTTTGCCATTTGTTTCTAGTCTTCTAGACAGACTAGATAGGCGTGCGTGCGATGTAGTACAGCGTTGCACGCATGCCTTTTCTCATTGTTTACATTGAGATAAAAATATTTTTTTAGAACTACACAATAGCCAACTACGTGTTTTTGTTTTTTTTAGAGCTATAGTCATTTGCCAATTAATTCTGACTTCTAAGGATTGAAGGAGAGGAATTGTCAAATAAGCAATTTTCTTCTGCGTTTTTTCCTTTCATTTTCCAATTTCAAGCATTCAAAGCCCCAACATAAAAATTGGAGTATGTAATTAAATTTTTATATTTACTTACAAATTGTTCTTTTAAATTAAGTGTTTATATTTAATTGTTTTTATATTTAAATTCTTTTAAAATTTTTATTTTATATTTAATTATTTTTTAATAATTTTATTTTTTTATTCATTAAAAAAATTTTGCGCCCCTTGAGCGAACATCCTGGCTCCGCCCCTAGCCACGGTCAACCTTTTAACCGTTAGTTTCACGAAATTCGTAGGCTGCACATTCACATTTATCAGCATTTACGATTAATGTAGACTCACGCATTTGGTGTTGAGTGGAGTTTCAAAAGATCGAACTAGCTTTCACCACCGGCCAATATCCTGTGCCCCCGTTACATATTAATTGTTTCTTTTATTTATTTATTTTCTAATGGTTAGTCAACGATTTTCTTTTTTTGACTCTCCCCTGTTTGTCTCAGCAAGATTTAGGCTTGAATATGAAGATGCAGTATATGTTTCAGTTTATTGTTGTTGTTTTAAGTGGGAATGACAAACCTTAATTTAATATTTGGAATTACCTAACTTCACTATATTAAAATAGGTTATGTAATGTGGATGTTTTATTTAACAAAAATAAAATATCCAAATTACATAACCTAAATTATAGTTAAGTTACATAATCTCAAATACCAAATTAAGGTTTGTCATTGCCACTTATTAGATTATTGTGAGTGTTTTTTCTTTGGACCTCTGTGGCGAAGAGTGTCGAGGGAGATGATCTACATACTGGCTTTCTGTCTTTTCGATCTGTCAGTATTCGTACGTTCTATCAAAGTTATCCTCCTTTTATTAGAGGGATCATAGACTGGGATGTAGAGTGGTTTGATTTGGAAGCATATCACGCTGGAAAAATTGAATCTTTTGAAACCCAAATACATGTCCTGATAGGCCCTAACGCAATGAGTTATTACACACGGATGAATGCGTTCGAGTGTATTATCGTTACAAGGAGAGGAGACTGGAAGTCCGGTTGATGACGCCCATGCACCCCCATTCCCCAACACCCCAACCATTACCAATGAGACTGAGGTTCCAATGTAGGTATCGGTATCCTTAGCTTGTTTTCATGTCGTTTTTGTTATTATTTCAAGTTTATTCAATGATTTTTCTTTTTTTCAAACTTGATCCCCTCTTGACTATTCCTCTTAGTGGGGTGCTTTTTTTTTTTTTTGAATTTATCCTAACTCCCCTTGTTGTTCGTCTCAGATGGGTGCATGGTTCATCCGGTACACTTCACGGTGGCTATTTTATTTGTATTTATCTTATTAATGTTGGATTATTAAGACTTTAATTTGTTTGGTAATTTATTTTATGCTTGTCGGACAATTAAAGTAGTGTAAATTTTAATTTGTGTCGACATTTATCTTATGTTTTGTAGGATAATTAAATTAACTTAGATTTTAATTTGTGTGTTTATGATGTTTTATGTTTGGTGTATCTTTGCGTGCACACTTGATTGTTAATGTCTTTTATTATTATTATTATTATTATTATTAATTTTTTAAAAGAAAAGACTATTTTTGAGGACCAGTCGATGCATCATAAGAGGAATGCTGCAAATGAAGTACATTAATGTAGAAAGTTTTGAGATCAAGCTGAAATCCTTTTTTTTACAGCGCGATGAAGCGGAAAAGAGCCATTCGAAGTGTAGTGAGAGACACTGTAGCTGGAGAAAAGGAATTCATCAACCTTTTTGTTAAATTTATTTATTTAATTTTTTATTCCAAGAGGGGAAAGGGTAAAAAGTGAAGGGGAAGTTAAATTTATGTTAAATTTATTCAAAACGTAATTTGATAATCTAAAATTTTAGGGGTCTCGAAAGAGAGGGCGTAAGCCATGCCCGAGATTTTGAGCTTGAGAAGTGAGAAAGGTGATGGTAGACGTTGCATAACGTGTAGATCTCAATGGGTTGAGAATCTAAAATTATAGTGATGCGTTTAATTTGTTAGGGTGCGCATTCTGTGTTATTAATAGGTTGTGTTGTGCGTTTTGTATGTGTAAACAATAATGTTTTGAACAATTTGAACTTGGCAGAAAGTGATTTTGTGGTCTCATATAGTGAAGTTAGGAACCAAGTAGTAATCAAGGTATATCAGTTGTGCTAAAGCATCTATCATTTCGTGTGGAAGTGGTCTATTATGCTTAAATTAATTTAAAAGAACTTGCCGTGGATTGAAAAACTTTGTAAAGGTATATTCAAAGTTGATAAAATTCACCAGTACAATGATGTAGTATATATACTAAAGCTTAACCTAATGCAAAGTGATACAAAAATCAGAATCAAATATTACAACATATTTCCTATACATTGAGAAGATTTATTGGCTTGCTTTCCTTGCTGTCCAAGTCTTTCAATAGTTGTGCATCTTTCCTTCTAGAATAGGTTTGATCGCAGCCAGCTGGTACTGGAGAATCTTCTCTATATGCTGTCATAGGGGGTCATGGAATCTGATGAATTGTAACGACCCAGGGAAAAGTGCTAGCCACATCTACGCTATTACCCCAAAATGAATAGTCAATTTGGAGTTTCTCTAGAATTCATTATAAAGCCCAGTTTCACCTAGTAACTAGGTAATGTGGAACTTAGCACCCATGACTATCTTTATAAACTACCAACTCTATGTGGGCTTCTTCTCATCTTCCCAATATGAGACTGGGGTGTTACAAACTCCCCCCCCCCTCTTAAATTCCTAACGTCCTCGTCAGGGCCACGTCATGCAGTGCTCTAATACCACATGGCCTGGCGTTACTAGGTGGCTCTGATACCACTTGTAACGACCCAGAGAAAAGCGCTAGTCACATCTACGCTATTACCCCAAAATGACTAGTTAATTTGGAGTTTCTCTATAATTTATTATAAAGCTCAGTTTCACCTAGTAACTAGGCAATGTGGGACTTAGCACCCATGACTATCTTTATAAACTACCAACTCTATGTGGGCTTCTTCTCATCTTCCCAATATGGGATCGGGGTGTTACATGAATCTTTCCATATTGGTTATCTAATTTCCTGCAGCTGCTGAGTTTGCTTGTTTCGAAAGATTCAGTTTTTCCAGCATGATATGCTTTCAAATCAAACCACCCTGCATCCCAGGAGGAGAACTTTCATAGAACGTCCGAATACTGACAGATCGAAAAGATAGAAAGCCAGTGTGTAGATCATCTCCCTCAACACTCTTCTTAAAGGCCAAGTGGCCAAAGAGGTCCAAAGAAAAAACACTCCTAGTAATCTAATAAGTGGGAATGACAAACCTTAATTAGGTATTTGGAATTATGTAACTTAACTATAATTTAGGTTATGTAACTTGAATGTTTTATTTTTGTTAAATAAAGCATCCAAATTACTTAACCTAAATTATAGTCAAATAAATAAAACATCCAAATAACACAACCTATTTTAATATAGTGAAGTTAGGTAATCCCAAATACCAAATTAAGGTTTGTCATTCCCACTAAAAAAAAAACAACAATAAACTTAAACATAGACCGCCTCTTCATATTCAGGCCTAAATCCTGCTGAGACAAACAATATGGGGAAAGTCAGAAAAATAAAATCGTTGATTAAACCTTAGAAAAAAAAAAAAACAATTAATACGTAACGGGGCGAAGGATATTGGCCGGTGGTGAAAGCTAGTTCGATCTTCTAAAACTCCACTCGATACCAAATGCGTAGGTCTACATTAATCGTAAATGCTGATGAATGTGAATGTCCAGCCCACAAATTTCGTGGAACTAATGGTTAAAAGGTTGACCGCGGCCGAAGTTAATTCGAGGCAGGTAAGAATTAATCATATGGACATTAATCATTTTCACCGTTAATAACACGAAATTCGTAGGCTGCACATTCATGTTCATCAGCATTTGTGGGCTGATTAGAGACAACTAGTTTTCAAAGCTTTTTACGAAAAATACACCTCATTTCCTCTGTTTGGAAACCGGTAACTTTGGAGTTGAAATGGAACAGAGGTTTGAAGAGGTCCGAAGAAGAAAAACGATAGGGACTTGTGTTGATGACCTGTGTTAGAGATGACAAGTTTTCAAAGCTTATTTATTCTTCTCATTTTAGGAATGATTTCCCATCATATTTTTTCTGTCTTGCCAAGCAAACAGAACAATTTGCAGCTATCTCCTCTATGATTTCTTCTTCTTCTTTGTGTTGCTTGGAGGGAGACAGTGGCGGATCCAGCTATTTAACATTGGGGGTGCTGCTAAAATTTTTTTGACGTCCTAAATTTTTTTTTCACCCTAAAAATTTGGTAATTCACACAATATTTGCATCACAAAAAATATCTATAAAAGTTTATAAATATGTGCTGAAATTGATATATTATAAATGTAACATGTCGACACTACATCAAAAAAATAGAAATACAAAAAAGTGTCTAGAACTGCACTTTACGGTCTTTTAGAAGTACAAAATCATCAAGTATCGAATCTAAATCGAAACTCTCAGCAATTTCCCTTTCAATATAGAGAACTAAACTATTTGCAAGAAAATCATCCTCCATTTTGTTACGAAGTCGTGTTTTAACAATTTTCATTGCTGAAAATGCTCGTTCGGTAGTTGCTGTAGACACTAGAAGAGTCAAAACAAGACGAATCAATCTATCAATAAGATCATATGTCTTTGATTTTTTCGCCTTTGCCAATCCTTGGCATAATTCTGCAATGGAAGACAAATTTTGTAGTGTCGGATCAGCAAGCTTATCAACTTCAAAATACCTCAACTGATATCTCAAATTAATTTTCTCCTGCTCAGAAAAATCAAGAGGATAATACTTCTCTGCAAGGATACATATATCGTCAATTTTAAAGGATTCATAAGCATCTTTTGGATTCAATGCAGAGCTAAGTGTCAAAAGTTCCATCGCCTTTTCACCAAACCTACTATCAAGCTCTTGCAATTGAAAGTCGATAGTAGTATTGAATATGTCAAAATGATAATGATGCTCCAATGTAATGTGATTCTTTTGACTACGACCTCGACCTTCAATATAAGGAGCACTCAAATCCGGAATGCCAATTTCAGCTTTCTTGGAGAAAGAGACAATGTTTTCAAGCAAATTATCCCAACCATCATCTCTCAACTTTTGGATAAGTTTTTTTGCAATAGAAACTGAATTAATAGCATTCAAAATGTCTTGAGATTTTTGTTGCAAAACTTGACAAAGAACATCAGTAATGCCCATAATTTCCTTCATTAGATGTAAAATAAATATGAACTCGAAGGATGTAAGCATTTTATAAGCAACCTTAGCATCTCCTCGTTAAGAGTAAGTACCTCATTCTATTTCAACATCTTCAAGCACTGTACAAGTAGCATCAAACATCCTTATTAGGCTACAAATAGAATTAAAATGCGAACCCCAACGAGAATCACCAGCTCGTTTCAAAGTGCCAATTTGATTAGCCCCTTTTCCAGTTTCAAGCTCACCAATAGCTTCCATATGTGCAATTTGTGTTGCATGAACAGCTTGTAGTTGATCATGACGTTTACATGAAGCACTGGCCACATTGATAACAAAGTTCAAATTTGTGAAGAACACATGAACAAGAGACACCTCTCTAGATGCAGCAACTAATGCTAATTGTAATCGATGAGCAAAACAATGAACATAGTATGCACAAGAACAATCTTTAAGAAATAATGCTTGCAATCCCTTCCATTCACCACGCATGTTACTAGCACCATCATATCCTTGTCCACGGATATTTTGAATATCAAGGCAATAACGAAAGAGAACATCAGATATTCCATTCTTTAGAGTCAATGCCGATGTATCTTTAACATGAACTATATCAAAGAAACGTTCTTGTATAAAACCATCTTTGTCAACAAATCTCAAAACAATTGCCATTTGTTCTCTCTTAGACTCATCACGTGCCTCATCAACAATGATGCAAAATTTAGAGTCTCCAATATCTTCGCGAATTTTCTCTCGCACTTTACTTGCAATGACTTGCAAAATCTCCTTTTGAATTGTATGTGAAATATACCTCGCAGATTTTGGAGCATTTTCCAAAACAACACTTGCAACTTTATCATTATATGATGCCAAAAGTTTAATCAGCTCAAGAAAATTACCTCGATTTTTTGAATCAACAGTCTCATCATGACCTCTAGACGCACATCCTTGAAATGCAAGCCACCGAGTAGCATCGATAGAAGTTTTCACACGTAGTCGATTATTTTGAATTTGTTCCATACTTTGAGCATTCAATACTTTATCGATATGCCGTGATTGATTTCGTAAATCCTCATAAGATTTCATAGCATTATTATGAGGTGAACAAGGATCCTCCCCAATATGAGTCAAAAAGGCACAATTTTTTCCCTCATGAACTTTTCTCCAATTTCTAAATCCCTTGATAGTAAATACATCTCATCCAGGACGTCCATCTCTTTTCATAGTAAAAAGATAACATGGTAGACAATATGCAGCATCCTTGGAACGAGAATACTCAAGCCAAGGAAATTGTGTGAACCAAGAGGCTTGAAAGCGACGAGGGTGATTTTCTGGTCCAGAAAGTGGATAATTTGCAAGAATAAATCGATTTGGACCATGTTTCAAATAAGCCCGTCTTATTTCATCACGTCGATTGACTGGATAGTCCCACATCGGAGGACGTAATCCTGGATCTCGCTCTATAGAAATAGAAGAAACATCAACTTCATTAACATTGAGTGTGGATGATTTAAAATAAATCTCTTGTGTTTCCGCAATTGGAGATTCAAAAGGATGTTCTTCATCTTCAACCCTTGGAGATTTAAGATGACGCTCATTGGGATTTGAAGTTTCGGCATTAGATTCCAACAATGTATTACTTTTCGAAATGTCAGCTTCTTTCCTTTTGAAGAATGAATCGATAGTTTTAAATTTTGACATGATTCATGAACCTAAAATTTTCAAGTTAAATCACGACCCCGTAAGAGACAATCAAAGTTTATAAACATTAAACAACAAAATAAGCAATCATACAGATATTAAAGTTTATTCAATCAGTCGAATTAATAGTGAAATTAAATTAATGTTTAATCAAAGTTTATATGGATATAAGCAACAAAATAAACATTAAAGTTTTAAACTCACAAATTAAACAGAGGAAAAACAGAGGATGAATAAAAAATGTAGCACAAAAGTTTAGGGTTCAGGAAATTATTAGTGTTGTGACTCACCTGAGAAGATAAAGAGAGTGTCTTTGATGTCGATTTCCTAAGAACCCGTCGAACCCAAAAGGGCCAAATTAACTGAATTGTAGAAAACACCAAAGTATTTGAACTTTTCTCCCAAACCCTCTTCCTGTAAAAGGAGCAAAATATAAATTTAAAACTAGAACATAAAACTACAAAAGCAATTGAGAAGCCAGGGAGGAGGAGACAAGGAGTTACCTGTGAATCTGACAATCTTTGATAGAAGGAACAGAGAACGAAGAGACTAGAGAGAATCTGAGAGACTGAGAGAGAGCGTCTTAGAGTTTTTTTTTTTAGGGGGGTACTCCGCCACTAGCCATAATCACTCCAAGAAAAACAAGGGAAATTTGACCAACTACACATAACACATCATTGAGATATTACATCAAACATGTGATGTGTATTAAGTTTGAGTAAGGCCAAAAAAGGAAACAAAGTCTTATATTTCTCACAATCAAAAGCTTAAACCATAATGACAATAAACAAGAGCAATTGAAGTCATGAATCAAGGTAAGTGGCTCAAGAATGTCACTTAGGCATTTTGTCAAACATGTGGTGTGCACAAATATTTAGTCAAGTGCAAAAAACTCACGGATAATGGAAAATCATACCTAAATACATCACAAACAATGTGTATAACACAACCACAACCAGAATCAAGCATAACAATTAACAATTAACAAGAAATGAGACAATAATAAATCATGGGAATCATGTTCGGTTGCAGAGAAACTTGAAGAAAGTGAAAGAAAATAAAAATGTTAAGCACCAAGTTTATCCATTTTGCTTTCATGGTTACCTGTAGGCTGTAGCTAAAAATTTGACTGAGATTTGCAGCCGGCTTGTTTGGCCGTCGATTCGCTCAATATTGAGGCCTAACGAAGCACCGAAGCTATGAGAAACTGAGAGAGGGAAAGGTTTTTTTCTTGGTGGGACTGGTTTATTTGCCGTCAACAAATTGGGTTGAATGGGGATGGGGGTATACATAGGGCTGGGCACGGGTCGGGTCGGGTCGGGTTTTGGGGTTTTCCCCACCCGACCCGCATATTGCGGGTTTGGATTTTTTTTGACCCGCCACCCGAGCCCAATGCCCAAAATCCGCGCGGGTCGGGTATTTGCGGTGCGGGTTTAATAATTGCGGGTCCTGCGGGTCGGGTCGGGTTTCTTGGTATGACATTTTTTGTAAATTTTTTTATTCAATTTTTTGGACTAAGCCCAAAAGGCCACTCCTATATGGGCTTTTTCTATTATTTTTAAACCAGAATATGGGCTTTTTGTTGGGTCTAAGCCTAAAAATGATATTTTGGCTTTTTGTTGGCTTTTTTTGGGGGCTTTTAATCTTTCATAAAAATGATATTTTGGGTTTCATAAAAATATGGTTAGCTTTTTTTTTTGTTTATCAAAAAGATGAGGAAAAAAAAAACCAAAAAATTACTTAACACCCATAGTTTATAATTACATCAAAGCAATAACAAAAATTCATTACTTCAAACTAAAAGCAACAAAATGCAACTTCAAGTAAAATGACTAATCATCCATATTACAACTTCAATTTCAAGACCATAATGCAACTTCAAGTCAATGAAGTCACTAATCTTTCTCAAGTAACTTAAAAAAGATGAAGAAAAAACAAATCAAAAAATTACTCAACACCCATAATTTATAGTTACATCAAAGCAACAACAAAAATTCATTACTTCAAACTAAAAGCAACAAAACCCAACAAAATCCAACTTAAAGTAAAATGACTAATCATCTAAAATGCAACTTCAACTTCAACTTCAAGTCTAGAATGCAACTTCAACTTCAACTTCAAGTCACTAATCATCCTCAAGTAAATTCAAAAAGATAGAGGAAAAAAATAAACCAAAAAATTACTTAACACCCATAGTTTATAGTTACATCAAAGCAACAACAAAAATTAATTACTTCAAATTTAAAGCAACAAAACCCAACAAAATGCAACTTAAAGTAAAATGACTAATCATCCAAAATGTAACTTCAACTTCAAGTCCAAAATGCATCTTCAGCTTCAAGTCACTAATCATCCTCAAGTAAAATGCTGATGTTCTTCAAAGTTACTTCTACAAAGAATGAAAAAAAAAAAAAAAAAAAAACATTACAATATTAATTGAAACCGATAAATGAAATTTGTAAATAGCAAAATATATTAAGCAAACTAAAATAAATAAATGATGAAAAAATTGACCTGAATCGAGCTTATAACTTTCAGCATCATCAACCATATCTAAGTCAGAACTTAGGGGCTTTGATCTTAACCAATTTTGTGCACATATCAATGCTTCAACCGTACTTGGGGCCAATGAACTTCGAAAAGGATCCAACACACGTCCTCCGGTGCTAAAAGCCGACTCTGAAGCAACTGTTGTAATGAGAATAGCCAACACATCTCGTGCTATTTTGGCAACTATTGGGAATTTGGTTGAGTTTACCTTCCACCAATTTAAAATATCAAAATTCGCATTCGCTTTTTCAACATCCTCCATCAAATATCGATCCATCTCCGATTTATTTTCAATATCACTTTTAGAAGTTAGGTACTTATGAAATCTATTCATGAAGTAGAGGTTAGCATTCTCACTTTCTTCTATTTTCATTGAGGAACCTTGAGGCAATCCACTACTATGTAGAACTTGAGATGAACTCTCTCCGGCGTTGTAGTGATCATATAATTTGTTAAGGATTGACTTCAATTTTTTCTTCATTTCATTACACCTATCAACACCAAGAACATCTTTGAACCAATATTCTAAAGACACCAATTTGGTTCGTGGATCAAGTATAACCGCAATAAACATCATCAAGTTAACCCTATCATTGTTCTCAAGATCCCCCCAATATTTATTGTACTTCGTCATCATTTTCTCCCCCATAGCACTCAATACATAATCACCATTATCAATATACTCTTGTAAATGCATTTGAATGCCACAAATTTCTTGAAAGTACATATTAGAAGTACAATACAAAGACCCCGAAATTCAAATTGTTGCATCATAAAAAAGTTTGAGAAACTTGAGAAAAATCTTAATACGACTCCAATCAGCACAAGTAGGAGGTCCCAAACCCTTTTTCTCATTTTTTTCCTCAGTCAATGTAGGCTTAAAGGTCTTATCAAGCTCTTCCATAAGTTGGAAAGCAGCTCGACATTTTTCAGCACCTTCCAACATCAAATATGTAGAGTTCCATCTAGTGGGAACATCAAGACACAACAAACCCTTGAAATCAAGTTGTTCTCTTTCAATACAAGCCTTAAACTTCTCAAATCTTGCAGGTGAAGACTTTACATACTTCACCGCACTTCTAACCCTCACAATGGACTCATCAACCTCTTTCAAACCATCAGTCACAATAAGATTTAGTATGTGTGCACAACACCTGATATGCATAAACTGACTCTCTAATATGACGCCCTCCTTATTACTAGTTCTCTTTTTCACAAACTCCAAAGCACCATCATTGGTAGAAGCATTGTCAACTGTGATAGTGAAAATGTTACGAATACCCCACTCACACATACACAACAAAATCTTCTCCCCAATGGTATCAGCTTTGTGATTAGGAATTAAACAAAAGTTTATAATTCTTTTGTGTAAGTTCCAATCACTATCAACAAAATGAGAGGTGATTACCATGTAATTAAGGTTTTGAATTGAAGTCCATGTATCAGTGGTAAGACAAACCCGAACCCCAGTTGTCATAAACATTGCCCTCAACTTTTCCTTCTCAGACAAAAAAAGCTTAACACAATCCTTCATCACAGTATAACGAGAATGAATTGAAAACCTAGGCTCAACTATATTCATGAAATCCCGAAACCCTTCACCTTCCACAAACCTAAATGGCAACTCATCCTTAATTATCATCTTAGCAATTGCGTCCCTTATTTTCGCAGCATTGTATTTAGTAATCACCAAATTACCCACAGATCCTTCTCCCACTCCCATTTGGCCCTCCCTCTTACCCTCAAAACTTAACTTTGATTGTGACTTATCCTCTTTATCAAACCTACCGGGATATTTTTTGCAAGTATTCCTCAAATGCCCAAGCATGGAATTTGTACCATGCTTTCTAGTGTGACAACTAAACAATTTGTTACAATACTTGCATTGTGATTTAGGATCCTTAGGATCACCACCCTCTAACTTGGTAAAATGTTCCCACACCACTGATGTTTGTTAAGATTTTATAGGTTTTGGTGGGAGAGTTGAACTAGGGTTAGGAATAGATGATACAGAACTAGAACCAACAACACTACTTGAATGACCATCCATGAGCCTACAATAAGTGGAAAAAAAAAAAAAAAAAAACAAACAAACCAATACTGCATAATCAGACCCAACATAACAAACCAATACTGCATAATCCAATGAAATGTGTTTATTTCAGTGTAAAATATATAGCCTGTTTTCTTTAAGCGAAGTGCACAGATTGCATGTGAAGTCTCATAAAATTATATATAATATTTTCTCATTTGTTTTGAATTAAACACTGATTTCGATTGAATTGAAAACTCTTAGAATAATTCTTACTCTTTTAATACTCTAGCGTCTATTAAATGAACTAACAAAATCTCTGGTTGATGTAAACAAATTAATTAGAAATAATAAAATATGTGAAGCATCATTTTTTAGATATAAACGTGTAGCAGCCATTGAATTTATATATATATATATGCTTAAGAGAATAATGCTCTAAAAGTTATTATCTTATACTAATTATTGAGGGTTAAAATTATTTAGTGGAGGCCAGTCATGCACGCGACTCATGCCCGTCTAGTTGAACTCCAACATATTATTTGTTAATGAATTTAGAAATCATAGAATTTCTTTCTATATTTAAATTGTATCATTTCCTTATAGATGATAGCAAAATCTGATCATTTAATCATGTCATTATCATGGGATTTTTATTCTGTATGTTGCACATCTGTATATATGGCCTACAAATAGACATTTTGATTGTATTATCAAACAACTTAACATCATCAAAATAGAGGAAAATGGAATAAAAAGCAAGTGATATTTTCTTTTAATCTTTCCCAAGAACCAAACAGAAAAGAGAGAGAGAGAGAGAGAGAGAGAGAGAGTACCCTTCTGATCTGAGATCGAGAGGCGAGAGTGAGAGATTGCGAGATGCAGTCGTGCGATGCGGGGAGTGAGATGGGTCCGACCGTCTGATGGGAGATCGAGAGGTGCGGTCGACGGTCTTGCGGTGCGGGGACGCCGGGGAAGGAGATGGGTTCGACGGGAGAGAGGTAGTCGACGGCGCTGCTGGAGTGAAAGGAGTCTGGGTGAATCGTGAAAGTGTGAAAGGGAGAAGGGGAGAAAGGCTGATGGGTCTCTACTCTCTAGGGTTTTCTATGTTTTTTTTAGTGTTTTAGGAGCGGGGCGGGGCGGGTCGGGTACCCGCATAAAAAATATTACTAAACCCGAAACCCGCCCCGCCCCGCACGGGTTGAATATTTTCAACCCGAACCCGCGAAAAAACACATTATACCCGCACGGGGCGGGGCGGGGCGGGTCGTCGGGTTGGGCTGGTTTTTGCCCAGCCCTGGGTATACAGCCGTGCGGTGTGGGTCACTGGGTCTTGCGGAGTTGCGGGAGAACTGGAGAACAGCCGAACTGGAGAAGGAATGGGGCCTGGGGTGCTGGGCAGTGGGCAGCTGGGGCGCGGGAGATGCCAAAGTAAAATTGTAAATTTTTTTTTTTTTTTTTTTTTTAAGGGTGCCGTGGCCCGTGGGTTAAAAAAACATAAAAAATTTTACAAATCCTTGGTGTGTCATGCGCGTGCGGGCGACTTCTGAAGCCTGAAGGGTTGGTAAATTTTTTTTTTTTTTTTTTTTTTTTTTTAGGGTGCCGTGTGTAAAAAAAAAAAAAAAAAAATTAGAAATCCGGTGCGGCCTGCGGGAGAGTGGAGACTGCTGAGTGCGCTGAAGGGGTTGATAACTTGATAATATTGTTTTTTTTTTTTTTTTTTGAGGGTGCCGTGGGTTATAAAAAAAAAAAAAAAAAAAAAAATTTAAATCCTTGGGGGTGCCGTGGCACCCCCAAGGAACCCAGTGGATCCGCCACTGGAGGGAGAGAAAAGAATACTAGAGAAAAGGCAGAGCCTCTCTCTCTAGAACGAGGTGAAGTTATTACTGATAGTAGCTAGGTTGCTCTAACATAACTCTTTCAATTTAACTCCAAATGATGCGAAAATTGACTTGAAATTTTCTTCATGCAAGGGCCCACAACATATCTAAAAATGTGACCAAATGTGATCATTAAACCATTCAAAAATTCCATACATTTTGAGTCCCTTTATCTACTTGACAGCTTGGCCTTTCAATCTTAAAAAAATCATAACTCTTTCAATTTAACTCTAAATGACACGAAATTTAAAATAAAATGTTCTTCATTCAAAGGCCTACAACATATCCAAAAATCATAGCAATCCAAAAAATTTTAATACCTTAAAAGTCCCCTAAAGTTATGTGGTTCTATTTGATTGGAATTTCTGCTTTGATAATTGCACTTTTTAAAAAAAATCATAATCCCTTCTTCAAGTGTACAAAAATCATAATCGTTTCTCATTATTCTAAAATACATTAAAACTATTTAACCCTTATTAAGATAATCCGTTATGCACCTCATCATTTTTCGTCATTTATTTTCAAAACCAACAACATTTCCATGATTATCGTATTGCCATAAGTTCGACATTAGTCTAGTTGGTCTATCCACATTTTGCAAAGATATCTCACCCCTATTAATACTCAACGGATAAAAAGGAATTGATTTATATGCGCATGTGATATGTGTTTAGCTGAGAAAGAAACACATGTAAGAGATGTGAAAACACAGCAAAAATTAATGTGTCGAGATGAAATGGCATAACAGTCGAGAAACCATATATCATTTGATTTTTGAAATTGATTTATGTTTTTTTTTTATATATATATTTTGTAAAAGAAAATTAAAAACATTATTTAGCAAATGTACGATTCCTTGGGAGTTGGGACAGTAGAAATGCCTGAGAGAAAATAAAGGTACGACTCGTTTTCCCCTAAAAAAAGTGCCGAAAGTTATTTTCTTTTAAAGTAGAAGGGATAGTTAATTAGATAGATTATTCGTATTAAAATCATGGGTTAAATTCACTTTACTCCCTTGAAGTTTCAGGAGTTTTTCAATTTGAACCTCAATGTTTAAAAATTGGCAATGTACCCCCCTAATATTTCGAAAATTTTCAATTCAGACCCTCCGTTACTAATTTCTGTCTAATTTGATGGAAATCATCCTATGTGCGTCTCATATGGGATTTTGATGCCCTCTATTCAAATTTTGCATCATTAAAACTTATTAAATTGAGGGTAATTACATAATTTCATAGGTTTTAATTAGAATAATTACGTACTTTCATAGGTTTTAATGAGGGCAAAATTGGAATAGAGGGCATCAAAATCCCACGTGAAATGCACGTGGGATGATTTCCGTCCAATTTGACGGAAATTAGTAACATAGGGTTTGAATTGAAAGTTTTTGAAACATTAGGGGGGTACATTGCCAATTTTTAAACATTGGAGTTCGAATTGAGAAACCCCTGAAACTTTAAGGGGGTAAAGTGAATTTTCCCCTAAAATCATCAAATTTAACATCTACTTGGCCTTTGAGAGGCGGACCTTTTTCAAATTTAAATTCTGCCTCCTGCCAGAAAATTGAATGGAGCTGCACCTGTTTGGCCTTGTGATTATTACGGCATACAATCACATACAGTGATGCACCCCTATTACCCAGCGGATAAATCCAGTCACAGCCATGCAACTACAAGGACCAAGGCCATTGATAAAGCAATGTTAGAGTTAACAATGTTTCATCACGTGAATCATCATTTCTCTGTATCACCACTCAAGAGGGTTGAATACAGAAATGGTGGCAAGAGAAAAAACAAGGGAATTAATGAGGGTTACGTGTCAATAGTAGAACGGGTGGAATTTGCACTATTCGTGTAATAAGGAAATGATACTATGTTAAACTACCATTTATCCCAAAAGCTTAAATTTATCTCTTCCTATTAGTTTAAGTTTTTGGAATAAATGGTAGTTTAACAATCTTCTGCTCTCTTCTCTCGCATTAATATAAACTAAAAATGCAAAAATGCATCTTCTTCATCTTTTACTACTAATGAAAAAAAAAAGAAGAAAATTATTTTGCTAAATTGTTTATCTTCGCATCAATCTGTGTTAAAAAATATAAAGAAATGTAAAATCATAATCATACAATGCTATTTTTTGGTACCACAATTACACTGTAATTATACTATATGCTAATGAGGCAAGAGTTGGTAGGCTTGGAAAAAATTATAAGTTAACATATTATATTTGTGGTATAATTTTGATGTGAAATACAACATTATTTAAAAAGAGAAGCATCTTCATTTTCTATGTGTTTTCAGTTATCTTCTTTGTTGATGCACAGTTTTTCGAGGGGTGACGTGGCACAATCTCCAGGTGGTATCACGATGTCCGAGGATGTGTCGGGCCTTCACACAAGCGCAAACAATAGGATTAGAGTCCCTGGTGGTCTCCCAACGGGGATACTCCGATGCTAAGTTAGTAATTTGAGAGAGAAAAGAAGTAAGCAACAATAAAGCTGAGATAGCAAGAGTTGTGATTACCTTAGCACTGATAGGTGACTTGTATTTATAGGCATGAAAGGAGTTTGATCTCCCACACATCTCGGAGCCTTTTCCTTTGATATCTGCTATGCAGGTATTTAAGAGAGGGATGAGGTTTGTTAGCTGCTTCGTGATCTTAGTAACCTAAGATCATGGGATAGGTGCTACAGCTTCTGTGTGACGTTAGGTCAGGGTGTCCGAGTAGGACTCGGTCACATATGCACAGCTTAGGTGCTAATAGTTAATATGCATCCTGATTGATATAGATGATCTAACTTAAAATAATATGAATTACATCTCCACGGTAGAATGACCAATTTGTCCTTTGGCCTTTGACTATTTTGGCCCATGAGTTGTGTCTCGGACTGGGTGTTCAAGACCTCATCAGGCTAAGCTGACCAAGGGCTTGGCAGGTCTGCATACTCGTGGAGTCTTGGGTTTAGGGCCCATTGGGCCTTATGAAACTGATCCATGACCCAACATTCTTGTTTAGATTTAGGTGGCCAGATATATATATATATATATACTAGTGTGAATTATTATACAATAGCTAATAGGATAATTTTTCTTGGAATTAATCAGGGTTTTGGAGATGCAGGATGTCATTGTCATCTTGAGATCGGGGGAAACGATTGCTCTCATTTTCTTACTTATTGGCCCCAATATGTGAGGGGAATATTTGCCCCTCACATGTTTGTGAGGAGTGGGCCTCCCTCTCTTGTGAGGAGTAACATCCGCATATATATATATATATATATATATATATATATATATATATATATATATATATTAGAGTGAATTATTATACAATAGCCAATGGGATAATTTTTCTTGGAATTAATCAGGGTTTTGGAGATGCAAGATGTCATTGTCATCTTGAGATCGGGGGAGACGATTGCTCTCATTTTCTTACTTATTGGCCTCAATATGTGAGGGGAATATTTGCCCCTCGCAAACATGTGAGGGGTGGGCCTCCCTCTCTTGTGAGGAGTAACCTCCGCTTATAATTACAATCCCTTTTTTATTCCTTAATTTTTAGTGTAAATTTATAATTTAATAAAATTTTGCCATGTCAAACATACATTTGACACATGATGTATCATATGTGAGCCATGTATCCTTGACTTAGTGGTTTGATGTGGCACACTGTCAATTAATTAGATTGTGAGTTGGTAGAAAAAACCTATTTTAAATTGGAATAAAACTTGAAGACATAATTGTTAAAATTGAAAACCCAATAACTAAATGAAAATAGAGAGAGAGAGAGAGAGAGAGAGAGAGAAAAAAAAAAAAAATCAAGACAAACTTTGATCTTTACCTTTCTTTAAAGGCAAATCACAAAGTACATGCTTATATAGTGAAAGTAATTATAAAATTGTGTCAGTAAAATGAGTATGCAAGGAATGTGGAATGAGAATAGAAGAGACTGGAAAATTCTCTCCACAGAATGCAAGCAAGTGCATTAAGCCAACGAAAGGAGGGACTTTTGAGTTTTGTCCCGTTCAAAGGACAGGGGTCCCAGAATTTGATTGATTGTAGGGACCCCATCACCTATAAATAAATAAAAATCTAAATGATCATATTTAAGCAATGTCACGGTCTATAAGCTAATCAGCAGAGGAGTCCAAAAGCCAAAAGGCAAAAGCCATATTTGATTGCCTGTCTATTTCAGTGGTACAGAAGTTTGGTGACTCCACAGTCTCCACTTACCAAGCCACCGTCCACTAAAATCTTATGATTCATCAATCACTCTAACCACCTCCTATAATATCCAACTAATTTTCTAAAAGATTACGAGAGAGTGGGATTAACGGAAGAATCAGTGGAGTTAACATTAGATCTAATCCGAGACAAAATGAATGCCCCTGGGGCTGGAATCGCTACTTTCTCCTATAGAACAATATTGTAGCATTTCTTTCGCACCACAAAGCATAATTCTCCTAGTTTCTGCTAGCCAACAAATATTACACCTAGCTACTTAAAGTAGTAAACTAAATACTTTATAAGAATATGAACAAATTGTAAACTGATTTGATGCCTGCCATTATTAGACACATCAAGATATTGCAGCTGCTCGCCTGTGAACAAACCCCATTGGATTGTGTTGGCATTTGCCATTTAGTCCTTGTTTTAATTTATTTATTTCTTTTGCATTCTGTCCCCAGTCCTGTGTACACTTTGGGCACCTCCAACTAAGCGTATGTATGATGCTGGGAAAGAAGTTAGAAAGTGGTTCGTGAGGTGTAGAGCTCACCCTTTGCACAACCAAAAGAGAAAAAGCAAGAAAAAGAATGAGTAAAGTTGGGGATTCTTTTAAATTTTTTAATTGAGAAATTAACTGGACCGTTGGAATTTTAAATGCATTCTTAAGAGCATTCCCACGTAAAATTTTATTGTTAATTGACAGTTATAAAACTTTCCAACAATATCCTTTCTGCAGATTCTAAAAAAGTAGGAAAATTTGAAAGAGGTAAAAATCTAAGCACAATTTTATTCTTCCCCAGAAGAAAATAAAAAATAAAAAAGCACTTTAAACTATGTTACCGATATTTGGATTATAGATTGACAATATGAACATATAAAAACTTTGAATATAAAATTTGCTTAATTAACATATGGGAAATATCTAAATATTTCTTATATTTTTTCATATAATATCAAAAGTTGTGAGGATAAGAGAAACGGCAAGAGGCATTGCGGGGCGGGATTGAAATATAGTACAATTGTCTGCCTATATTGTTTGCAATTTAAACAAACAATTGTGAGAAAACTCTTTTGGGGCATACTTGTTCGGACAAGTGTTTGGACAAACAAAATCTGCTTGGTACAGTAGGCATCATCATGGACCCTCTCACAATTATCTGTCCAATGGTATGGTAGAGCAGATGAGAAACGTAAATCATTTTATGCCTCGTAAATGCTATTGTCTTTAGTTAATTGAAAACACTTATAGGTTTATCAAAAGTATGAAAAACATTTTTTCAAAAGATACTTTACGCCTAAAGGAATGGGCCCTTAATGTGTCACATTAACCAGAAAAGTAAATGGTTTTTTGACAAAGCTGAATTTCATGACTTTGATTTTGTGTACATGGGTGAGAGAATGGAGAGGAGAAGGAGCAGCGAAAGTCCTTGGAGCTTTAAGGAGCAATTTGAGAATGGGAATGCAATATATGGTTACACCATTAATGGAGGCCTATGCTATGCTAGCGTGCACCGTCCAAACTGAAACAGCCTGGAAAGATGCAGTGGACGGCTCTTCTCTTCACGATTGCCAATAAAAATAGCACCGAAATGCATGCCCTCAGAATTACAAGTCAAAATATGGAAAGAAAAAAACAAAAGTTATCGGATCTGGATCCCCAATTTCGTAAGCCGAAAGCCACTCCCTAATTCCCTTCCCTTGTGTCACAATTCATCTTATTGTTATTATTTTTTAACAATTTAAATAATAATTAATCAAAAATATATATAATATTGGACTCGAATCTTCCCTTTACCTTTGTTCTATCTTTCATTTATTAAGGGTATTTACATTGGGCTAGTCATTTTCAGTTAAATTTTATCATACTTTATTATTTCTTTCTAACAATTTCATTTAAATATTGTGTTTTTTACTTTGATGTAACACTTCAGGTAGTCCAAGCTTTTCATGAGTTTGGACTAAATTTCAAACCACATATGGACAGATTGTAGATGATGCTCAAACAATTCTAGGTACGCATCGGAGCTGGATGATTTCTCATGTTAAGCAGAAAGCAAATTCAGCAGCTCATCATTTAGTAAAATTTGCTCTCTCATGTTCTATTGAGCAAATATGGATGAAAGATATACCCATATGTATTTATGATATTGTGTTATTAGAGCAATCTGTTTTGACTGTTTAGAGCTTTATGATCTGGGCTACTTTCTATTTTGAGGAATGAAATATATATATATATATATATATATATATATATATATGACAAAGTTTTACATGTTGGACAGAGTTTTCCTTCAAACTGGGTTGGAAAAACTTCTTTTAACCCAATATATAAAAATGACATGTGTCCATTTTTTAAATAACATGTGAAATGCACATGAATTTTTAATATTATTTATTCTAACTTTATTATTACTATTAAAAAATATGTGCATCTCACATATTCAAATGACACGTGTCATTTTTGTAGACTGAATTGAAAGAAGTTCCTCCAACCCAATTTGAAGGAAAACTCTTTCCATTTCTCCTAAAATTCTAATTCCGGCCACGTATGTGTATACACAATTGACATCAAAATTAGATATCCTTAAACTCTCGGGCACGTGTCACCAGCTTGTTCAACGTAAAGGTGAGGAAGAGTTTAAAAACGAAAAGGCAATAGTGGAAAAACCAAAGTTATCAACTAACACACGACTATAGAAACTATTATGCGATCTCATGATGTTCTCTAGAATCTCCCTACTAACTACAATGTGGATTGTTATGGAAACAATCTAAATGATAATTGAAATAATGACTAATTTTTAGTTTTAAGTCTTCCAGAAGACCTACTTGCCTTATTTGGAAGACCTAAGTCTAAGGTACACATATTATCCGACCCTTTGTTCTTCTCACTCCTATCATCTCAGCCAATTATTATTCCGACTTAGGCATTAAAATATTTCTCGTTAGTATTTCCCGATAATTCACCGATGTCTACTGTTGTTTGTCTTTGTACGCATTCTCGGCAAGATTGTGGTGGTATGTTCAACTGTATTAGCGGTTTCAAAACATGTACGTAGTTTGCAAAAATAACAATTTTAAAACCCAATTAGTATTTTATAAAATCATTGCTCGACCTTTAAATAGTATGTTTTAAAAAATATCGTTCTTTAACCACGATTTGAAAACGTAAAATGAAAACTAGATTTGTTGACTGAAAAGGAATTCGTTTTAGAAGCTATTTTCTCATCTATCCATTTCATCATCTTTCCATTTAATAGGAATTTATAGATTATATTTGTTAACATATTTTGAATGGTAATTTTTGTTTTTAATTAAAAAAAAAAAAGAATAATATCAAATAAAATTTAAAATAATTTGAAGTATTTTTGTAGAGAAGTGCTAGGGAGCTAAATAAATAAACCCAGAAAATTTTTTAAACTGACGTGGCAGACTGTGAGTCGCAGACAAAGAAAAGTGAATTGCATTTTTTAAATTTAAAATCCCTTGACATGTCAGTTTAGAAATTTTTTTAAATTTATTTGTTTGGTTCTCTAGCCTTTCTTATTTTTGAAACTATAAACTAGCCTGCTCATGAAAGACTCACGTGTGAATAATTAAGATCCTTAATGAACCAGAGATAATTCAATTAATTATATTTAAATGATATTTTTGTTTTTAAAAAAGTGAAATAATAAAAATATTCTCAAATATAATTAATTAAATGCTCTATTTAAACGAAAAGAATCCAGTTCCACGTGTGAAAGCAAGCGACTCATCTATGACATTTATACTGTTCCCCAAAATACAAAAAAAAAGACCAACTCGGACACAATCAGTCAGTTTGCAGTACACTAGTCACTAGAGTAGGCCAAGCTCCCACATGGTGCTTGCGATCGAGTTGCGTCTTCTTTACGTCTTTACTCTTTCGGCCACGTCACCAGCCAATTTCATGATTCCACGTGTGAATACTTTGCATGCTAGTCAAGCCGCTTTTGATGGCTCCGCAATTACCATTGACTTACCATCAACGATTCGCTTACATGCAATTATTTTATCGCTTACATGCAATTATTTTAATAACATGTATGTTATAGTTTAATCAATGTTTAATATTAAATTTTTTAAAATTTTTTTTTATTTTCTCTCTTATTAAATGCTTTTAAAAGGAAGTTAATTTTAAGATTCAATCTTAACCATTAATTAAACTATAGCATACATTCAATTATTTTAATAACAACATGTAAGCTGAATCCTTTTAATAGTACACTAGTCGACTCCTTTGGAGTTTGGAGGGCTCCTAATCAACTTTTTTATTATTATTATTATTATTTATTTACTTTTTTTATTTTTTTTAGCAAAAAGATTGGGTGGGGAGACCAATTATGGTTGTTAATAGCACCAACCCGCGAAGAACTGCTCAAGAGGGACTTAAAAGGCAAAAACCGCAGGTGTACTCTCAAGACCAGCTAAGTCATAGCTTAACCGTCCACCCCACTAGGCATCAATGAGAACCAATGTAGTTTATACTAATCAAACATGCAGATTTTTCATTACAGAAATTCGAACTTACACCCTAATACTTTTCGAACTACTTGAAATTTTTTTGGGACCATTAAACCATAGATAGTCTAATCAACCCCTTTGGTCTTACATTTTAAATACCTCAAAATATTAATTAAATAATTAAAATATATTATTTATCACTTTTGAGTATATATTTTAGTTTAATAAATGAGATCGAATCAAGTAAGATGTTTATTTGAAGCGTGAGATAACACATTAATTATAAACAACTTGCCTCACAAACAAGGCCGCCCGATATATTTTGAAGCCTCCGGCAAAAAGTTTAAGTAGGTTATGTCAAAAAAAAAAAAAAAAAAGTTAAAGTGGGGTTTATTTTTTTAATATTTAAATATTAATTAAATAATATTTATTTTAATATTAATTATATTTTGAGAAATACTAGAATCTAATAAAATTCTTACATTTTACCCATCAAAATCCTAGAGTGGCAAAGTGCCATTTGCCAAGTTGATGTAAAATGGCACATGGTCCAAATTGATGGCAAATGGCATTTTATCACCAAGGATTTTGATGAGCAAAATATGAGAGTCTTATTAGATTCTAGCGTATCTTATATTTTTATTTAAAAATCATTCTTCTTGCTTTTTGGGATGCAAAATTACTGATTAAGTTTTTATATTCAAAATTTTCTAACATCATTTTTTTAATTGATAATATGGCTAATCCATTTAATCTCTCTTGTGACATTGTTGATCTTAGGTAGGATTTTATCAATTTTAATTTTGAAAAACTTCTTTATGCAGAAGCAAGTGTAGCATGTATTGTCAATAAAATTCAAATATGAATAAGGGTTGAATAGGGATATAGAGAGAAAAATGAAAAATTATAAAGAGATGAGTTTGTAATTGAATAAAATATTTTAGAAACTTTCCATCTTCTAGCATTTATTTATTTACTTTTCCCATTTGATTTTAAACGTTAGACACAATCTTTGAAACTTGATTCTTTCCAGTTAATTATATTTGAAAGTTATGTTTGTCATTTCACAAGGCCAAAATATATATATATATATATATATATATATATATATATATATATATATATATATACTTGTTTAAGATTGTATTTTATTTAAGAATATCTTTATTGTTATTTGATTCCCTTATATACTGATATCAATTTTTTAACCTTATTTATTTTAGAACGTTAAAAAAATCAAATGATATTAATGCCTTTTTGAAATTAAGTAGGGGGCCAAAATTTAAGCATATATGTTGACTGTGTTTAAATTTTTTTTATTTTTTATTTTTATGGAAACGGGAATTAGGCGTTGAATTTTTTTATTTTTTATTTTTATTTTTTTTATGGAAATTGTTTTATTATGTTCATTAATTAGGGGCCTTATTAAATTGTGACATTTTTTAAATTACTTATTTACCATGATTAGAGGCCTTAATTAAAGAGTATGGAGGGTAATAAGGTTTTTAATTTATGAAACTTTTTTTTAATTAATATTTTTTAATTGAGGGTCTTATTAAATTGGGAGCCCTAGGCCGCCTAACTCGCCTAGTGGTTGAGCCGGCCCTGCTCATAAAAACTCATTTCACATTGGATAATGGTAGAAATCCCAATGGATTCTTCTTAAAATACTTTTCAAATGATGTGGCAAGCATTTTTTTTAAAAAAAAAAAATTTCCTTAAAAAATTCTCATTCTCTCTCCTTTGTCTCCCACTAGTTTCCATTGGGATACTTAGCCGCCCTCTTTTATATTTATGTCACATCAAAATATACCTTTTCATTCAAAACACAAAATACGGCTCCCAAAAAGGTTTATCAAACACAACAATTGAATTTAAAACCTCTCTTAAATATACCAGCACAATACTGTTGTATTTATTAGAATTATAACAAATTCTAATAATGCGTATTAAAAATACTCATAGGCTTTGTTTAGTAATTATAACAAACTATATTTATAAGTTACTTAAGGTAAAATTTGAGGATAATAAGTGGAGAATTAACAGTATCAAATTCCCATGGCACTAGCAGCCTCTCATATTTACAAAAGAGGGGTCAGAAATAACCTTCAAATCCGTGTAGTATAGCTCAGCAGTGTTGGTTCAAATGTGGCTGCTTTCTGTAAAAGAAAGACGCGTCGGTGTCATCTTTTTGCAAAACTAGCTCCCCCTCCTTTTCAATATATATATATATATATTTTTAACTCTTTCTTTAATCCACCATAAAAGGGCATGGGGTACCTTCAAAGATAAGTCTCACTGCTACTCAGCACTCACCCCCTTTTAACACTCGCTTACCCACCACCCCCCCACTCTCTCTCTGCAACAAAAAGTTGATCTTGTTAGCAAATTCTCTGGATCTTTGATCTCAGTTTTAATTTCCAACAATGGAAACAGCAAGAAACCATGTATTTTTTACAACAAAACTCCCTCTAATATCCCTCCTGATGATCATCGTGTCTCTGCCGGCAATGGCAACTCCGGCTGCACACACCTCGTCCAAGTACCAGATCGCATGCACAATGTGCTCCGCATGCGAGAACCCTTGCAACCCAGTTCCCTCACCCCCACCACCCTCGCCGTCGCCTCCGCCACCACCATCACCGTTATCCACATCCAACTGCCCACCACCGCCATCCCCACCAAGCCCCGGCGGCGGCGGAGGCGGAGGCGGAGGGTCGTACTACTACTCTCCACCCCCACCACCTCAGTCCACCTACACTTACTCCTCGCCGCCGCCGCCAAATATTGGCGGGTCGGCCTATCCTCCGCCGAACTACAAGAACTACCCAACGCCGCCGCCCCCCAATCCCATTGTGCCATACTTTCCGTTCTACTATCACACCCCTCCTCCTCCATCTATTGGCAGCTCGCTGAGGGGTTCTTTGGTTTACACTGCAGCTACTATTGGGTTTGTTATTCTTGTTTGTTTCTTTTGATGGTAAAGAAAACTAGAGGATCCAAAAAAAAAAAGGTGGAATAATTGTGGCAGATTCGCAGATCTGGGAACATTGCAGGTGAGAGAACGATATAGGGTCTTGATCTTTCATTCTTCAAAGTAGAAAAGCAGAAAGAAACTGTGAATTGGGAGAGAAATTGCTGCCTCCAACGGACAAAAAACCAAGGTTTCTGTGCAGCCAGACCAGAAAATAAAGCAATTCTGACTCATTTCAAGTAATCTCTCTCTCTTTCTCTCTTTGCCGTAGAGTGATCTGTAATTTGTTTACAAGTTGTACCTATTTTTATTCCGTTTAATACAAAATTATGATGAAAATAAAGGAATTAGTCATTTTTATTAGCGAGTTTAGTCCCTCATTGAACCGTTAAATCACACGTGATTGTTGATACTTTCGTTTGATTTGGTTGGTGACAGACAATTGTAGTTTAGACTTGGTGATGTTTAAATATGAAATATATTTCGCTTTCTGACTTTAAATTAAAGTCGGTTTGGGTTTTTGGTCTGATTTTTTGGTCAATAATTGTAGGACCACTGATCACACACTACATTTTGTAGATTCAGGTATAGGTAGAGAAGTCTTTGCTCAGCATTTAATGGGCTTGGCTGATTAGAAATATTGGCCGGAAATAATGTTATTTTTCACATACCCATATACATTGGTCGGTTGGTATGATGTTTTTTTTTTTTTTTTAAAGTGACTTATAATGTGGGAGAGGCATTAACTTGTCACATGGCAAAGTGAGTTAATGAAATTGGATCGAAGGTGGTCGTGAGCAACTTTATCCCAAAAGAAGTGGTAGTTTCGTTCTATGTGTTTCGTTCGTTCGTTCATACATAACCGGATTAGTTGCCATGTAATTGGCGGAGGAGTCGATGGACATAGTCCGAAGTAATATTGTATGATAAAAAAGTATAAAAAGTAGCATCATGAGCAGCTTTATCCCAAATGAAGTGGTAGTCGAGTTTTATGTGTTTTATTCATTCATGCATAACCAGATTAGTTGCCATGTAATTGGCGGAGGAGTCGATGGACATAATCCAAAGTAATATTGTATGATAAATAAGTATAAAAAGTAGCATCATAAGCAGCTTTATCCCAAATGAAGTGGTAGTCGAGTTATATATGTTTTATTCGTTCATGCATAACCAGATTAGTTGCCATGTAATTGGCGGAGGAGTCGATGAACATGGTCCAAAGTAATAGTGTATGATAAATAAGTATAAAAAGAAATGTTCAAAGATTTCTATCAGAATTTGAACCTTCTTCTTGAAAATTCTCCAAGATTGAACCAATCTTGGAGAATTTTCAATTGTAGACCCCATGAGCCGCGACACAAAAAAAAGATGTCATTGTTAAGACTTAAGAGATGCTCTTCGTTTTCGAATGTTTAAGATTAAACAATATGTTGTACGAGATTATTCACATTTTGGAATGTCAAAAAAAAAAAAAAAAAAAAAAAGAAGCTTTCTATGATATATACATCAAAGAACAGTGTACCCTTACTGTTTGTCAACCCCCATAAATTTTTGTTAAATTGAATAATAAAATACACTGAAATTCCACCTATCACGTTCTAGGCGGTCCACGAAGGATCTGGAAGGTCCTTCTTTCTGACACATAGGATTCTATAGGATTATATCATTGACTAATGCAGATTTTACTTTTTTTCCTTTGAAAATACTACTAGTATTATTATTATTATACTCGATATTTGTGAGGGGTGCCCCATCAATCAAGTTACTTAGAGGACTTTGTGGCTTTGTGCGCTCTCTCTTCCACTGTGCTTTTCACGAATGTGGTGTACCAAAGTTTTTGCCTTTTTCCATAATTCCATGTGCAGGAAAGTGGCATACACCTTTTTACAACAAAAAAGAGGGGGGGAAAAAAAAAAAATTAATGAAGTTATTGGGAATTTTAAGATCAAGATTTATTGTGCACCGTTGGATTCATTGACGATGTGGCAGCAATCCAGCAAGTGTGAGTTGTTGGGCACATTTAAATTGGGAGAAGCATTTTTGAAAAAACAAGAAAGAAAGACATAAAATGAGGATGGGAGCAAAGGGGCTGGACATGTGGTGGGGACTATTAGCTGGATGGCATGTAGTATGATGGATAGAGGGGTCCAGCCAAAGTTGGCATGGCATCAAAAGTAGGCACTCATCAATTGAGCTCTATAAAAGAGTACAAAAATAGGAGCCTAGTATTATATCAACCAATGTCAATCAACCGACACCGATTTCGATTTTTAGCAATTTGTTGTCTAAGTTGCTAATCAGAGAGTTTTAATAGAATTTACGTGTGTCCGAGCGAGTGAGTCGACAATCTAAAACTTGCTTTGGCGGATGAACTTTATATTAATTATCTCGTAACAAAATGCTAAAATTGCTATTGCCCATGAAAAATTGGATCCTCTTACTAATCCTTTGTAATAGAAAAAAGGCAGAAGGGTTTGAGTGTGATACCTGAAACAAAACAAAACAAAAAAAGGTGCGTGTGATGGGCCAGTTGGCAATTATGGGTCAGGTCCCTTGCTAACGTGGGACATTCTTGGACCACATTGTCTCAAGGCATATTATCAACCATTGTTTTTTTTTTTTTTTTTGAAAGGATATTATCAACAAGTAACGGTAGCACGTTTGCTTGACAATATTAATATAATAATACATCTACCATATATTTTCAATAATATTTGAGGAGATTCATGTTTGAGTCGGGCCTCCATTTGGGGCCCAATTTTCTCTACTTCTCCTATAAACCCTCTTCATTTTTTTAAGGGTTGATCCAAATTTAAAGGTTTGGTTTGATCCACCCTCCTGTTCACCACAGGTCCACAACCCACTTGAGGAAAGAGTCTGTTTGGAATTGCGTTTAAAAAATAGAGCTTTTAAGTTTTAAGTCAAAAAAACCTTTTTGGCAAAAGCTTCATTTTTAAGTTTTTGCCAAAAATGGGTTTTTGTCATTTTTGGGCTTTTTGAACCCTTAAAAGTGCTTTCAATCTCATTTACCAAACGGATATTTTTTTCCTTCAAATACACTTTTAAGCCCCTCGAATTTGCAATGTATTTTATCTTAAGGGCATAATTAGTTAAAGCGGCAGTTAAACAAATCATAAATCAAATTCGAATAAAAGAAATTCAGAATTGTATCTATAATATTATTTGGCTAGAGCAACATGCTCTGTATTTATGAGATGAATAAAAAAATAAAAATAAATAAAAAAATAAAAATAAAAACTCCAACTACATTTGGGTTGGTTGATGGGCCTCATTACCATGAAAAATAATAAGGTCTATGATAGGTGTGTATTGGAACTCTATATAACCTCCGGCTCCAGCCCAACAAAACGAAAAGCCTCGACCCAAAAAAAAAGAACGTAATGTGCCAAGGCTAAAACAGAAAATAAAAAAGGCAAAGGCCATGGACCCCTAAAAAAAAGTGCTTTATTTGTTTGTCTTCATTTTTTTTTTTTTTTTTTTTTTTTTTCATTTCTTTTATACCCTCCTACTGAGATTTGCTCCACCTTCCCAATAATTTTCAAAGAACGTTTATTTGCAGGAAACAACGAAAAAAAAAAAAAAAAAAAGGAAAAAGAAAATGATAGCCAGTTAGCCACCTAAAGAGATGAGAAAGAGGAGTAAAATCCAGCTACTATCAAGTGTTGTTTGCAACACATAATAATATATACATATTAATTATATTATAGGGTTTACTTCCGTAGGTATTTTAAGTTCTACAAATTATTACATTATTGTGTTCTAGTTCTTAACATAATTTTATGATTGTCTAACAAATTATTTGAAGGGGCCGGGGCCGGGGCCTTATTTATTTATTTAAAACAAGGGGGTCTTTTGGATAGTTCAACTAAAAAAAATGGTTAATTATACTTAAATTTGCACATTTTTTTTTTTTTTTTCACTTAGGGTTCAAATCCTATCATAAATGGTACATGACTTATGGAATAAGACCAACTTAATACCTTAGTTAGGTTCCATTACGTCCCTAAGAGGTAGCTTAATCCGCTGGGACCACGCCTAATGAAGCTAGAGTTTACTAGTTCGAATCCCCCTCCTCCCCCTCGGAATAGGATCTTCTCCAGTCCATAATGGACTAGAGAATATCCAGTTCATGGCTGAAATTTTTTCTTAGAAATCCTACAGCCACAAATAGGACACTTGTTCACTACAAAAAATATATATATATATATATATTTCAAATTAAAAAAATAATAAAAAAAAAAAATGAGAAGCTGGCCACTCCATCTTGGCCATAGGGGGTGGCCGGACCACCCCATGGCACTTGGGGGTGGTCCGGCCACCCCCTAAACCCAAACTATATATATATCGTTTGGCTCTTGGGGGTGGTCCGGCCAGCCCCAAGGGCCAAACAATTTTTTTTTTTTTTTTTTTTTTGTAAGATCAAGCCCTTGGGGGTGGTTCGGGGTGGCTTCGGCCACCCCAGGCCGGCCGGTCTGGAGTGACCCAAGCCACCCCAGGGCCCTTGGGGGTGGCCGGGCCAGAAAAATTTTCTTTTTTTTTTTTTAGATCTGGCCTTTGGGGGTGGTCCGGCCACCCCCAAGGGCCATAGGGTGGTCTAAGCCACCCCCAGCCCCAACTGGGGTGGTCCGGCCACCCTCAATGGGTGGCTAGCTATCCCTTAATTTTTTATAATTTTGTTTTATAATTATTTTTAAAAAAAATATATAATATTTTATTATTATTTTTATTAATTGGACAGATGTCTTACTTATGGCCTCAGGATCTCTTTAAAGAGATCCTGACCATTAACTGGATATTCTCCCGTCCAAAATGGACTGCAGAGGATCCTGTTCCCCTCCTCCCTCTATGTGGACATGTCAAAAAAAAAAAAAGGTTATGTTCCATTACACTCCCTCACACATGTCATCACATAAAAATGCCACGTGTCGTAAAAAATCAAAATAAAAATAATTAGAAAACTAAACTCTTAAAAAATGAAAATTTACCCCATAATTCTTTTTTTTTTCTTAAGGGTGTTTTTATTATTTATTATTATTATTTTAATTTTTTTAGGACACGTGGCATTTCCTTAGTTTGTGCTAACAGAACCTAACGAAAGTACTAAGTTGATCTTTTCCCGTAAGTCAGGTGCCATTTGTGATAAGATTTAAACCCCAAGTGGAAAAAAATAAAAATGTGCAAACTTAGGTACTAAAAAGATAATTAACCAAAAAATAAGGGGCATGTGTGAGTAAATGTCATTTTTAAAAATTTTGTGACTTTTTTTTTTTTTTTTTTCTTAGGAAAAATTTGAAATCTTATTAGAATCACTGTGCTAGAGCAAATTGCTCTAACAAAATAGTCTTGGAAATACAATTTGGAGATTCACTCCATACAATATCCACTCCATTTTTGGCAACAAATTTAGAAAGAGAGTGTGTAGCCCGGTTCCCTCCTCTCTTGACAAAGCTCATTTTCCAGTGGTGAACATTTGGAGTTCAATCTTGATATTTTCCACAACATGACCCAGTCGACTCCAATTAGCCTCTTCGCAATTAACAGCATCTACAAGATTTTTAGCATCCCCTTCCAGATGCACATGAGTGATCCCCATGTCCCGGCATAAGTCTATAGCCACCAATGCCGCCATTGATTTAGCTGCTATCGGTGAGGGGTTCCCCCCACAAGAGAAACATCTCGCCACTACCACTTGTCCACAGCAGTCCCGTATCACCACCCCACCTCCCATTCGCCCCTCTTTACAGTTCAAAGCAGCATCCCAGTTAGCTTTAACCCATCCCGGACTTGGAGCTTCCCATTTGTTTGGACCCTCAACGACGTTGTTGTGCATATTCGTGGGCCTCTCATCCTAAGCAGCCTTGAAATCTTCCAAAGCCCATTTTGCTTGGTTAAAAATGGTGGTCGGATGAGAGAACAGTCCACCATGTAATATATCATTACGTCTCAGCCAGATCCTTCTGGCTAGCCCTGTAAATTAGCTCATCTCATCTTGGGTACACTTTTGAAATATCCATTCAACGACCTCTAGAAAACTGGGATTAACAAAACAACTCTTCTAGAATTTTACAGGGTCCATACCCCAAACATCCGAACCTGCCGGACATTGCTATAAAATGTGAAAACTCGTTTCCACCATGAAGCCACAGATTGGGCACTCGGGATCCTGAATTACCTTCCGTTTGAGGAGATTTTCCCGAGAAGGGAGGATGTCATGACAAGCTCACCATAGAAAAAAAAAATTCGACGTTCGGACACGCCAAGCCCCACAGCTTTTTCCAAACTTCATTGGCCCCTCTACTAGGCTCGCAGCTGAACCCGTTACATCATTTTCCTATTGCATATGGTAAGCACTTGTGATGAAAAAAATTCTGTTTGCAATACCTCTCCAAATCAAGGTGTCAGGCTGGTTTGTTCGGCTAATAGGAATGGATTGGATCAACTGGACCTCCTCCTTGGAAAATATTCGCTCCAATAATGGGACATTCCACACCTTCCAATATGCATCAATTAATTCCTTCATAGTGGCATATGAACTGAGGGCATTCATTGGAGAGATTATTCGGAACGTTGATGGGTTAGAAATCCACCTATCCTTCCATATTCGAACAGTAGCTCCATTCCCAATACGCCAAAATAGACCCTCATTTAACACATCACAAGAGCTATGTATACTCCTCCATGCAAAGGACGGCCTTGCACCCATCTTAGCATCTAGAATAGACCCATCCAGATAATACTTCGCTTTCTTGACCTTCGCAACTAAGCTCTCTGGTTCCTTCCATAGTCTCCAGCTTTGTTTTGATAATAGGGCCCTATTAAAAAGATTGAGATACCGAAAGCCCATTCCACCCAAGCTTTGGCCATACTCATCTTCCCCCAACTCATCCAATTAATTCGGGTCTCATTTTCTTGGTGACCCCACCAAAATTTTTGCATTTTAGAATTGATATCCGAACAAAGGCCTTTTGGCAATAGAAAAATACCCATACAGTAAGGCGAAATTGCTTGAATTACCGCCTTTAGTAGAATTTCCTTACGAGCTTGGGATAAAAATTTCAGCTTCCAATCTTGCAGTCTTTTCCACACCTGGTCTAAAATGCCCTAGAAAGCTGTTGTGAGTGATTTTCCCACCAAAGCTGGACGGCCCAAATAAGTGTCATAACGTTGGTTAGCTGGTACTCCTACAATTGCCAAAATTGCTTCCTTATCCACCACTATCATATTTTTGCTAAAAAAACACGGGGAGATCTTATTATTGTAGAGTCATTGGCCCTACGCTTTTTCATAAAGTTGCAAAATATTATGCAACCTTTCCCATTGTGTGACGCTAGCCTTGCAAAATAACATATTGTCATCCGCAAAGAACATGTGGCTTATTTGGGGGGCCCCTCATAGAAGTAGATACCCTGTCAAAGCCCCCACCCCATTAGCATTATTTATCATTGAACTCAAAGATTCTGCACATAAAAGGAACAGATATGAGGAAATGGGATCTCCTTGTCGTATAACCCTCTCCGGAATAATTTTCCCACTTGGCTTCCCATTCACCATCACCACATATTCGACCGTTGTAACACACATTATAATGAGTTGTAGGCTTTGCTCATGTCCGACTTTACCGCCATATAACTCTTCTACTCTTTTAGCCTCGTGTGCATTGTATGGAGAGTCTCCTAGGCTACCAAAACATTATCTGTGATTAATCTCCTTGAAATGAAAGCACTCGGAACTGGAGAAATAATGTTAGGCAATATTTTTTTTAGTCTATTCGCAAGAACTTTGGAAATCAACTTATACGTCACGTTACATAAACTTCTCGGTCGAAATTCCATAACACAAGTAGGATTCTTCACTTTCGGAATAAGAGCAATATTTGTCGAATTCAAAAAGGAAGGCAAAATACCCGAATTGAGTGTATCTAGAATTGCTTGACAAATGTCGTCCCCCACCGTACTCCAATTGGATTGATAAAACCCCACAGGAAAACCATCAGGTCCTAATGCTTTTAGAGGAGCCATTTGAGATAAAGCCATCTGAATCTCGTCCACCATGAAAGGTTTCAATAATTCACAATTCATCTCGTCGGACACCCGAATTTCCAAATTTTGTAAATATGGCTCCATATCTCCTGCAGCATCAGAAGTAAACAAATCTGAAAAATAATTAATAAACGCCATTTGTACCTCCTCCATCGATGTATACTGGACCCCCTCTGCATCTGTAATATTGAAAATGCGGTTTGATTTTCTACGGGCAGTAGCACATGCATGGAAAAACCGCATGTTGCGATCTCCCCCCCCTAAGCCAGTCTGATTTCGCTCTTTGTCGCCATCGGAGGTCCTCTTTGTCAAGCAAATTCGATAAATCCTTCCGGACAGATCGCATCTCCACCCCATTCTCGTCTCCTCCACTATTCTGGAGATCTTTAAGTCTCCTTTCTAAATCGGTGATGGACTTTTGCATGGGCTCACCTGTAACTTTCTGCCACCTCACAAGTCCTTTATGACAACAGCTAAGTTTGGCATTAATCATTTCCCACTTAGGGTCTGTTTGAGATTGCGTTTGAGAAGTCTAGAAGTATTTTTAACACTCAAAAAGTCCGTTTAAAAAAAAATACTCATTTGGTAAAAAAATTAAAAGAGCTTTTAAGAGTCAAAAAAGCCTAAAAATAGCTAAAATGCACTTTTAGCAAAAGCTTAAAAATAAAGTTTTTACCAAAAAGCTCTTTTTGACTTAAAAACTCTATTTCTCAAACGCAATCTCAAACAGGCTCTTACTCGTCTCACCAAAAGGTAGCACCCATTGTTCCTGCAACACCTCATAGAAGCCTTCATCTAATTTCCACCTTTCCTCATATCTAAACCGTGCACCACCCTGCCTGCCCCAATGTTCTTCCGTCAGGTTCAATAATAATGGCGTATGGTCCGAACATGGCACCACCTTCACTACTACTTCGGCTAATGGATATATCCCCGCCAAGCCGCATTAGCGACTCCCCTGTCCAGGCGAACCTTTGTGAAATCGGTATCTTCTCAGCAATTAGTCAAAGTAAATTTTGAACCAATAAAACCCAAGTCCGACAACTCACAAAATTCCAAGGTTTGTTAAAAGGCTAGCATTTGGCTGTTCGGGCGTCCCCTACCACCCTACTTTTTCGATTGTAACACTATTTCGTTGAAGTCTCCAATACATACCCAAGGATAAGGAGCAAGGCTTGCTAGGTGCTTTAATAGGGCCCAGGCTTTGTGTCGTTTAGAGGCATCCAGTTGACCATAGAAACTGGTAAATTTCCACGGCTCTTCTCTCTCCAAACACCTAATCAAACCATTTATGTGCTATTGGCTATAGTTTTGTATTGCCACCGAAGTCTCATCCCCCCATAGTAATGCCAAGCCTCCACTCTTTCCCACACTATCCACTGTGAGCATATTAGAGAACTCCAACTTTCGTCTAATGGGCTCCATACGATCTCTACGTAACTTGGTCTCCATGAGAAAGACCAAGAAGGGTTTCTTTTGCTTCACCAACCGATGAAGCCCTCGAACTGTCCGAGGGTTTCCAAGCTCTCGGCAGTTCCAGCTCAAAATCTTTATTGCAGTCGGTGGGGTTGTAAAACAGCTGCCACCATTCCCGATACACTTTGATTTACTGCTTGCCCACTCACTTTCCGTCCCTTAGAAGCATGACTAGGGGTGATTTGATGGAGTCAAGGTTCGACCAATTTGATGGGCTTCACGTGAAATATTTAATTTAAATGGAGGGTGATTTGACGGAGTCAAGGTTCGATCCCATGACTTTTGGCTCTGATACCATGTTAAATTACTAGTTATCCCAAAAGTTTAAACTGATAGGAAGATGTAAATTTAATTACTCATAATGGCTCAATTGCAAGGTGTCCAAATGATGAGATTTGGACAAAATGATTTGGTTGGAGCATCGCAAACTAGAAAACAGTTTTAACCTAGCCAACTTAGTCTAAAAACCTCAGTTTTCTCCCGGTCTATATAAAGTCTCATAGCCCATGACTTATAGACTTGAAGAGAGGCGGTTTCTTAGTTGTTTTGTAGAATTTTTTTAGAGTTTTTGAGCCTAATTAATTTTGTATTCTCTCATTGATAATTCTCTTCATTCAAACCATAGAAAAACTTTCAGCCATCCGAGTTTTGATTTGAAGTGAAACATGTTCATTCATGAAGATGATCCATATAGAAGAAGATCGAAAGTTTTAAACTCACTACGATTGAAGGTGAGTGTATCATTTACCGAAATTGCAAATTGGGTCTTCAGAGGTACCTTTATATGCAAGAATTATCAAACTATCATTTAGGTTGTATTTAAATAGGAGCACTTAAGTAGTTTAAGTCGAGAGTCATGTTCAAAATAACATATTTAATTTTTTTTTTTTTTTTTTAAAAGGCCATTAATGTATTTCAAGTGGAAAAATGTTAGTTTTTTTTTTTTTTTTTTTTTTTGGGTATTTGAGCTTTTATTGATTATGAATTTTGGTTTGCTAAAATCAGTTGAAAATATAATCTATATTGATATATAGGTAGATCAATATTATTATTATTATTATTATTGTTGTTGAAAGTCCCACATTGCCTGGGTATTAAGGAGATTGTTCATTTATAAGGTGAGGGGAAACCTCAACTCTTGAGCTAGCTTTTGGGTTGAGTTAGGCCCAAGACCCATTTTTAATATGGTATCAGAGCCTAGCCCAATTGGCTATGGCCCACCATCACCCATTGTCGCACGTGTTGGCTTGGATGTCCTCCCGCCACACGTGAGGGGGCGTGTTGAAAGTCCCACATTGCTTGTGTATTAAGGAGATTGTTCATTTATAAGGTGAGGGGAAACCTCAACTCTTGAGCTAGCTTTTGGGTTGAGTTAGGCCCAAGACCCATTTTTAATAATTATTATATGTCCACACAAGAAAAACTAAGGGGGATGAGATATTCGAACTAGTGACTTTCACTTCATAAGACGTAGTGATCATAAAGTTTACTAGGATTTGTACTTCCTAGTTATACGGCAATAGAATTCATATTAGATGCGATATATTATGTATGTAATCCAATAACTCTAATTAGAGTAAAACTCTATATTCCGTCTAAAAAAAGAGTAGAAGTTTGTAATGAAAATACTTTATAATAATTTAAATTTAATAAATGATGAAATTATTGTACTCTGAGTTTAGAATGGTCTAACGTAAAATCCCGAAAAAAGTGTTAAATAAGGTGGGTTTAAAGCGCAAATAGTGTAGCCGTAGGGAGCATAATGGTTTTAGGCTTTAATTTGATGTAATAGAAGTAGGGAGCAAGATTTGCAATAATGGAAATAAAGGCGGCTGGCTCATAATGTATAATGTGGTCAAAGTTTAACAAAAGAGGATGGGGGGATGATGATGCTTTGATGGAAACACGGATTTACTGAGGGGTTGCCTTTTGGGAAAAAGCCTATATTAGAGCTTTCCATTGTCTTTACTTTACAAAGGTTAAAATATTATCATTATTTTAACTCTAGGGCTTTAGATTGCCAAAGTTTTGTCATGTCTAATGATAACATTTTCCTCTTCCATTCTGCATAAGGATGGTAGGTCCAAAAGTCATCATGCTTCGTGATATATTTTTATTTAGGGTGACAATATGTATTTATATATCCATTTTGAGTTGTGTCGATACATGAATATAACATTATATAAGTCAATTCTAATTCTGAACTTCAACCAATAATTATACAACTCTTTCTAGGAAAAAAAGAACCTCAAACTTCTTTATAGAGTTTTCCGGAGAGTATCTTATCTCTCTTATTCCTATGCTTTCCCTCTTTAAGATTTTACTTTTGGTCTCCTCGACTCCTCCCTCTTCCTCCCCCATCTTGTTTCTTTTCCTTTTCTAACCTCCTCTACTTTCGATAACCATCTCCACACCCACACGTTCATGCCACATGTCGCCCAAGCGAGCATGTCTTGCATGCCCCGCCACCTAAGCTGCACCATTTTTAGCCTCGTGTTAAATCAACGGCTTGCTCTTCATTTCGCTCAAGCAGCTTCGATCCAACCAATTCCAGTGCTCTTTCCCCTATTTTAGTCTCCAAGCTCGTTGTTGCAATTGGTGTTTTGACAGGCATATCTGTCTTTGGTTTGCTAATTCAAATTGTCTTTCGCGGCACCATTGTTCTTGGCTGAGGAGCCAAGTATCAAATGGGCAGTGCCAACTTTTTAGCCCATTCCCAATAGTCTTTTGGCTTAAGTTGCACTATACTCGTTGTTTTCGGGTGTTTGTTGGGTTGCCTTGCCCTTATTTTGTGTTGTGGTGGATGTCTTTCTCTCCTTTCCCTTCATCCCTTTGTAATTGCTTCCCAAAAAAAAAAAAAAAACACAACTCGACCTATTTAGTTAAACGAGCATACCTCTTAACCCTAAACATGGATTTTTTCTTTTTCTAAAAAAAAAAAAAAATGTTAATTTTATGTTTGATTCATATTGAATTTTTCAAGTAGAGAAATGCTAAGAATACCAAATATTTTACCAAAAGAACCTTACCAAACTTATGTATAACTCATTTATTGGAAATGAACAAAACAATTAATTAATAGAAATATAATAAATACCAATGAATGACTTACACATCAGTTTGATAAGGCTCTCTTGGTAAAAGATTTGGTACCCTTAGCATTTCTCTTTCAAGTAATGTAAAAACTTGACAGTTTTTATATCGCATATGGAATTCAAGTAATGTTGATGCATGAGTATTAAGTAAACCATAAACCTATCCATTTATTCAACGGGTCAAACTCCTTAGCTATATAACTCACTTATTTTGAATTAAATTTGTGTCGAATTTGCATGTGCCATACAATATTGACAGCTCTTTAATTGTACCATAACCCTATCCATTTATTAAACGAGTCAAACTCCTTGGCTATATAACTCACTTATTTTGAATTAAATTTGTGTCGAATTTGCATGTGCCATACAATATTGACAGCTCTTTAATTGTACCTTAAACCAAGAAGTTGAACTTATGCCGCCCTACTAGGTTTTGTCCCTCAATTGGACCAATTCTTTGCTTGAGTGCTTATCTTTTTCCTTTTCCCTCCGCACCAAAAACCAAATGGGTGTAAAAATATGAATCCTACCAACTTCGTTCCGTACAAGCAAAATGTTTTTAATTGTTTGGCTTTCTCATCACTCCCAAAAGCAAAACAGCGGGAAATACAAATTTCACATTCCCTCTCTTCTTCCATCCCAATTTCTGAGAACTAGAAAAACCCCCCAACAAAACAAAATACTTCTATGATTGAAATGCAAAATATTAATTAATAAATAAATAAATAAAAGAAAGACCTAAGGGAAAATGTGCTAGGAGAGTACAAAAAGAGCCCACTCTCACATCATAAAGTACCATCGGTTAATTGTTTTTATTTTTTAATTTTTCACTTTCTGTGCGACATTTGACTAAAGGGCAAGTTTTGAACATGAAACACAGAAGAAGAATTAATAAAAGGCAAGAGAGAGCCGCAAAATGTAATAAACAAAATTAGGATCGATCGATTTCCACTTCTTACACTTCTTGAGATACACTTCAAGAGTCCCGGAAACAGTTAGTTAAATACTAAGAACAGCTATAGAAAATTAAAGAACAAATTCCCCTAAAATTAAATTAAAAAAAAAACACTAATAGAAGATACACTTGAAAGGTTAGGAACCACAATCCAACTCCTAAAATTTCTAACGCCTTGTATTTTTGAAGGCCTAAGCATAAACAGAGCCATAAGAGAGAGCCATAAGCAGCACGGCCGCTTGTTCCTCCTCCCCCAACTTCTTCCTCTGCCTCTCCACAGACGATCTCTGCATCAACACCTCTCTACCCAAAGCCAACAGCCTCTGCTTCAAATTATAACCTAGCTTATGATTACTGTTATTGCCGCCGCCAATACTTGTTTTCTTGGCCTTTTTGTCCTCTTTGTTCAAACCCAGAGTAGCTCTTCTCTTCTTCCTGCTTCTGATCCCGCACGCATTACACAGCGACTGCAAAATCAAAATCAAGATCAAAATCAAAATCAAAATCTGATTCAAACCCAATATCATTTTTTTTTTTTTGATTAATTAGTGCTACGAATCGGGCTTTTTGGTAGATAATATTAATAGCTGTGTACCTTTGGACCAGCTGGGCCTCCTCGCCAGAGAGGGGTCTTAGAGGTACCGCAATCGGCGCAGGTCTTCTTGTGGCTTTCTTCGGATGAAACCCCATTTGGGTTTTTGGTATTCACGTCCTCAGACTCCGATCCCTGCACCAGAACACGAAATCAACCCGATCAGCAACTTGTTGGATCAAGATCACATATCAAACAGTGAAAAGAAGGTCATGATCACTCACTTTATCGCTCAGATCCACCATCTTTTTGCAATCTATCATGAAGATCTGAACCAGACCCAGATAAGAGAAACCCGGCACCTGAGCTGGGTATCGCTTGTTTTGCTCTAGCACTGAACAGAAAGTGGGCGAGTCCTTCAACGCTACAACCCCTATGAGGAGCGCAGAACTAATGGGGATCAAAACAGAGAGATCAGAGAGACCACTAGGGAGAATCAAAGCCAGAGAGCACAATAGACAATGAAGCTTTTATTGCTTATTCTAAATGAGAGAATCTACGGTTGCTGAAACGGAAAGTATGGGAATCTAAAGAGAAACCGACATGCAGTGAGGGAGTGAAGGAAGCACTGTGTGCGCGCACAGAGAGAGAGAGAGAAAGAGAGAGAGAGAGAGTGAGCGAACCGACACACGCACCAGCCGCAGCAGATCTAAAAAGACCACCTTATATAAATGGGACGCGAAACCCTAGCCCCCCAGGGTGCATCTGAAAATGACCAGATTGCCCATGCCCAAAACTTTTTGATCCAAAAGAGCAACCCCGCCAAATACTGAAAAAACGAGAGGGTTGCTGAAATGAAAGCACAGGGGCGCCATGGAGGCAAAGGGTGATTTGGTGGAGCAGTTAAATTCCCATTTTGGGGCAGAGATGTTAGACCCTCTGCTCCGTTTTGGTAGGTCAACTGGGGTACCGCATTTTGGGTTAAATTCGTTTTTCCCAATAATTAGTTATTTTCCTGGTTTTATACTTTTTTTGGTATTATTATTATTATTATTATTATTATTATTTGTACAAATTCTCTGTATTCTTGAAACCCATTGGGGTTCCAAACCAAAAAAAAATCTGTTTATTAACTTTTAGGGGGTTTTTAGTTTTTGATTTGAGAATCTATGACGTAAATGTTAAAATAGAGTTGAAGATTTTGTGATTTCAAGTTTATTAATTATTTGTTTTTTTTGTGTAATACTATAAGTAGAATTTTTGTCTTATTTTTATCCTAAAAAGTTATATACTTTTTAAAATTATCATTAAATTTGGATTTAAGATGAATTAATATTAAATTTTGGTTAAATAATAATTTAAAAATTTATATCACATTTGGGGATAAAATAAAGACAAAAGTCTTACTTGTAGCTTTACTTGTACTTGAGAGAATATGAAACAAAGAATGCAATTGAGATGAAATGGAAGAAAAATATAAATGTTTAGAGGTATTATATTTGAGTTTAAAAATTAAAGAAATTAATAAAATTTACGATTTGACTCTTGTTTTTCATTTGTGTCTTCTCAAGAAAGAGTATTAAAAATAGAATTTCACATGATTTAGGTAAAAAAAAAATAGTTGTCTTGTAAAATAACTTTGATTCAAGATTTAATCTCAAAATGACTTCATTTTATTAAGAAAATGGAACTCTATTGCCTCGTCCCCAATGGGTAGCTTAATTGGTTGGAAACTATGCTTTATGAAGCGGAAGTTACTTGTTCAAATTTCTCCCCTCCCTCTTGTGTGAACATATAAAAATAAAAATAAAAATAAAAATAAAAAAACTCTATTGTCTCATTTTCTTGTTCTCATTCTCCTTACGTTCTCGGTCTCTGACTCTCTCTCTCTTGAGCACTCTAGTCTAATTTGAAAAATAGTTTTGTGGTGTTATTTGTGCTTATGTAGACCGTAATGTTTGATAGATTTCTTATGTTGTAAATTTGTAATATTTTGTAAACATTGAATAATGTAATATGTAATGAATTATGGTGTGCATGTGTATAGTGTATTGCATGCATTATGTGTGTTGAATGTTGATACTTTATTTATGTGTATTTCATGCATTTAATATTGGGTAATTTGGCTTGGTACTTTGAAATGTAACTAAACCACTAAATTGACATTTGTGTCCATTATCTAGCTATAGACATTATTTGAAGTCAATTCTTTTGTTTTTTGTTTTTTTGTTTTTTTTTTCAATTTACTTATATTGCCCAAAGTTTATAATAGATGTTTTTTTTTTTTTCATATTAGAATTCAATTTATAAATACTTGTATTGCCCCATGTGTGCAATTCAATTTGTATTCTTATATTACAATTTACAAGTATATTTAGTTCAAAAATTGAACTAAGCCCATCTTAAAGAGCTCATAAAAAACTTCAAAAAACAGATCCATATAAATTAATTCTATAGTTAAAAAAAAAAAAAAAAAAAAAAGACCCAAATTTAAAGCAGATGTCACTAGCGATAAGTACAAAAAATAAAATAAAATAAAAAATCACCTACATGTGTGCGGTTATGGGCGGATTCCATCCACCCTAAACAGGCGAGCAATTACTAAATTCCACCCTTCGTTGAGTGCATACGTGAAATAAGGTATTATCCATCCATATAGTGCAGTTCACACCCCTAATTTCAGTCGAAAATGATTTAAATTGAAGTGATATGAGAACGAACCATTTCACAAGTTAAATTTTATTTTATTGCATATAGTAGTGTATATAATGTCACATCAATTATAATTTTTAAACATAAAGTACCAACATATTTACCATATAACAATATATACACTATTAAAAGTTAAAACTATGAAATATAATATGAACCATTTAATAATTCTTTCTTCAAGTAAAGTCTTGATCTAGAAGGAAATGTTTGGTCCACTCGAGAGGGAATTGAAATTTCATTCTCTAGTTTATTATTATTTAAAAACATCTCCTAGACAAGGAAATGATAGGCTCACTATTCCTTTCTATTTTAGTCCCTCCAATTATTTCCATCCAACCAGTGACGAAGCCACACAATTTATATTGGGGGTGCCACTAAATTTTTTTTGGCATCATATATATATATATATATATTTTGAAATTTCTGCATTAAAATTCAACTGTGTATTACTTTCCGAAATGTCGACTTCTTTCTTTTTGAATAATGAATCAATAATTTTAAGCTTTGACATGATTAATGAACATAAAATTTTCAAGTTAAATCACGACCCCATAAGAGACAATCAATGTTTATAAACATTAAACAACAAAATAAGCAATCATACGGATATTAAACATTTAAAATAGTGTCAAGTTTCTATAAACTATTGATTTCCTCCAAACCGGATATTTTCATAGGACATAAATTTCCTCCAAACTGGTATAAAGGAAATATCCTCCAACCATGTAAAATAATGTCAAGTGTCTATAAACATTTAAAAGACACATTAAATTTAGTCTTTTTTTTTTTTTTTTTTAAATTCCAGTCTCATTGAAGAGCACAACGCCCTTACATCACAGAGCAAAAAGCTCTGAAAACTCATAGCCAAAGCTACGAGGTTACAAATTATAGATGCTTACTTAAAAATCAAACATTCAAGACCTATTTATGACATCAATATCCTCTAACTTATGACTACTTTTTAGTTGTAACACAGGATTTGTTCCAAACAAATTCAACTCAATGCATAGGTAGCTCATCTTCCTCGCTCTGAAAACAGATCACATCCACAACCCAAAGGCCTGGGCAATCCTTATTCAAACAAAAATACAGACAACCAAAAACAGAGAAAACCTAGCCCCAACAAAAAAACAACCATAAAAGCATAGATCTGCTCCTAAGAAGACTAGATTTATTCCTCATCAACCCAAAACGGTTGAAAAACTACATCATTTTTCTCGTAGATCGCTCACAAGAGCAGATCTAAAGAGAAAACTATTATTCAAAACAACAAAACAAGCAACACAACCAGCAAATCATCAGCGACCGGAGTGGAGGAGATGATGGGCACTGGCCAACGTTGGCACGTGGTGGAGCGGATGGAGGAGAAGGGAGGCGCAGCACCTTAGAGGGCGGGTGGTAGTGGCTAAAGTTGCTGATTTCTGGCCGAAAAACACCTACAAAAACAAAGAAAACTAGTGGAAAACGCGCAAAGGGGGGGGGGGAATTAGGAGAGGGGAGAGGAGGAGGGAGCAGATCCCTCCTCCTCTCTTTGACGGCTTGGTTTTTTAAGACTAGGGAAGACACAGGAATTAAGATAAAAATTTAGTCTAAATTAGTAAATTGCTATTAATGAGGTTAAGAATTTAAAATACTTTTTAAATGTTTATAGACACTTAGTACCATTTTACATGGGTTGGAGGATATTTCATCTCTACCGGTTTGCAGAAAATTTTTGTCATATTACCAAATGGATGACTATAACAATTTCTATCTTGATTTGGGTCTTTAATTAAACGTCACCACATAAATGATCAACCAAGCTTCTATGTTTTCAAACCTTCATGTGAATCCTAGCATGCAGGTATTGGTTCTTTGTCAATCTAAATTTGATATAAACCCATATGAGTATATCAATGACATAAGTTAGTGTATGTTCTTCAAGAGAATCCGAACCTTCTTCGAACCGATTGTTTAAAAATAAACTTTTCTTTTATATCAGTTTTAAAATGGTGCAGTTTTTTATTTATAAGTTTTAAATTAGAAAAAAAAAAAAAAATCACTTTTGCCACCTTTAACCCCATTGAGAAGTAAAGTACACAAAAACTTTTCACCCTATTAATTGTTTTAGAAAAAATATATTATAAGTCCTTAAATCAATGCGTAAAATTAAAAACTTCATAGGTTTTTTTTTTTTTTTTTTTTTTTTTTTTCGATAATTTACTTCATGGGTCAATCGAAACTGCAATAAACTCCTTACCATCAAAATTTTTTAACACCTATTAAAGCCACTCAAAACGCACAGTTTTACATGATTAAAATATTAATTTAATTTAAAAAATTAAATCTAAAAATAAAAATAAAATAAAAAAAATTGAAGAATGGCCAGGGGGTGGCAGCGCCACCCCTGGCCACCCTTCAATTTTTTTTAATTTTTAGATTTAATTTTTTTAATTAAATTAATATTTTAATAAGGTAAAACAATGTGTTTTGAGTGGCCCTAACGACTGTTAAAAAAATTTGATGGTAGAGAGTTTATTGTAGTTTCGATTGGCCCAGAAAGTAAATTGTCGAAAAAAAAACTTAGGGAGTTTTTAATTTTAGCGCGTTGACTTAGAGACTTATAATATATTTTCCCATTATTTTATTATAATAGAGTGAAAAGTTTGAATTATACCCTTGGCCCTTGGCTTTCCTTTTATTTTTTTAGAAATCTTTAAGGGTTGATAAGTTGGATTAACATATTCTCCAAAATATTCAGTTAGTTTTTTTTTTTTATTAATTGAGAGTCCTTATAAAAATCAATCCGAAAATTCATGCTCGGTAACTAAAATGTTCTGAATACACATGGACTATCCTCCATCTATACCTGGTCTAAAGATTGGCAAAAGGCAAGTTTCGCAAGGTGATGGGCCACTTCAATTGCCTCCCTCCCAACATGCTCGACTGTCCAGTTTGTAGGCTATTCAGGATGATTCTGCTATATTTAATTAATTTCCCACCCAACCTCATCTCCTGCAACATCCACATCCAGGACCTCCCCCAAAAGACTCTCCTATTTTGCGCCCCACTCCCCTATTCATGCACACTAGAGGCATGTTATAGATTTGCACCCAGAACGGCGAGTGAGAGAACGTCCTCTGAGAAGGTGGGGCTGTTGCCATCGAAATCATTCAAAATCAAGATGTGCTGATCAAACAACCAAGGCCGCCCCTCAAGAACCCTACGTTTGTCGTCGCAATTTGAGAACTCAAATAATCACATGTTCTCTTGCAATTATTTGAACATGATACTCTCACCATCCTCCATAGCCACTTAAGCATGACTTTGAAAGCTTCTTTATTGATGCGCTACTCTGACCCAATCCTCTGAAGAAATTCATAATGAAATATAAATAAATTGTGAAAATAAAATAAATGAGACACAAAGATTTTTACGTGGTTCGGTCAACGACTTACATCCACAGATAAAGCTCATAGGGCTACATTAATCTCTTATTGAATATTCAGTTAGTTATATTAGAGAGATGTTTTTATTCCATAAAAAAAAATGAAAATACCTTTTAAATATAACTAACAAGATACTCTCAAGTTCAAATAGAATAAATAAGTTATTCACATTTGTTTGGCTCATATTCTGCTACAAATTCAATAGATTAAACTTTAAATTTATGAGATCCACCATTGACTTATGCAGAGTCCACATTAGTTCACAGATCTAATTAATGATTAATTTATAAGATAATATATGCTAAATATGAAGAAAATATTGACCAATAACATTTCTCTCTATTTTTCATGGTAAGGTCCAATATCAAACTATAGATTTATAAAGTTAATAACATAATACCTAATTTTTGGCTTACATGCCTGCCTTTGCCTGCCATTCAAAAAGAGAGGGAAGACAAAATAAAATAAAAAAATTTGTATTTTCATAGCATCTAAATTTGAAATCTACTTTTAAACCCTCCCTAACACACAATCACGTGCAAATTGGCGGGAGATCACTATCACCATGGCGGGAAACTCCTAACTGACGTGTCACATTTATGGTCGTTTTTTTTTTTTTTGTTTGTTTTTTTTGGGGGACATATAAAATAATAATTAAAGCAACAGAATGCAATTACACATGGGAATGGGAAGGATCCTGGAGGATCCTTCTTGGCAGTCAGCCCTGACGACCTTTTTAATTTGTCGTCAAAGTCCTACCACCATAACCATTTCTCTATCATCTACAGCAACTGCAACTCTCAAGTGGGATGAACCAATTGATAAATGTCAATAGCCTAACTCACTCTTGTCACATCTTTTTAATATTAAATTCAGTATTTTTACACTCACATGTGTATACATAAACAATTTATTAACCAAAGTAAAAAGAGGCATGGTGTTCAAAGCAGGAGAGTAGGCTATAGGATTAAAACCTCTTTCCTTCAAGTTATCATGCACTCCCCCTTGTGCCTGGGGTGACACACGTTCTACAATGGCCGGGACGAAGGGTAATGAGATCCAATGGGTATTTTTACTTGCTATTGAATAAAGAAGGCAAAACTTAATTGTAACACCCTTAACATGTTAGGGTTAGGTTCATCGTCTAAATCTCTCAAAGGCGCAAAAAATGACGAAAGTCTACCAAAGCAATTGACTAAATGCAAAAATAGATGCATAATAATTGAAATAATGTCAAACTAAAAACTTTATCAAATGCGAACATGTTTGGTCTAAACTAGTTCGAAATTCTAAGAGACTTATTAAATTAAAGAGAAATGTAAGAATGATTACCTTACGTGAAAATAGATTTTGGAGAGGTTAAAAACTAGTTTTGATGTCCTTGAAGCTGATTGGAGTTGTAGAGAAAAATAGATGTATGAGATTTCTTGAGAAAAAGAGAAGTGGCCAAATTTTTGTGCTTAAGATTCTAGACTTCTTTGAGAGAAAAGGTGAGAAAGTGATAATTTTGTGAAAATGAGAAATAGTAGAAAGAGAAGAAAAAAAAAAATGATAGTTTGAGAGAGAATGGGAGGGGGCAGCTGTTACGTGAATGATTTTTGCAAACACAAATGCATAAAGGGGATAGATTTTAGGCTTTGAGGGAACCTAGAGCTTAGATTATGAGAAAATTTAGACTTTTTAAATTTTGAGAAAACCTAAAAACCCTTTTCAAACTCAAGTTATATGATTAATTTTATGATTTATTTATTAATGAGCTTAATGTTTTTAAATAGACAATTACTATACATAGTGAAAATAAAAGACCAAATAGAATAAACTACTCCAATAATAATTCTTATCTCTAATATTTAAATTCTAATCACTACTTCTAATGTTATCTATAAAGAAAACATATTATTCTAAGGTATTTTAATCCTAAAATGCCTCTATTATTAGACCCCTAATAGTAGCCGAATTTTATGATAGGTTTTTGGTTTTTTCTCTACTTTAGGCTTAAAATTGTAAGAGTAAAATGTTTTAGAGAAAAAGAAATGATATATACCGAACAATTATGTAAAAATATTTTCAAAATTAATAGTTATTAAATATTATTTTGTGTCTTAAGAATATTTTAAAATTGAAGGTTTTAAAGAGCATTGAATGAAAAGAGTCTCACATTGGAAAGAGAAAAAATAAAGTTGGCATTTATAACGCTCACTAAACTTTAAGCTATTAAAAAAGCTTGGGTGTATACTAGTATACGCTAGTACGGTGCGAAGCACCGGATGCACACGCACACGCGGCATAGGCTGTAGGGCACTTTGATGGTGCACTTGGCACGAAGCATTGGAGTTTGGAGCGATCTAATCATGACCATTCATTTTTGGACGGTCAAGATTGTTTCATCTAGTGGTTTGATGTAAACCGTATGATGCTTTTAGGTAAATCCAGTGGTTGGATTTACTAGACTGTAATTAAAGTTGATTATAAAATCAAATTAACTTTGATTAAATGGTTGAGATTAAATAATTAAGATCTAATTATTATTAGATAATTATTTAATCTAACAGTCAAAATTAAGTGTCTGTTGGATAAACAGTTTAATTTTGAAATTCGAAATTATCTTATTAGCAGTTTAATTTCGAAATTCAAAATTATCTGACCAGTGGATAATTATCTCTAATTATTCAATTAATTTAAAATCTCTTCTCTGTATTTTTAATAGGGAAATGTTAGGTGTTCTTTTAGTATTCTCCTGGTGTTCTCCCAACTATGATGTGATTTTTTTTAATATATCATTAAGTCTTTGTCTTTGAATAGAATAGAAAAATCAGAGGGTCTTTTCGGTTTAATTTCTGCAAAACGCAATTAAATTCAAAGGTTTTCTAGGCTCTATTGTATCTAGAGAAATGTTTGTTGTTACCCTTTTGCATACCATTTCTGGTGGGGGTAAATAATTTCTTCAGGAAAGTGACATTGTAACACACATCAATTTCCTTTTTTTGTATTTTCCTCTTTATTTTACAAATTATTCCGATTTTATGCATTAAAATTGATGTAACGTGGTCATGTCAATAAAAAAACCCATTTTCACCAACTAAATGCTACGAGGAGATAATGCCATATCAGCTGAAGTGTATGGAATTAAAATACTTGTTTGTTTTGTATATATCATTTCTCCTCAAAAAAATTTATTGTTTGGTAAGAAATCAAGTAGCCGAATGAAATTGGAGGGTTATATAGCATGGGTAATATATATGAATGGTTGGGCACCTATAGGATCAATGTATCATAAAAGTAAATATATATAACTTCTTTTTATTTTTCTTTTAAATTTGTAAGAGAATATGAAAAAATTACTTACACCAATTAGTTTTCTTTTAAAAGTAACTTTAACTTTTTTTAAAATTTTTTTTTTATTAATTGGTTCTAATCATTCATATATTGCGAAAACAATCATTCCAAACGATCATAGTTCTTGCACAACCTATCATCAACCAAGCCCAAAGCTATTTTAGCTAAGCGATGTGCAGCTCCATTAGCAACTCTGCTAGCATGTTGTACGTTCCACGTTCCACTTAGGGGTGAAATTTAAAACCGCCTAACCGCAACCGCTAACCGCTAACCGCTATAACCGTTAACCGCTAACCGCCTAACCGCCTAGGCGGTTGCAGTTAGCGGTTAGTGGGTTTTGAAAATCCGCTAACCGCTACCCGCTAACCGCTTTTTTTTAAATATAATATATATATATAATAACAATAAGTTGTGAGTTTATGAATTTTTTTTGGTTGATTGAAATGGGTCTCAAGCTTCAAGTTTAACCATATATGTTGGTTTTTTTGTTGCTTGTGAGTTTATAAATTTGTTTGTGTTTTATTTTATTTCTATGTGTAAGTTTATGAACTTGCTTCTGAGTTTATGAGCTTGCTTGTGAGTTTATGTATAAGACTAGAAGTGAAGTGATGATTTTGTTATAATTTTATTTGTATATTATATGATGTGTAGATTTGTAGAAGGTGGCCAACAATATTTTGGTATATAGCAATTTTTAATGCTAAAATGGCCATGAAAAGGGAAAAAAAAAAAAAAGAGTTTAAAGTAAGCCCAAAACCGGCCCAAACCCGGTCCAAACCCGGCCCAAAATCGGTCCAAAGAAAAAAGCCCAAAAAAAAGCCCAAAAAAGCGGTTAAAAAAAAGAGAGGTAATTCTAAAGCGGTTAACCGCTAACCGGGCGGTTAACCGCTACCCGGTTAGCGGAGGCGGTTAGTAAAATTTACTAACCGCCTAGGCGATTGCGGTTAGCGGTTTTAGCCACTAACCGCTAACCGCAACCGCTATTTCACCCCTACGTTCCACTTCCACTCATTGAAACATTTCAGTTTGGCCCTCGCATCATTCACCACTTGTCCATACAAGCTCCAACATTCTTCCTCCTTCGTCAAAGCTCAAACTATCATCAACGCGTCCCCTTCCAGGATGGTGCTATAAAGGTCCAGTTGTGTTGCGAGTTCCACTGCTTTTCATGCCCCTAAAGCCTTAGCCATTGTCAATTCAGACACATGTCCCTTGCTTGCGCAGAGCATTGCTAAAGGCCACCCTTCATGGTTGTAGACAATGACTCCTATTCCCATCCTATTCTTATGGATGTCAAGAGCTGCGTCTCAGTTAATTTTTAGATGCCCAAGACTAGGTTTCTGCCATACTATTATGGGAGACGGCCTGAGGATCTTTGCCCTTACATTCCTCCTTTGTGAAGCCTTAGTACAAGCATCAACTTGTTCCATAGCACGTCTAAGCAGTGAGGGTGGATCCAGAAAATCACTGCAAAAAATGACCGCATTCCTCCTCAACCAAATTTGCCTAGCTACCGTTGCCACAAGTAGCATTTGATTTGCATCAAGTCTCTCCAGCAAACTTCTCAATGATATATATGAAGTCAGCATCATCACTTGTACTCTTATAAGTCTAGGGAACACATTCTATCCACACATTCTTTGCTGACGGACAACTCCAAAGATTGTGTCCTATTGTTTCAGTTTCCATTCCACAAATAGGACAAAGAGGATCCAAAGTAATATGTCGTCTAAACAATCGCTCCTTCGTTGGTAAAATATCATTGCAGGCCTGCCATAGGGAAAGTCTTGACCACTCTTGCTCCCTTGATCTTCCAAATCTCCTTCCATAATGATTCTAGCACCTACGGATTGGAGCACACTGAAGTCCCCTTGATCGTCTCTCATACCTCGCTCTTTTGCCATGTGATATGCACTACGCACACTGAAGTCCCCATTTTTAGCACCCGCCCAGACTATTTGGTCACACTGAGTCCGTGGACAAACTGCCAAGCCACATATTTCCTTCGCTTCATCTTCATTAAACACATCTTGCACCGAATCTATATTCCACCAATTACTATCAAGGTCTAACAGCTCACTCACCATTGCACTTCGGTCTAAAACTCGCTCGCGAGCCTGAGCTTCATACACCACCGGTTTGGGTAACCACTTGTCATCCCATATACGAATTGACTGGCCATCTCCCACTCTCTACTCTAGTCTCTCATTCAGAAAAGACTTAGCTTTCCATATACTCCTCTAAGTGTAAGAAGGCCTACTCCCTAAATTGGATTCAAGATACGTTCCCTTAGGGTAGTATTTTTCACGAAAAATTGTTGCGGCCAATGTATCAGGTTTTTGGAGCAATATCCAACCTTGTTTGCCAAGAGGGCTAAATTAAACATCTCAAGGTCCCTGAACCCTAGGCCACCCTTCTCCTTTGCCCTGCCCATTCTACTCCAACTCATCCACGCAAAATGAGAGTCATTATCTTTATGTCCCCACCAAAATTTGGACATCATCGAGCTTATGTCCCTGCATAGTCCTTTTGGAAGTAGGAAAACACTCATCGTGAATGCGGGAATGCCTGAACAGGCTGAACTACCACCTTCAAGAGAACTTCATTTCCCACTTGAGAAAAGAATTTTTCCTTCCACCCATTTATTCGCTCCTAGATCTTTCCTTCTAGTTCCTTTAAAAAAGAGCTCACTCTCGACCTCCCAATTAGAGCTGGCAAACCTAAATACTTCTCATACCTCACTGTAGAATTTACTCTTGAAGCTGCCATAATTAGTGACTTAGCCTCTATCTTTGTATTCCGACTGAAAAATATAAAAGTCTTCTCACGGTTCAATTTCTGCATCGATGCCTTCTCATACTTCTCCAACGCCTCTTGAATTCGCACCCATTCCACAATAACTTTGAGAATAAAAGAAGAATAGAAAGATGATATAAAATTTCTTGTACCATAAATAGTTGATGAATCCCAACTTTAACCCAAGTTATGCTTTTATCATTTTTCTATCCAAAATTCCATGTGGATGATTAGCGAAAAGAAAGGGCGAGTCGCATTGGGTTAACCAAGTACGTTGCTCCATAGAAACCACATGAAATGTAATTAGATTATTAGATAAAGATAATCACACAATTTATTTGTCTTGACTTGAAAAGAAGACAAAAGCATAAAAAGATGCTAGAAAAGAACAATCGTAATCAGATGGCGCAGAGCCGTAGATTTACATACAATAAAGACACAAAATAATTGCCACATATTATCTATCTGATAAGGAAGGAAAATGAAAGCTCACGAGACCGCATGGTTTGTCTACACTCTACAAGACCTGACACGTACAAGGACCACAGCGCATCATATGATCAAAACCTTCTTATTATTACTTTACCATTATTAGTAATTTACAGAGGTTTTATTATTTTTTTTTTTTAAGAAGAAAGGAATCTTTCTCTCCAAATGATAGCAAGATCGTTATAGAAGGGCAATGTGGGCCTTTTACTTACTTTTTTCTGATTTTTTTTTTTTTTCCCCACGAATCCCCATCCAAGGAGAATCTCAAAGGACACGTTTGATTTGAATATCGGAGGGCCCCAATAAGCAAATACAAGAGGGGGCTTGACTCTTGAATATAGATGTCATCAATAAAGCAGTCATAGAAAATATCCTCCCCGTTTTAAATTCTTTTTATTTTTTTTTATTTAACGTATTTTGAAGGGTAGTATTGTTCAAAAAATTTCATGATATTAGTGTATTAAATACATTACCTTTTAAAATGCACTAAATATAAGAAATTGAAAAAATTTAAAATGGAGGGATCATTTTCCAGCAAACATGGAACAAGATTCTCTATAGTTCAAATGAACGAGATAATATCTCGTTAGTTATAGTGGATAAGTATTTTTATCTTTTTATTTTTTAAATAAACAAAAATATCCATCCACTATAACTAACTGAGTATTCTTTTCGAAAAAAATGGAGAGGATCCTAGCAAACATGCCCTCCCTCTGACACACTTCAAAAAAGTGAAATTTATTGCTCTTTATTTAATTATCAAGCATTCAGAGTAAATGCTATTTACTGCTCATAAGTACAACCTCCACCTTTCCTCACCATTATTGAAGGTCGACGAGGAATGTGCAATTTTGTTTTGTTTTGTTATTTTTTTTTTTTTTTTTTTCATCAAGCGAATTGAACAACAATTGTTATCTCATTCAGGCCTTCAATAAATACTCCAACAACACCAATAGAAAATGACTGTTGGATTTCCGTCCTCTCCAATATAAAAACTAGGGTTAAATATTATTTCAGTACTTGTGGTTTGTACTAAAATTAAATAATTATCTGAGTTTTTAAAAATATCGCAAATGATACCTACAGTAAGCCAATAAACTTACTTGATATTTCTGTCAAGATTCCGTTAAATTTTTTAACGAAATGCCACATTACCCTTACATGTGGGCACCACGTGGTGTGATATCTAAATTTTTGAGTGCCACATGCCGAACCAACATATAGGGGGTGGCTGGCCACCCCGTTTGGCCTGGGGGTGGTTCGGCCACCCCCTTGGCCAAACCCTCAATTTTTCTTTTTTGAGGGTTTGGCCCAAGGGGGTGGTTCGGCCACCCCCAGACGGTTGGCCTGGGGGGGCTCAGCCGAACAGGGTGGCTGGCCATCCCCTATGGGGTGGTTCGGCCACCCTAGCGTTTTTTTTTTTTTTTTTAGTTTTTTTTTTTGGATATTTATTTTAAAGAAAATAAAATATTATGTGGCACTCAAAAACTCAAGTACCACGCCATGTGGCTCCCACGTGTAAGGGTGATGTGGCGTTCCATTAAAAAACTTAACAGAATCTTGACAGAGGTACTAAGTGAGTTTATTAGCTTACCACATGTACCATTTGCGATATTTTTAAAAACCCAAGTGACTATTTGATTTTAGTGTAAACCACATGTACTGGAATAATATTTAATCCTAAACACTAAATCCTAATTCTACACTGTGACAAGTGAAGTAATCCTCCCTTCTAGACCTAATATCCTCAGATTTTCCATTTTTCCCCTTTGATTACTATGGGTGTGATGGTCTGGCTGAGACTTTACATACATCATTTTTTTCATGGATTGTGCTTTTGCTAGGGCAATTAGGGGCTCATTAACACCTCTGTTTTTGCTAATCTCCTTATGCAGGAATGGGCAAAAGCTCTGATCAATCCTAGGTCTGATTTGGGCGTCCCTATTGAGAAAATTTTGGAGTTTTAACTTGCTGCCTTGATTTCTATGGACGAGATATGGATGTCAAGGAACAAATTTATCCACGGCAGTGTTGGACCTGATGCTCATACTTGTCTCCAGGGCATCAATGTTTCTTTCCGGAACCACCTGAAGGCTTGGAAGAATAAGAATGCTCAGGCTCTTCCAGCAGCTTGGCTCCCTCCGCCTCTTGGATCTTTCAAGATCGACTTTGATGTGGCGATTCGTCCACTCTTCAGTGTTGCCTCAGCTGTTCTTAGTAACCATTCCGGTTGGATAGTGAATCAGTGATAGCTTGCACACAGAGACTGCCACCAACTAAAGTTTCTTTTGGTTAAGCGACTGCCGCCCTCCTTGGTATACACATAGCCTTGCTTTATGGCTATTTGTTTATCATGCTTAGGGCTGTTAAGTGAGCGAAGCGTCTCGCGAGCAAGTTCGGGCTCGGCTCGCATAAGCTCGGCTTGTACTTGACTCGAATATTAAATGAAGCATTTCATGAACACAAATCCTGGCTCGAATATTAAACGAAGCAAGTTCGGCTCGACTCGGCTAAGCTCGCGAACAGCTCGTTATATATATATATATATAAACTAAGTAATACATAATTAATTATAAATCTCATAATTATTAAAACCTTAAAATTGTATTTATATTTAAGTGTTAGAGAATGAAAAATTCTAGACCCTTCGTGATCAAAGAGAGAGAGAGAGCAATCATTAAAAAGACCTCGATTCAATTAGAGTAGACCCAAACGAAAGGAAGAATAATCAAGCAGAAACTATTGAGGGAGATTGCGAAAGACATAAACTATTGAAGAATCAAACAGACCCAAACACTATCACTACCTGTCTGGTGAGCGAGGGTGAGAGAGTGGGAAATGAGAGTTCAGGTGGAAGATCCGTTGTGACTAGTGAGGGGGATTGAGAGAGAGACGTTAAAAAAATATTTTTTTATGGGGGGCGTTGTCCCAATGCAGTCTGAATGCAACCTGTTAACTTGTCCCACATTGTTAAGAAAACATCAATCTCCAAGTTTGCTTATTTATAAAAGGATACATATCCTCTCTCTTTGAAACCAAATGCCTTGATGTATTGACTCAGGCTCCATACTTGACTAGCTAGGCTAAGCAAATACTCATATGCAAACTAACTTCTTAAGCCGTTTAAGAGTACTTGAAGTTAAAAAAAAAAAATTAAATATAAGAGCCAGCTCGCGAGCTGGCTCGGCTCGACTTATTATTAGCTCGAGCTCGATTATGTTGACTCGCCCTTGAGCTCGAGCTCGAGTAAAATTTAAACGAGCCAAGCCTAAACAAAAAAAGCTCGCTCAAGCTCAGCTCGTTTACACCCCTAATCATGCTTGAAGGCTCATCAACAAAGGGCATCTCCTCTATTGATTGCTGACTATCGGCAGCAACTCAAAATTTTAATCTTTGGACTGCTTCTGAAGTTTTATGATGTGATCAACTCCTGTACACACATGGATCTTAAATGAGCATCTTCTCACATGGGTTTTAATGTTTTTTTTTTCTTGAGTGTTAAAACATAACAAAATTAGTACCTTAGGTTTTGGAAAAGACTGAATTCCCAACTCCATTAATTTCCGTCAATCCCCCACTAACCGAAGTCCACATTATTGTCACGTAATATCGTGACACGTGTTAACCTTAAAAAAAAAAAAAAAAATCCACGGTAAATCCACGTCGGTTCGGTATAACATTAAACTTAAACAAAAATTTGAAATAATTTGACATTTTCCCCCTTTTCTTCTACCTCACTTCTTCTTCATCGCCGGAAGCAATTTCTCCATACCCAACCACAAGCAATTTCTCCATCCCAGCCCAGAAGAAACTATTCAACAAAAATTACAATTACAAAGCTTTGAATAAACGAGGTCTCATGAATCCGGATAAAAAATTGCAGGAATCTTACCATGCTTGAAGGAACAAAACAAACCAACCCAAACCGAAAAATTATCGTGATCCGAAAGGTGGTGGCTTTGTGCAGTGGCTATGGGCGTTCCTCCCCAGCCAAACGCAGCCCTCGAAAGCCACCGCTGGACTCCACCGAAGAACTCTGCTGGACTCCACCAAAGGACACACAGTTGGAATCCACCCAGTTTGATGTAGATGGAAAGCCGGTTTTTGAGAATCAAATCAGCAACCCATCGCTCTTTTGGAACCCATGGCCAATTGATTTTTGGATCAAACAAAACTAGAATCTGAACTACTCATCATCATATTCTGAACTACTCACAAATTCCACATATTCCATTATCGTGGAATCTGAACTACTCACAATCTCATTCTTGATTTAATGACCATTCTTGGATTTTGTGGTGTCTGCTTCAGATGATTTTCTTTTGTGTTTGAATGGGTTGGGCGGTGGCTCCGGTGGGTGGTGTGCCTATGGGTATTTTGTCCGCCAGGTTTGGTTGGGAAAAAATGTCAAATTATTTTTTATTTTTTGTTTAAGTTTAATGTTATACCGAACCGACGTGGATTTACCATGGATTTTTTTTTTTTTTTTTCAAAGGTGGACACATGTCGCAATATTACATGATTACGTGGCAATGACATAAACTTCCGTTAGTGAAGGATTGACCGAAATTAACCAATGTGGGGATTCAGTTTTTTTTTTTTAAAACCTGAGGTACTAGTTTTGTCATATTTTAAAACCTAAAAGAGAAAAATCAAAACATTAAAACTCAAGTTCCAAAAAAGTTATTAACCTTTTTTTTTATTTTTATGCCTAATTAGTATTAACTGCATTGAATTCTCATTGATACTTTTGTGAGACTAAGTCAAGTTATGGTTCAGTCAGACTTAGGAGAGCGACTACAATTTCTACTGTCTAAACCCTTCCTATACGACTCCTAGGAAGTGTTATTATGGTAAATAGTCACAATTAGTCTTTCAGCCTAACTTTTTTTACAAAAAAAAAAGAAAAAAAAAAAAGAATGGGAGAATAAAAAAAATCTACCTTGCGCTTATGAAAGTCCCCCTCATCTTCAGCAAATTTCAGTGCGCCATTAAAGCTCTCGCTGCATCGACGGCTGAGTTATTCTTTTCAGCTTGAAAATGACATGAAGCAACATCAAATAAATTTGGTGCCACATAAATTTACAATTTATTGACAAATTGTCATTCATCAGAACGCACCCTTCTGTTGGAGGACTAGTAACACAGGTTCTGCTAAACCTATACATATATAATTTACGTATTTGAATTGCAGCAGAGTAATCGCCTATCAACGACTCGTACAACAGAGCGACCTGAAGCACTCTTTAGGATTTAGTATTTGTTGCTACAAAGATTAAAATCAAAAAGCATAATAACTATAAATAATCATGAGAAGATGATTGTCACACATGAAAATACCAATATACCATTTGACTCTCTTCCTTCCAGACAAGAAAATGAGGTGTATGAATACTATGTCCAACCGACAAACACAAAACAACTCCAGACTGTAGAAACTGCTAATACATGACTCCAAAAAAAAAAAAAAAAAAAAAAAAAATCCACAACTGAATACTCGTTCGAAAAAACCCCACTAGCACATCCATCGGGGCGCTGCTTATGCAACAATGAACTTAGGGACAACTTCCACAGCATTCTGCGCATACCGGGTTAAAACACCAAGAGCATTTGACTAGGCCTTCATGCCACAATTAAACCAACCTGCCTCCTAATTGAACATGGTAGCATAAACTGACCCACCTTGGCACTTCTTTGACTACAACGGACATAGGACTGAGACTGACACGAGACACAGCAAGGTGCCCTGACCTGACCTGACCTGACCCAACCCAACATATACCTTGCCATCCTCAGCATGAACTCCTGTTCCATCCAACCATAATCCCTGCAATTTTTTGCAATGAAAATGAGGCAAATAATAAAGTAGAAACGGGGTATGACTCGTGAATTCCTACCTAGGTTAACCTCTCTTTGGCAACATAAATCCAAATTGTTAAAATTATAACTAGAGTTGGATGGCTGTGCTACCTTCAGCTAAAGTTGAATCCGCCAGATGGAACTTGAACCTCATTCCCTCCAAACCCAAAGCCTGGCTGGGCGCCATCACCTGAAGGTAATGCGTCATCGTCATCCTCCAACCAATACGTTTCAAGAATTTTGACTGCTTTCTCATAGATCTCATTGTTGTCATGACTCTGTAGATTTTCAATCTTCTCTAATCCCTCGGCATCATCTATCATCTGTGCGTATAAATTGACATCTCCAGTGTTACCCAAACTCTTCTCTGCTTCCCCAACTCTCAGAATGTTTTCTAACCCTTCTAAACAGACAGTGACAATCCTTGCATCAGGGCATACAAGAAGATCACACAATGGTTTTATACAACCCTGACTCACCATGTACCTATCACCAATCAAAGAAAAGGTAGTCATGATATGTACCAATTAAAAGAGAAATTAAGGGTGCAAAAGAAGAAAGTACAAGATCTTACTTAATTTGTTCCTGAGTACCACCCGAAGTAGCATTTGATATTGCCCATGCCGCCTCTTTCTTTATATCAAACTCAGCATTTTGAAGCAGATTGACCAAGGGACCAATAAGACCAGCTTCAATAACAGCCTGCATTATTTTAAAATCAATTTAAAAAGACTTCCAATCTACACCTCTGCAACTAATTTCTTCAGGAGGAGCATATATAAGATGCTCAGAGAAGAAATTGATTCTTAGTATTATAAAATGTGCCACGTTAGGACTTATCAATGATTGTCCATGTTGCTCAAGACCCACAGTTAGAAGATGGTCCAATAACGCAAGTCACTCAGTATTTCCATTCAGAAATTCAAATAATAATTAATGCAGTCCTGATCTAAAAGTGAAGTCAAGGCCTCATATTCACATCCATTACTAATAAATAATGAGGGACGAGATATTCACACAATTAGACATACTTAAAAGAGTGAACTTGCTGGCATATTTGCTTACCTGTATCTGCTCCCTGTTTCCAGCTGTAATGTTTGAGATAGTCCAGCACGCTTCTTTCTTGATGCTCTTTTTATGATTGTGGGTCAACAGGCTCAGAAGGCATGGCAGTGAACCATGGTTGATTATACTCTGAGAATAAGTTACCCATCAAAATCATAGACAAGAAAACAAAGAAACAAAAAAGAAATGCAATCACATGAATGGTAACAAGATCATCCTTGGTGTAGTGAGAGAGAGAGATTTTTTCAACTACGGCATAGTTTTTCTTCCACAAATTTATCATCCTTGTTACTTTTTTTTCTTCTTTTTCCTGATAAAAGACCCTAGCATCTGTACTGCATGTTTGACTGAATTTGGCCATGTATACAAGGTTAAATGTTTATCTTTACACATTCAAGGAGTTCCCAAAAATGAGGTCAATCTTGTCAGATGCCACCGTGTCCATCACATTGTCCTACAATACTTTAAGAAATGTTTTTGCCACTGAAGCTTACAGTTACACAAAGCACAGACAAGAACTCATTGAAAACTCATATTTGACAACAATGTTGATAATGTAAAAGTTCCACTTATAACCACGTATTAAGAGAAATAAGCTGTTCCCCCAAGGAGCAGAGCTTCACTGAATCAGCAAGACCACAGCATCCCACTGGTCAGAGGCTTAAGAGTTCAATTAAATCTTCAACTTGCATTTTGACAGATTATGACTCTGTTAGCTTCAATCAAACATACAATCTCAAAATACATGTTTACCATGTCATGGCAAAATTAGGGTGATAACAATCTTTAAATTTTAAAAAAACATTATATATTTCTATTTTGCATATGCTTTTGGGTTTTCCAAGGGGGTGCAACTGAATAAAAATGTTCTTTGGGTTATAGAATCCTGTAATAAATTTTCCCCATCTCTCCTTTGCTTCTTCAAAATCCAGAGAAAAAACAAAAGAGAGAAAAAGGAAACGACAGGTGAGTACAATATGGCAAGATGGGTGTGACACCCTTTTGAAGAGATACCTCTAAGTTATTGACTTATTCTCTCTATTCTACTTGAATAATTTCAAGTAATCACTTTCTATATCTGATCTTTTAAACCACCCGTTGAGGTGACGAAAGTCAGCCTTAGCGATCTGACAGCGTCAAGCCATAATCACAATTTCATTAGAGCTTCCAGTGTTTGCCTTGCCCTTCTTGCCAACTGGAACCCACTCACCAGAGGACACTGAGTGGAAAGCAAGGAAAGATTCTGGGTTCCTTATTGGCATTGTTAGGAGATCATTATCAAAGTTCTAAGTATTTACAACTATACGACTGCCAGACTTTCTCTTACCAAATTTGGGTGGCACTATATACAATTCATTACGGAAAGGACCAAACTAATCATAAGCCACATAGTTCTTCTCAAATTTCAAAACCACCCCTCAATCCTCAAAAGAAATAAATTGTTACCACTCAAGTTGTTTATGTTTTTTTTTTCTTCTCCAAATGTGGTACTTAGCTTTAATTAAATTCCCATGTTAATCACTTTTTGTTTGTTTGTTTGCATAGTTACGTTACCTAAGGACTATGGTATTAAGTCAAGCATAACAAAATGTGGTAATAGATTCACACAATTTAATGATAAAGTAAATTATCTATGAACAATACTACTGGCATAGATGGAGCACAAGAGCAGAATCACAATAATTCTTTATTTTGTAATACATCAAAGTGAAAAAAGACAAGCTAGATTAATCAAAAACAAATTTCATTTTTTTAAGGAAGTTGTGGCTGCAATATTTTGAAAACTAAATTAGCTTAGCTTTTGAAATTTTGAAATTTTGAGTAAATATAGTACTTAGCTTTAATTCAATTCCCATGTTAATCACTTTTTGTTTGTTTGTTTGCATAGTATGCATAGTTACATTACCTATGGACTATGGTGTTAAGTCAAGCATAACAAAATGTGGCAATTCATGATTCACACTATTTAACAATAAAGTAAATTATCTATGAACAATACTACTGGCATAGATGGAGCACAAGAGCAGAATCACAATAATTCTTTATTTTGTTATACACCGAAATGAAAAAAGACAAGCTAGATTAATCAAAAACAAATTTCATTTTTTTAAGGAAGTTGTGGCTGCAATATTTTGAAAACTAAATTACAACTTGACATAATTAATAATTTAAACGCGAGCAACAGAACTAAAAAGCTCTTACCTGAGTTTGAATATCATCTCCTGTCACAATATTTCCTACTGTGCGCAGGGCAGGGATGAGCACTGAAGGAGATGGATGTCTGAAACAAGAAGCATGTGCTAGTTGGCATATAAGCATATAATTGAAAACAAGATAATACACAGAAATAAACAAAATATGATTTACTCACAGGAGGAGCTGAATAAGTCGGGCACAGACGCCTGCCTCAATCACAGCTTGGATTTTGTCATTTGTACCATCAGAAAGATAAGAGAGAGCCCAGCAGGCATCTGTCAGGACTTCTTCATCATTGGAATGGACGAGACGCTCAAGAGCAGGAAGTGCTGGCCTCACCTGCCCATTGAAATTCAGATGTTATAAAGTGCCAAAAAATGAACCCCAAAAAGCTATGCTTGAAAGAAAAAGACAACTACCTGATCAAAGGGAGGTTGTGGCTTGCCTCTGCAGAAGTTAGATAGAGTCCACGTGGCATTTCTAAGCATTGAAAGCTTTGCATGCTCATTCAACTGCCCCAGCAATGGAATCAAGGCTCCATGGCTAAGGACAAGGTCACGGCATCTAGGAGAATCCCCAGCAACATTTCCCAATGCCCACACAGCCTGCGGTTACAATATAACGCCTCAGAAAAGGCTAAAGATAAAATCAAAGATTTTTTTTTTTTTTTTTAAATGGTACTTGCAGATAATATACAACCTATTCTTCCAAAATTAGGTTTAAACACATTCATTCCAATTTATACCTGCTCACGAACATCATCACTGGGAGAACACAGTAGCTTAACAAAGATAGGTACTGCCCCATGGTCGATTACCACCTTCGTGTTCTCTGAAGTTCCAGACGCAATGTTTGTAAGAGCCCAAGCAGCCTCAAACTACACAAAAGCCAAGAAAAACAACTAAATAAATAAAAACACAAAGATAACAGAGAGATACCTACCTGCACAAAAAGAAAGAAAAAAAAAAAAAGAAAGATGGCGAACTGAATAATAAACCTGAAGTTGAGGAAAGTCTTCCCTGACAAGAAACTCAACAAACCGAGGAACAACCCCAGATTGAATAACTTCTTCAATTGGAGGGCTTCTTTCTGCGACTCAAAAATTTCAAAAATGTCATCAATCACATTCTCTCTTTTCATAGTTTAATGCAGAACTCATAGAAACCTAAACAAATGTATGAACAGCATACCAATCGAAAGCAGCTTTCGAAACTGCGTAGTGGCCTCAAGCTGCAAATTACTATCGTTGGACCAAACCCCAGCAACCATGGACGGAAGACTCTCCAACTATACCGCAATCAATAAAAAACAATCAACACCCATTACCAAAAACGCCACCTTTTTATCATCTATTCAGAAACCTAAAATCACTAATCACACATCCTCCAATCCAAGCAAAGGTAATAAAAAAAAATTAGTACGATCAAACAGTAAACCCTAGAAATCCACGGATCATCAACATTCAAAACCCAGATTTCCTAATATTTAGATTCTTCACCTTCTTTTCGACGGTGGAGGTGTGGATAGAGGAAGAGAAGGATTGCTGTGCCTGGAGGCCCTCGCGGCGCTTCTTCAGAAGGCTCTCCTCGCGCTTGCTCTTGCGGATCTCGACCATGTTGTCCTCGCGTCGCCTGCGGCCCTCGTCGGCGTCCACGGCCACCTTGTACCGGTTCCGGCGGACCTCCGTTCTCTCGTTGGGCCTCAGCGACATGGTTGCTAGCTGCTTCTGAAAGCTCGATTCGTCTCGAAACCCTAGCAGTAGAACTGTGTATATATTTATATATCTCTCTATCTAAGAGTATACGTCTATCTGTGTATCAGAATGAGATGGAGAAAGAAAAACCCTAGAGAGAGCTCAACGGAGAGGAGTGGAGGAATAGGAGGAGGGTTTGGATTTGAGTTTTTCTTTTTCTTTTTTCTTTTTTTTTTTTTTTTTTTTTTTTTTCGAAAGAGCTTAAAAATGGTTGAGTTCACGGTCATATTTGTAAGCTATTTTTTTTTTTTTAATCCTTTTTATTATTTATTATTATTATTATTTTAAAAACGATGTTGATATTTGGGCACCTTGTTTTCCCCTTCTTGGGCGTCTTATTGGTTTTTTATTTTATTAGGGTTATAATCGGGTCGAGCTGAATTCCAAATTGAATTTTGATTGTTTGAGCTCGACTTACAAATAAGTATATTTCGTCGAGCTCGAAAGCCCCTTATTTGAGCTTGGCTCAAAAGGTTTATAGGGCTCGAACACGACTTTAACTTTGATAGATAAATCAAAATGGGTTCTGTTTGAGCTTGATTAGACTAATATTTTTGACCAATTAATACTTGTTGATATTCTTAACCCACCCAAAGACAAGGAGTGCAAATATAGGCAAGTGCTCAGCAAATCTTGCTCAAGTTTTCACAAAAATAGTTCGATTGACTAGATTTGTAGTTAATATATGTATATAAGTCCACAAATCTACAAAAGTAAATGGGTAAAATATGGTGTGACTGTGTGAGCATGTTACTGTATTTAGGGGCGCCTTACGTTGCATAATTCCCATTTAATATAAATAAAATAACCAATTCCATTGAAATATCAACACTTAAAACAACATAATTTCGAAATACAAATATAAAAGAAATCTTTGCTCCAAAAAATAAAATGTAAATAAATCTTCTCATCAATGCATATCAGATATCAGTAAAATAACACAATATCTAATAAATTACCTTCCAAAAATAAGGAAACTGTCCAAGAACAAAAACTGGATGGTCTATAAAAAAAAAATCACCTACCCATGAACAAAATAAGTGGCTGAAAATTGAAAGTAAACCATAAGGAGTGAAGGGACAACATAGTAGGGTTTCAAACTAGTAGTAATAAAACACATAATTAAATATTATAAACATATCAAAGACTCAAGTGGCGGTTTGAGGGTCACATTGGTGCTGCATATGCAAAAAAAAATTTCAGAGATATACAAGAATATGATGAAACCTTAAACAATTTTAAGAGGGAAGGGGTGGGAGTTACAAACTCAACGGAAAAATATAGGAAATTACAAAAAAAAAAAAAAAAAAAAAAATCATAAAAAGAAAAATACTAAGAAAACCAAATTTTTTATCAAGAAAAGTGTATGAAAATGATGTGGAGTTCATTCATTGATACCCGTTATCGATTACATTTTTCTTGATTAATTATTTTGATCATCTCCGATGAATAAGTTACAAGTCAGTTTGGTAAATCTCTCTCGATAAAATATTTGGTATCCATAACATTTCTCTTTGTGTTTGAAGCCAATCAACTTGTCATAGAAACAATTGCACAGTTTTTGTAGATAATGATGCAAGATATGAATCAATTATCCTACCACCAATGGGGATAACGGGGATATAATTTAGATTTTGAGAGAATCTAGACTTCAAATTCTAAAGGAACCTAAACTTTTTAGATTTTTAAGGAAATCGAAAATCATTTTTCAAACATAAGATTTGGGATTAATTTTCTCATTAATTTACTAATGAGCTTAATCTCTTTAAATAGACAATTACAATGGGATTGAGATCTTCTCAAATTCCCCTTAAATTTGAGTTTCTCGAATTCAAAAATCTTGGCCGTGCATATCACTTAAGCGTCTAAAACAAGCCACATTTCGTAGGGGTGAAAAGATGGTTACAGTTAGTAGTTAGTAGCTAAAACCGCTAACTGTAACTGCCTAGATGGTTAGTAAAATTTACTAACCACCTCCGCTAACCGCTTTTACAAGTTAGGCCTTTTGCGCCAATTTTGAGAGTTTGACTTTTTTGGGGGCTCACTTTAATCTTTTTTTCCTTTTTTTTTTTTTTTTTGGCATTTTCGGAGCTGTTTTAGCATCAAAATTTGCTATATACCTCAAATTGGGCCGAATTAGTATAAGAGGAGCCCAATTAAGTTTCTAGATACTTAATTATTGTATTAGTATGAACTTGTATACTTATGACTTATGTTATATTATATATGTATAATTTGTTATTATATAATCATATGATTTAATTATCAATTGATCATGTGATATAATCATATAAATTAAAATAATAATACATTAACACTTAAATTATGATTATGTAAAAAAAATTGTAATTTAATGATCAATTGATCATGTTAAATATAAGTATTATTATTATTATAATTATAAAAATATATTATATAAAAAATGCGGTTAGTAGTTAACGGTTAGCAAACTCAATAATTGCTAACCGCTAACCGCGCGGTTAATGATTTTTTACTAACAGCTTTTAAGGCCGTTAGCGGTTATGGTGATTAGTGGACAATTAATAACCGCCTACATTTTCGGGCCTAACGTTTCGGAATTTAATGAAGAAGCTGCTAAACTCTCAATTCCCTCCCGAAACCCACATATTTTTGGGATACCAACTACCAAGGATAAAATGCTAAGTATAATAAACTACTCTAATGATAATACTTATTTCTAATATTTAAGTTGTAATCCTTAATTCTAATGTTATCTATAAAGATAACATATTATCGTAAGGTATTTTAATTATTATTATTATTATTATTTTTTAAAATATGGAACTTCCATTGATGAAATTTCATGAGTATAAAACTCTTACAACATAGAGCATACAGTTTTGAAAAATCATAGTCAAAACCTATGAAGGTTACAAAGTCATAAAAATGACTTCAAGTTTTCGCTAACCCATGTACAATTACATTTAAGGAACAAATCTGTTTCATGCAGACTAGATCTATGACATGGGTAGCCTAAATACAAAACAAAAATAAAAAATAACTAGAAACTAAAAATAAGGTATTTTCATCCTAAAATAACAATATTGTTAGACCCCTAACCAGTAATCTGAAAATCAGAGAAAACCCATAGTTATATATTAAACAAAAAATATATATATATATAGAAATCCAAGTAATGATTTGTGATCAGGCGAAAATCAACCCATGAACTAATTTGGAATTTTCCTTATAGGTTTTGCAGGTAACCGTTCAAACGCAAGAATCAATATCTTATTACTTTAATTGAAAAATAATTAAGAATAATGGCAGAATTTCCTCTAACAAACTTTATTTTATTTTATTTATGAGCTACTTAACAATTACATAGTATCTCATAAATTTGAACTTTTAGAGAGGCTATGTTGCTTAAGTTGCGTTTGAGATTGCGATTTCGTAATAATAATCTACGTTTTTAAAAGATATCGCTTAACAAACACTTAATATAAAATAGGAAAAAAATCTGCGATTTTTATAAGCAGGCTACTGGCTAGGGGGTGCTTATTTGAAAAAGCACAAATTTAAACCAAAACCATGATTTCACATAACAAATATTTGATAAAAAAAAGTATTTTTAACATGTTTTACTAAATGCTTTTGTGATTTTAAAAAGTAACGATTTTAAAAACGCAATTTTTAAAATCGCACTTATTGAAACCGCAATTCCAAACGCCCAAAAGTTAAAAAATGGCAAATATTCCATCTCAATAAGTTTCTTGAAATTGTAAGTAAGAAATGTAAGGTTTCTTGAAATTCCAAGTTTCTTAAAATAATACATGGCACAAGTAAGGTCTTCATTTGATGCAAGTATCATAGAGAGAAATTGTATATGTTCACAATTAGGAAATTGTAATTCATTTGTTTTTTTTGAAAATTAATTTACAAATTTACAAAAAAAAAAAGAAAAAAAAAAGAAGAATTACAATTTGGTAATTGTGAACATATATACAATTTTCTCTCTATGATACTTGCATAAAAATGAAGACCTTACTTGTGCCTTTGGCTTAGCTAGAAGCACAATCTATCCTTTGCTTGCTTCACACTAAATTTGAGTGCTTGCTAAAAGCCTGTGGAAATACAAACAATGGTTGCTCAGAATGATTCTCTCTGGTTATGGGGCTCTCCCTTGCAATGGTTGCCATGTGATGCGGGGGCGGCGGCGGCGACCTCGGCGGCGACGCATAGAGGGCGGACGCCTCGAGCACTTCGCGCCGCACGTTTTCTAGCTCTTGAGATATTGTTTGTGCACGCAATGCTGTCAAATATAGACCCGCAGCGAAGAAGACTGTGGCTAATGAAAACACTCCGGCAGCTGAGAACAAACCTTCTCGGATAATAAGGCAACTTGGTCTTTGCCTATTCCAATTCTTAAGATGCCCTGACTCTACGCTTAATCCAATCAACAACAAAATCTCCCCAACCGAAAAACAAATCCTACAAGAACCCAGATGAATTTTTGTTAGTAAACTGCTATACGATTGCTATATAATTGAGATTAACGTGTTTGACATTTGAATAAATTCTTCGAATGTTGGATAATCATTTCAAGGCACTTGGGTTTTACAATCTGAAAGTACATGTTTTTTGGTCACAAAAGCTAGAAAAGTGCACTTTAATTTTACAAGACAAGATGAAAAAAGCAAAGGTAATTGAAAATGAGTTATTACCAAGTTGTGACAAAGAAAAAGCCGGCTTGCCATGACAGAGACTTGGCAATAGCAGAGCCAGAGTCCCAGTTAACCAGAGCCGAAGGTGGTGATTTAGTCACTGCAATCAACATGTAGGTGTGTTCCACCACCATAGCAATTGCCAGTCCAACAAATGCAGCAGCAGCACACCACAATGGCGTTTTCCCACTGCCACTATACACACATTCATATTTTCCTCCATTTCCTCTGTTTCCGGCTCCCACCCGTGTAACCTGCAATGAAATCCGACATAAGTATCAACTCTTTTTGGGAATGTCAGATTATGGTTGTTCTGTTCATGTCATAGCTATAAGCCTATACCTCAGAACGCGTGGCTTCCGCGATGAGACAAAGAACGAAGCAAAACAGGCCCCAGAGAATGGTCAAGACCATGAGGAGAACTCCTGTCTTGCTGCCCAGCTCGGTGCTTCGACGGCTTGGTTCAAGGTCGGCATGTGTGACTGCCATTCTCTCAGATCAAAGACTTCATGGGATTCGTTGAGTTTTTCAATGACAAAAGAGAGGGAGAATTGCGGAATTGCTTGGAACAAAGGTTGCTTTAAGGCTAAAGATTCGTTGGTTCTGAGCTTTGATGCTAAGTATTCACACAAAGAAGGATTAATGGTCTAAAAATCTTGCTTTAAAGGTATTCTGCTCGTTTTCAGATAAGTCAGAGAGCTCTGTTCGGTGGAGTTTTGCTCATGAATTCGATATATAGGCGCGTGTACTTTTTAGCATTCCCTCTTTATAATTTGTCTTTATTTGGGCTTAAAAGTACATTTTGGCCTCCTGTTACTGTTAACTTGGTTATGTACATCTTTCGGACTAGTGGAAAATATTAGAAAATATTTTCATGCGTTTTGGTTTGTACAGAAAATCAATAAATATTTCTTTTATTTTCTATAATCTAAGGAGGTATAAGGAAGCGTGTGAAAATACAAGACTTTGCAATTTGGTAAGACAATTATAAGAGGGTCCTTGCAGGTCTCATCTGTTCGAGCAAGTGCTTGGGTAGTAGAGCCCAAGACTTGCTTAGACAGGTAAGTCTCATAAAAGATCCTCTCACAATACTTCATGAAGGTTATTTTTCTTGATCAATTGGAAACATTTTCGATTGACCAATATTTTAAGTTGCACTAAGTACCTTTTTTTTTGTGAAAAAAAAAAAAAAATTCTAAACCGAAACAAAAGTGTGCATGATTAAGCTTCCACCATGAGCTTAGTCATTTTGTTTTAATGGTTAAAGCACTTTCGTGCAACTGTTTGTCCCTGAAACAGGTCGACCAAAGTTTAGTGGCTAGCAAAACCAGATGGACGATTATCAATTTATCATTACTTATAAGATTAAGATATTCTTTAATTCTCAGCCTCAAATGTTGACAGGGCAAGGCATAAAGTTCAAAAGTCCTTTTGTGGGGTGGAAGAAAACGCACATAGGGCTAAAAGTAAATAACACCAAATTGAGAGAATTGACAGATAAAGAATCTCATGTCTGTTTGTGGTTGGCGTGGTGCTTTGATGATCTAGTTTCTCTTAATTTATTGCTCAACTCCCTGCATGATAAAGATGGTGGGAAGAGCCTAGTGGTTGTTAATGCACCAAATTTGGTTCAACATATATGCCAACATCCAATCCAAGCTGAATCAGACATATAAACTTATTCATTTTGTTCTTTCTTTTCACTACCCAAAATGTCTCGCCGTTGGATTGAGCTAGAGATTTTACAAGAAGCAAGTAGACAGCCACACAGGTTAGCAGAAATCTTGACACCCATGCTGATAGATTTGTGCAGGCAGCACTCAAGAACAAAATGTTTTACTGTATGCCTTCTCAACCGTAAAAATCAATCAAATCTACTACAGTTGAGGTTATTCAGCTACACAAATATTGCTTCAGTTTTACTACAAGCACAAAGAATGCTTTTCCACAAATCTAGCTTCTGTCCATACAGGACACATACAGATGCCAACACGTGTCCCAAAACAGAATATGGTGGATATGTGTCGTCATCGGGCTGTATCCAGAACCGCATAAGCCAGATCCATAGAATAACACACTGCGTTGCACGAGTGAAGAGTAATCTTCTATGAGAACTCTTAGAACCAAGAAGTCACACGTGCCTGGGTGCATCTTTGGTTCCTAAGTAGACAAGACAACACAAACATATTCCAAGAGTACGAATTTTGAGGGAATTCTTTGTGCACCCCCACAAAGGTGGTTCTCCTTCTCAAGCAACTTGTTTCCAACATATTCCTTAGGTGGCCACCCCTATAAACTTGCAGACTTACCATACAGCTTTTTCCATACCAGAGTTCCCCATTCATTTCAGTTCTTCAACTCAGAAAAAAATGGCTTCTGATAAGGGCAATGCCAATAATATTGATGCCTGCACCAACAGCAACCAATCAACTTCATTAGATAAAAAGCCCAACACGAAAGGCGCAACCAACGATAATTTGGGAAAAACACTGGCACAGAGAGCACTTTATGGATCACACAATCAACGGGTTGGGGGAAGAAAAATTACAAACAGCAGTGCCAGATCACTGCCAAGCAGGCTAAGCAAGGTTTCTTTGGGTGAAGATTCAGTCAGCTAAGGTATAGATTTTGCACCATTTTGATTTTAAAAATCTGGGTTGTAGTCAAAGACCCGCAAAATGTAAAATTGTGGATGTTACAATGTTTGTGTTTTAGAAAAGATAATGAATTGTGGAAATTTTACATGTACTGAATCAGGTATACGTGAATAAAGATATACCTTTATAAACTTGATCAGACAAACAACGGGCAAAACCATACTCGACAGCTCGAAAACAAAATGAAGTTCTTAAGGATTTGGAAAGGGACAGTAATCTTGGGCTTTCCAAATGAAGGTCATATATGTTCATATCATTTTATTCAGATGTCGCAAACACGGGTTGCAGTAGTCAAAGGCATGTTGTGTTATGATGTAAAACATATATTAAAGTACCTGGATTCTATATTTCTGTGCTGCCTTCCAAGTCATTTCAATTTATTTTTTTAATGTATTAATATATCATCCCATTTCTTAATGTGTATCAATTTCTGCCAACATCTTTAATCTTACGAAAAATCGCCACCTCTTCCCTATTCAACTAAACCTGACCAAATGCACTTACAAGTTAAATGCCTTAAAGGGAATTGAGAATCAGAAGGGAATATGGATGCCAAAGCTGTGAGGTTGTTAATGATAATCAAGCAAGAGTACAGACATAGAATAAATCGAATTTATACAAAATATAAACAAGAAACCCCTCTGCAATAATTTGGACATATATAAAATCTGTAACTCTTATATCCTGAACCTACAGGTCCTGGTTTCACAATTCCTAGCAAAGCAAGGTTAAAGTGCAATAGCACAGGGCATAAAGCTACACAGAGATCAAAGCTAAGCAGTGAGAAAATAATATGGAAGGATCTATTATTGTGGAGACTGATGATTTTAATGGAGTGAAATATATATACTCAACTTGTTAACGAATATCATGATCACAGAAATAAGAGCACATATATTTTGCTTCGATAGTTTATTTAGTCAAGATAGTAGGAACAGGGAGGTCATGATATCATGAATATTAAGCTAAACCTTAACTTGAAGGTTTATGAATGCAATTACAATGTAGGTCACATCTTTAAAAGGGAGCAACAAAAATTTTTGTATTATTGAATCTAGAAAGAAGACAGGATAAAGAAAAAAGGCACCTTGGAAAGGCAATGGTCACTGACAAAGGTGGTACTATTGTTTTGTACATCTACTACCATTTCCAGTGTTGCCCTACAAATACCCTAGTGCATCTCCATGCAAATCATCGTCTCCCATTATTGAACAGGCCGATCCATCATGTCCAAAATGCCCACAGCAAGGCCCTGAACAATGCCTCCGCTTTCTGGTAATATCAATTCCATCTCTTGGCCTTCTCTCTTTAAGCTTTCCTAAAGTGAGAGAATCATGAGGATTCCCAATTGTAAAACTCTGAACAATTCCATCTGCATCTTCCACCTCTGGAAGAATCAACGAGTCAGATGGACAATTATAGGTAATGTCATTCATGCCATGTGTTGACCTAGAAAGTTCTTTAATACGCGATAACATCATGGCAATTTGCTCACAAGCCACATCAAGGCGTTCCTCCGTTTCAATTGATTCCGTTAAAAGGGTTGAAGCCATCGATTCTAATAACTGAATCTTCTCAGAATGCTCTCTTGAAGTTGCAGTCCGGAAGGGGTTGGTGGAAGATGAATAAACACTGCGCCAACGGGTGGGTAGGTATTGATCTGGAATGTGAAAACAGTTATTAGTTGACAGGACGCGTAGAACATGTCTACAGAGGATGCCTGAAAACTCAAACTGATAGCAGCTACAGCTAATGTGCTCTTGACAAGGAGCCCATATCACTTTGCACCCTCCATCCATCTGAGTGTGGTGTCTGACCTGGAAACTACCTTCATCAACCTGAAGAGATGCATACTGCGGAGCCAACACAAGCTCCTCTTGGAGTTTACAGAAGGCGTAGGGAGTAAGAAGAGTGGCAGCATGGGATTCAATTGGTGAACCAGTTTTGAGGCTGACTTTCTGCAGTTTCCGTTGCATCTTTTGCTTTGCTCCAATCCGGTCATTAAAATCAACAATATAAGCTACCTGAGGAAAACAAAAAAGAAAATAAAAATCAGGTTTGACCAGCAAGACATAAAATTGATAAAGGAAGGAAAAAAATGAAATAAAGGTCACACACTTGCTCTACAAAATGATCCAGTTGAGACTGTGCACTCAAAAACCGTTGGATGAAAGCATTAATCAACTCTGACTGACATGCGCTCATCATTCCTGCAAAGAAGTACCGACGCAAGAATGATAAAGCCCAAAATGTCCGTAATGCATACAAGCTGACAATATGCTTATTTGCATGGAGTCCATATTTATTCACCATTTCCCTCCACCCCAGTTCAAAATCTTCCTGCGATTCCAGATTATAGAGCCGATGAAACTCAGCTTTCCAATCATCATAATGTGATCCGAGTAATACAGAAAACCAATCTGAAAACTTTGCAATGATATGCCAAATGCAAAAGGCATGTTTGGTTGCAGGCATTTCAATAGCAATAGCCTCTTTCAGCCACATGTTGTGGTCAGTTAATATTGTCTGTGGAGCCTTTTCTTTCATGAAGCCCAAAAATGTCTGTACAGAGCAATTAAAATCACATAAACGAACTAAGCTTAGCAAGAACAAGGTCAATATAACGATATTTAAGAAGATTACATAATAGAAATCTGGTTAATTTTTTTTATGATGAATCACATGCAACATCATAATACCTCAGATGCAGCACAGTCATATATCAGCAAAAAATTGGATCAGACACTCTTAAGGCAAAATCAAGCATAAATCTATTTATTATGTTTCTTAGTTTTGTTTTTGCAACCCATTCAAAAGTCGGCAAAACAATTGGAAGATCCGTTTAACACTTTGGAAAATAAAGGTCAGGCACACTAAATGTTGATTTTGCAGCCCATCCAAGAGTTAGCACTTAATGTCCGCATGAATACTGAGGGCTTACATTTAAAATGAGGTAATAGAGCAGAAAAACATGATGGTCCTCAGTTCCTTCATATGTATGTCCATAACCTTCTTACCTTCAATGCCCAAGAAAAAGACTGCAAATTTTCATCCTGTAGCAGCACACAACCAAAAAAGCATGTCATTCCATGATTGTCCACTCCAAGCCAAATGCCTAATAGCATATCATAGGCATCTAGGCGGTGGGTCGTGTCAAAAACCACTGCATCTCCAAATGCCTCATACAATTGAACTGATGAAGCGTAAGACCACGCAATATGCTCCAGCCTGTTATGGCCATCTATTTTGAAGTCATACTTGAAGTTAGGATTTTCATCTTTCAGTTTCTTGCACATTGCAATAAGATCAATAGAATCACTGTCTCTATCAACATTTCTAAAAGACTGTAAAAGATTTCTCACATCTATTTCTGTAAATGGTAGACACCCCAACTTAACACCTTTCTCTAGCTCCAACAATCTTAACATTTGTCGCACTGACATTCCAGCTTTTGCAAACATACAGATCCGAATCTTGTCATCTGGAGATATGGTACAATAGGCAGGAAGGAGACGTACTTCTTGTGGTTTTAACAGTTCATGGTTGTGGATGTTGCTAAAGCCTGTAACCCGCCACTCAGGGACCTCAAAGTCTGCCCGCTTAACAATGCGCATATACGCCTGACAACCACAGCGTGATGATTTGCGATTTCTCTGCATCTTTCCATCTTCTGATGGTTTCATCTGTGGATATCCACCACGATGGCAAGCAAAATCCCTTCTTGTAACTCCTCGACCAACCCCATCCTTGCCTCGAGTACGATGGCGTCTAATTGAAAAGCCACATTGTTTTGCAAAACTGCAATAAAATTCATAAGCGGCTTCTTGGGAAACAAATCTTTGGCCTATAAATGGCACAAGGTTCACAGAAGTTTGTCGTGACAAAATTGTGTTGTCAGGCGTTCCCTCTATGGTGCCAATATCATCCTGAGAATAATCTGTGCCATTTTCAGAAGATTCCATCACTACACTTGTTCCTTCTGACATTGTCTGCTTGATAGATGAATGAAATCGCAGATAAAGAACCTGCGGGAAAAAACTTAACAGCTTAACCATAAAATGCAGCTGAAGGATACGATATGCACCCAAAAAAAATAAAAAATAAAATAGAGAGATGCAGCTTAAATTCCTTGTACTCCAAAGTATATAGGCAATGCAAACGGGTGGCATACCATGAAGGTTAAAAAAAAAAATTTAAGAAGAAAAAACAATCATTGTCAAGACAGGGTATCATTTCACTGGTTTCTAGAAACCATCTTTCTTGATTACAGAATATAAGTCCTATCATTCTTAAATTTTAGGTATCAGAACTTCATCAAATATCTCTTTAATCTTAATTTTTTTTTTTTTCCCAAATACCCCAATTTCCACCAACTTTGGTGGCATCAAAACAACTGCATTACCTCAGTACCCAAGCTAATTGAATAAAAAACATAAATAAAGCTCCAAACTGAACCCAAAGAACTATTCTTGAAAACTAAACTCCACAATGCAACTTTGATCTCCAACTCATTCAACTCCCTTCAAACCCGCAGATTCTCACATGGGTCTCTCAGAAATAAACCAAAACCCACAAAAATATTTCATCCCAAAAACTTGATCCATCCGTTTCCAACCTCCACAAGATCCATATCTCATACAGTTATAAAAATCCCACAAAAAGAAATAAAGAACAACGATCACTAACATGAAAAATGAGCTACATTCTAAGTTAATTCAATTAAATAACACTTCTAAAAAAAAAAACCAATTATTAAAAACAAAAAGAAACATACATTTATACGTACCTGGGTCCGATCTAAGAACCTAAAAAGTGCGTTATTTAACGGTCAATAACGGCCAGAAAATTAAAGAGAGAGAGAGAGAGAGAGAGAGAAACTATGGAACTGGCGGGGAGGGAGTAACGCGCATCCCTGGGGAGAACGATAAGGTTTTTCAGGGGAGGATGGCTATCATGCGCTGTGTGGATACACGGCTTTATCGAGTGCGCACTGCGATTGTCAGCCGTTGGATCAAAACAGGGCTATATATTTTTGCCAGAACGGGCCCGTGATGTGGGGATCGGTGCTTACGTGCGCAGGGGGCGCACGAAATGGCCCCGCGCACGAAATGGACGGCCTGGACACGAGAACTGTGTGTTGTCCTTAGCCTTATCCCCGGTGGCGCACGTTAGACGAAACGAAACCCTAATGTCTATAACTTTACCAATAGGACCAAGCCCAAGGTCCAAGGCTTTCGTTCATATATATTAGTGTTAGTGGGCTTCACAAGGTATTCGTGTTCTTTTTGCTTGCAAGTAAGGCCTGAAACCTAATTTTCATCCAAGTTTCAAATAGCATGACAAGATATGACTAGATCAACATGTTTGGATTCATGTAGCAGACCAGTAATGCTAGGATCGTCATTTTATCCTCCAAAAGTTGCTGTGGCTTTTAAAATCACTATTAGATCAAAATTCAATAGTAGTCCATGATGAATTCAATGGTAATTTTAAAAGATACACCAACTTTGGGAAGATAAGAAGATTGTCCCTAACATTACTCATATTTATGAGTTCATCTATATGACAGACGCTTAGTTTGACGTGACCTTTTGTCATGCCCGGACCCTTAAAAAAAAAAATTAAAATTTGAGGATAAAAAACTTGTAAACTGTGAACTGTCATCATCAGCGGTGAACGCCGAGCACCATTGAGGATGAGACACCCATATCTTCTGCGACGAGTTACCCACTGTCAAAATCCCTAGATCTAAAATGCTTTTGAGCTGCGTAACTTACATTTTGAATAAATTTAAAAAGAGACATTTTCAGAAGTCCTTATTTTAGAATAAAGAAGAAAGTGACTCGAGGATATGCCAATTATTTGATTTCAGATCTGATGAGTAGTTTATAGCCAACGGGTAGTCTTTGCTCAAACTAGAGAAAAAAATAAAAATAATACAAGACATTGTAGGTCATCTTAAAATTATGAATTGGACACAAAACATGGTATATACTTTGTTATTTGTTTGTTAAATACCAATCAAGATCTCTTACCAAAGATACGTCAGCCATCAGTGAGGGGAGAGGGAAGAGGAAAAGAGAGATCACAATTCATGCATTTTCTAACCTAAAATTTTAATTTTTTTAAAAGGTACCGGACGTGTCACAATGCCATGTTCGGACTAGGCGGACACTGGTACCAACGTTCACCATATAGATGAACTCCACATTTATTTATGTAGTAAGTAAGAACAGATAACATTTGCATGTTGTGGTAGGGGTGAGCATTGGAGGTGGCAGAATATAAATGGGCTTTTCGCTTTTTGCCTCCGTCATTGTTGGAAGGTCGGAATGGCCTGTGACTCTTTTCTAACGGAGGTCATTTCCGTTCAGCTTTTGCCTTCAAAATGTCAGAGGTAAAATCAAGCAAAAGCCTTAGAAGAAATATATATATATATATGCTGCAGAGCAGACTTGTCTTTGTTTGAGACGAAGATCGAGTCCTCGTTTAATCATCAATGGCAAACACAAACACAATGGAGACAGAGAGAGAGAGAGCAAAACACAAATGGATTCGTGCGGAGGTGTATTAAGAGAGAGTGCAGGCAAGTGCGCTCGAGTGCAGGTATGGGTCGCAGTACCAGAGAGGATGCAAGCTGAGTGCGCTCGAACGTAGATCAAGTGCAGATATCGGTCGCAATACCAGAGAGGATACAAGCCGAATGCGCTCGAGTGCAGATCGATCGAGTATTAGAGAGGAGTTTTTTTATACACGTGAAGGAATGTATTTGCTTGTTGTAAATCTGTTGTTGATTTATTACAATCAGTTGGAGTTAGTTATTAGTTGTTTGAAGCTTATTAAGCTTATAATCAAGTGTATAAATGCTACTTCATGTAACTTGCAACATTCAAGTTGAATATATCAAAGAATTCATTCACTCTCTGTTTTTCATTTGTTCTTGAGTTTTCTTCCCTCTTCTTTGCATTCTTTTGTTACGAATTGCAAAGTTTGACAAGGTGCATGGGAAGAAATATATATATTTTAAAAAATAATGGTGTATCAGAGTCAGAATCTCGTCGGAAATGGAAACCAACATCCCCTCCTGCCTCCAACGTTTGTTGGAAAGGAAAATGGACCACCACCCCTGCCTCTTCCTCTATCTCTGCCTGCAGTTGGTAACAAGTCAATGACAGGTCAACTATTGAAATCGCCTCCGCCTGTGCATAGTCGTGCGTAATTTTTAGATGGGATTTGTTTAATTTGTGTAATCATATCATAGAGAAAATGCATCATTCTCTCACGGGTTGATTACGGGTCGACAATCAGAATCGCCTCCGCCTGTGCATAGCCGCCCTTCGTTTTTGTGACACAAAATTGCATAATTTTCTACGGATGGGATTTGTTTGATTTGTGTACATAATCATATCGTAAAGAAAATGCATCATTTTCTCAAGTGTCGATGAGGGGTCGACAATTGGAATTGCCTCCGCCTGTGCATAGCCGCCCTACGTTTTCGTGACGCAAAATTCCATAATTTTTATTTTTTTTATGGATGAGGTGTGATTGATTTGTGCAATCACATCATATAGAAAATGCACCATTCTCTCACTCATGACTCACCTTCGTCACTTAAAGTAGGTAGCTCTAATTATCTTTTCGCAAACCTTTTAAATGCTAAGCCATAGTTGTCCTTACTACAGCAAGCAAAACTCTATGATGTGCATGCTTAGGCCTTAGCTTTACACTATATATATATATATATATATATATAGATGCAAACAGGACAAGGGCAAAGACAAAGCAACAGTTTTCGAGGAAACCAAAGTTGTTTTTATATAACCGGTCTAGATTACATGTTGTATATTTCATCCACTGCATAAGTAGTGCGCAAATTAATGTGAATTTTCATGGTATACAGTACCTTCATATTGGAAAAAAGTATGGAGCGCAGGCTGCCTCTTACATGCATAAACATGTCTTCTACACGTACGTACGCTGTGGGGCACGAAAGAGCTGCTCCATCGTCTTGGTGTGTAGAAATATCATCAATGCCGCTAAAAGTTTTAGAGTCTGATATTATATATGCATGAATGTATGTATGTATGTATGTATGTATTTGAAATTGACATGATTTAACAATGGGCATGAATGAATGGCCTAGCTTCGTCAACGGAACAGACCGCAAACTAGTCCTGATAATGCCTTCTACCTTATCCTCCGAGAAGTAGTCCCCCACCACCCTAGATCGATCATCAACTTTTTTGGTGTTTCGTGGTGTCTAAGCAACACAGGTTTTAATGCGATCTAGACCCCAAATATTGCACTAGCTAGACATCATCCTTCTTAAGGGAAGAAAAGCTACAGGAGAAAAGAACCCCCATATATATATATATGGCAAACGTTTAGTGGGGGCTAATTGGCGCACTCCAAGGATGTGGAAGTGTCCGACATATATAACACCGACGATATATAGCCCCCTTGCAAAAATAGATAAATCAGTGATCACTAGTCTCTTAGGATATATATTGGGAACACTCTAATGATTAATTAAGTTGGTCTTTTGCCGGAGGAGGGAGAAAAACTAAATGCAGAGTTGAAGAGAGGGAGAGGAGGTACATGTCTTGCAGTTTGGAGAGATAGAGTAGTATATCATTTTTACAGTGAGGCTTGGATGCTTGGGCCCTATGCTAAGTAGGGGTTAGGTGTTCGGGTTGCTATGCCTAGCGAGGCCACCGTGCCCAACAAGATGAAAGCAAAGAAAGGGAGACATGTAAATTATTGTGTTCCGGCCATATTGTTAAAGTATAAAGAAAATGAGTAATTAATATACTTAAGTGAATTCAAACCTATTGATTGACTTAGGTTTTTGGGATAAAAGTGATGTTCTAATATATACATTAACTTATTCTTAGTTGTTGGTTAGCATTAACTACTACAGCCAAAACTTGATGAAGAGGATGCTCCGGCAGTGAAACATGCGTTCAATTTGGCGGTGGCACACTTAGAGGAAGAGTGAGCGAGAAAAAGAAAAGAAAAATGATATGTTGGGATTGGGAAAACAAATATTTGGGATTTTTCAAATACGGGAACAAAGAAAATGGGAAAGAATGATCAGCTTCAAATCTTAATTTTTTTGTTAGGAAAAAGAGAGAAGATGGGTATGATGTGATGTAGGCCGGCTTGATGGTGCTTGTGCTTTGGATTGGGTTGCAAGGTTGGACTTGGGTAATCATGGTAGTCATGTTTGAGAATGAGATATTGCTGGGGTGGATTTTGTGGGTATTGTTGATTATTTTTATTTTTATTTTTATTTTTTTGCGTGGTAAAAGATGTAGCTTTCGACGTGTTCAGACCATCCCTAAAAACCCTACTTTGAAGTGAGTGGGTGTTGGATATCGATCACTCTTGAATAAAAGCTTTAAGAGGTGGCAAGGGAGATTGAGATTCCCTCCAATTACTTAAAATTAGAGATTCTCATATTATGAAATTGTGGCCTTTCATTTTAAATTTAATGGTCTATAAAATCATTTAAACATCGATAAAACAAAAATCAGCTTAAAATCAAAATTTAATGCCTCGATTATACAAAAACAGCTGATATTTTATAGGCCATTGAATTTAAAATAAATGGTCACGATTTTGTAACATGAGATTATCCAATTTTAAGTAATTGAATTTGGAGGGGATCTCAATCTTAGAAGGGTTCGATGATCCCTAAGTAGGGTTTTTGGTAAAGAGGTAAATCATAGGTACATACTAATTAATTACATATGCATTTAGCTTAATCCCTAGCTAGCTAGCTACCGCATGTTGTAATTATTATGCATTTATAAATGAACCCACCCAATGTTAATGATAATGATAATAGCTTCAAATTAAAGTTGATGCCCTACCAAACGACTGGAGAGAGGCATATTAAAGAAGGGCCATCCTTCCCAAACTCATATTCTTAGTTTAGTGCATGACACACTGACACACTCACAAACACATGATCAGGTATTGGTATATTATAAATATCGTATTTGGCTGCATGCTCAAACCCTGGACGTACGTACGCATTTGGTGTCGGCTGGGGATGATATCCCGGCCCATCGCTTTAGAAGGATCTTGGAAAGATTCTCTACTTGAATACTTTTGATGGCCTTTCAATGACGTTTGTGAAGTCAAATGAGGTTGGATTGCGGGGTGAAACACGTACAGTCACCAGTCATCATCCTGGCGCACGAGCAATATTGCAACAGCGACGTCCCCAGCGCACAGTAGTGGCCGACCGACACTCACTTTCACTCATCAATTCTACATCGGCGTTTTCCCCTGTGTTGCCAATTTCTGTCACCAAGTGCTTCATCTTTGTCACATATAGAAAGACAAAACCGTATATATGCTCGCTAAAATAATGGATATCAAATAACCCGGCCATTTAGTATCCCCACAATAACTACTCCACTATTATCCACAATATATCCATTTTTATATCTAATTTTAATAGAGAAATGCTACAACGTCTACTACTGCTGTTCTTCTCGGCTCCTTCTTACCTAAGGTGTCCGTTGTTTTTAGCCTCCCATCTTTTGGGTTATGGAGGATCGGAAGAGAGAGATTTGAGATTTTTTGAGGAAGAGAGATGATCAATAGAGAAAAAAAAAAAGGAATGTAGGAGAGAGAAAAGACCGATTTTCTTGGTTTAATTTTTTTTTTTTTTTTAAAAAAAAATTGCCACCTCAGCCCAAAGGACATTAGTAGACGTTGTAACATTATTCTCACTTTATAATATATATATATATATATATATATATATATATATAAAAGATATAGTACATAGTATAATTTTGTAGACTATTATGCGGCTTTTATCCTAAATTTAGCCTGCGGAATTTTTAAAACATAACAAGAATGTGTTCGTCTCGACCCACAACGATATACTTGGAATCGACCCCAAAATAGCAGAGCAGCACATCGTCTCAATTTAGATCCAAAAGCCAGCGCTACCATTCTACTTTTGCTCACCAGAAGTTTTGCTGTGACGTCATTCTAGTTCTATTATAGTGGTCGTACATATAACGGTCCATTAAATAATATTTTTAAAAGACAAAAAAGTTGCATCTTAGCCGACAACTTGTAGGGCAGGGCAGGGCAGAAACTAAAGCTTATTTTGTAGGTAGGGGGTGAGTGCAAGACTCACTATCAATCTTTCATAGCAAAAGACAACAAAGCAACAGTTATACAGCATTATTCTCTCTCCAGGGCTTTGAATATACTTGGGATTTTAACTGATGCTCATGAGTTTTGAGGCTATTTGTGTTCGTTTGCATGGCACATATCTATCCTCCGGTCCCCCTCTCTATATATACATGCATTTGAGAATTCATTCCCCCATATATCTCACACACCCCATATATATATATATAACCTATCAGAGAGACATTAATTATAAGATACCATGAGTTCATCGGAGAACACCTTCTTCGTTGATGAGTCAGCGTCCGACAAGAAACCATCGTCGGTGCTAAGGCTATTTGGTTTTCCGGTGACAGGCTGTGACGATGTGCCGGCAATATCAGTGCCGTGTGATATTGGATATAGAAAGAGATCGTTTGAGTGCCAGTACTGTAACCGGGAATTCTCAAACTCCCAAGCGCTGGGCGGCCATCAAAATGCGCACAAGAGAGAACGGCAATGGGCCAAGAGGGCCCAGTTCCAAAACGATTATCATCATCATCACCATCAACGGTTTGTCGTAGGAGCTGTCCCAATGATGGCTGCGCATGCAGCAGGGAGATCAGGATCGTTCGTTTGTTCAGGTGGGTCCCCAAGCATCGGTAATACTAATAATACACCTGTCGGGCGCCCACATCAGCTTCCTGCTGCGGGCCCAGGTGATCTGGCGCCCCCCAGAAAAGCCACGTCAATTGCCGAAATGTATGGAGCCGGAGGAGACGATGTTGATCTCCACTTGAGGCTGGCACCCTCAAGGACCTTATAATTAATGAGCTGCAAACCATGTAATAATTATGTGATAGAGGAGGAATCCATCGTATTAATTTATTTTTCTTTTTACATTGTTCCAACTAAATAGGAAAGGGCCTTCCAAACAAAAAAAAAAAACTAAATAGCGCATTTTATACGTAAAAAGTATATATATATATATCAAGATGTTGTAGTTTTCACATAAAATTTAGATTTGGATCTCGAACGTTGGAGTGGGACGACACTAAATGTTCGATGTTGGACTCCAAATGTTTGATATAGTATATGGAATTTTTTTAAAAAAAATTTGGACAACACATCCCTTTTGAACGTTCATGAGAGGCCTATAAATCCACACCTAGGTCAATGCTTTCTTATTTTAGTGGCCCTCTTTATCTCATAACCCTAGAGTGAGAGAGAGAGTGGAATTTTGGGACAGAGAAATAAGTTATCTTTGGTCTTATCTTCGAGAGAGATATTGTCCAACTGTTTTGGCTTTGTTTGGGATAAAATCTATTATGGGTCCCACTCAAGCATCATGAGATTATCTCTTAACCATTATCTGAATGTGGATAACCTTTGATCTATTGATCACCCCATTATCTCTAAACCACCTCCCACTATCTATCATCCATCAACCATCTGAAGATGGAACATGGAGAGAGCAATTACATAAAATCCAATAAAAGGGATGGATCAAATCGCCGAAACCCATTTGATGCTCTTATTATTTTGCAGACAATCCATCACCGGTCAAGTTGTACCAAAAACTGCATCAACAGTTTGACACCGTCTATGAGGACGACAGCTCTCATCCTTTTTAAAAATCACGATCCATAGTCGATTGTATTAGATTTGTTTGTACGTACACCAAATCGGTGTTTGATTTCGTCAAATCTCTCTGCAAGGTCTTGGATCCGTCGTTTGAGACTCTTGAACGAAAGGGCAATCAGTTGGGATCTGCATCCGACTGTAACAAATTTGTGTTGTGGCATTCATTGGATTCACAAGAAAATGCTCTTACGTACATACAGATTTGATCCGTAAGCTATATATATATATATGCCAACGCAAATTTGTATCTAAAAAAAAAAAAAAAGATGGAAATTTTAGTTGGGTTTGAAAGTCTCTTGCCTAGAACATGTATAGAAGTTGTGAGTTCAATTTCATTTTTTATTGTACATTGTGATCCATAATCACATGCCAAAATTATATACATGGCCCTCGGTGCTACTCATCTCACCTCTAAGCCTCTCTTTTACATGTCTTTGATCCATTAGATTTGACTATAAGGGAGAAAACAAAAAGGCCACTTGACGTCACCCCCAAACCTTATAGCGAATAAGGTATATGTGCATTATTTGTTTGGCCACACACGTACATCCGGATGCAGAAGGGAAGTTGAACAATTGTTTTTTCTTATCAAATTCTTTCATTTACATCTAACGAAAGCCAATAAAAAACAAATGTGATGCTTATTTTATTAAAATATTATTATGTGCCACAAAGGAGAGCTCAATTTTCTTGCTTCTTATCTCACTGATTGAGAAATATTTGTAAAAGAAATTGGGGAAAATACAGAAAAGGAAAATGCTCATAAAGTGTAAGGTGTGTTACAAAGTCACTTTCCTTTAAGAAAATATTTGCCCCCACCAAAACTGGTATGCAATAGGGTTAATTACAACAAATTTTTCTCCTGTTGTTTTAACTGCATTTTGCACAAACGAATTAAACCCGAAAATATCCTTAAATTTTCTATCAAATCAAAAGAGAAAGACTCTTGATAATATTTAGGGGTGTCAATGCCGGGGGTTAAAAACTGTCCGCTAACCGCTTAACCGTATTAACCACTAACCGCCTAACCGTTATAACCACCTAGCGGTTAGTGGTTATTGGGTTTACTAACCGTAACCGCTAACCGCCTTTTTATATAATATATTTTTATAATTATAATTATAAAAATATTTATACATATAATATAATCACTTGATCATTAAATTACAATTTTTTTTTTTTAAAAAAAAAAAATTAAATCACAATTTGAGTATTAATATATTATCACTATAATTTATATGATTATATCATATAATCACAAGATCATTAAATCACAATTTTTTTAAAAAATAATTAAATCACAATTTGAGTATTAATATATTATCATTATAATTTATATGATTATATCACATGATCAATTGATCATTAAATCATTTGATTATATAATAACAAATTATACATATATAATATGACAAAACTCATAAGTATACCAATTCATACTAATACAACAATTAAATATCTAGAGACTTATTTTCAATGTATGTTATAAACTTATAAGTCTATATATGTTATAAATCTATATAAGTCTACATATGCATATGAATAATATAAATGTATAATATCAATACTTAATCATATGATTCAATGACAATTCAAATACTTTATTCAAGACTTCAAGTGAATCATATTATTAATGTACAATGATGATATGATTCGTATAATATCAAATTAAGTAATTGATATTAGATTTAACAATGACTAATGTGTTATAAACACAATTTAAGTATTAATGTATTATCATTATAATTTTAGTAATCTATATATTATCACTATAATTGATATGATTATATCACATGATGACTTGATCATTAAATCATATGATTATATAATAATAAATAATACATATATAATATGACATAACTCATAAGTCATAAGTCTACAAGTTAATGATCATATGATTCATGTAAAATGATAATCACAATTGATTCAATTGAATTAAACAATATATTACTTATAACTACAATTTAATTAAAGCATTATTAGATACTTTAGGAATTTAGGATTTAGGAGTTTGAACATTACCATTTACCACTAGATATTAAGTTCAATTCAAAGAAAAAAGATTATAAGTAAATTATAAATATGATAATAATTTAAATAATTAATCATATGATATAATTTAATGAGATTATATGATTATATAATATCAAATTAAGTAATTGACATTAGATTCAAAAATTGTGTTACTTATAATCATAATTGAAGTATTAATGTATTTTTTGAACATTTTTTAGGCAAAAAGAAATTTAACCATTTTTTGAAAAAATAAAAATAAAGAAAATTAACCATTTTTTGAACAATTTTGAATTTTTTGAACCATTTGTAACAATTTTTTTAAAATTGAATCATTGATAGTTAATAGTTTTACCCTTGAACCTTTTTTTTTAAAAAAAAATACAAGTAAATGTAAATTTTGAGTCAAATATTTTTGATTTTTTAATTTGGGCTCTTTTTTATAGCAATTGGGCCCAAGAAGACACTAAAAAAAAAAAAAAAAGAGGGTAAAAAAAACCCCAAAAAGGCCCAAAAATCTCAATTTTGAAAAAGCGGTTAGCGGGCGGTTATCTATTTCATTAACCGCTAACCGCCTAGCGGTTGCGGCTAGTGAAATTTACTAATCGCTAAAGCGGTTACTGTTAACGGTTATTGCCAATAACCGTAACCGCCTTGACACCCCTAATAATATTAAAATAAATTCCAGAGAAGAGTTTTAAATTAATTGATAAATTCCAGAGAAGAGTTTTAAATTAATTGAATAATCAGAGATAATTATCCACTTGACTACTAAATAATTTTGAATTTCAAAATTAAACTGCTATTTTAAATTTCGAAAATAAACTGTTGTTTTTGAATTTCGAAATTAAACTGCTTATCGAACATACACTTAATACTGTTAGATTAAATAATTATCTAATAATAATCATTAAACCTTAATTATTTAATCTCAACCGTTAGATCAAAGTTAATTTAATTTTACAATTAACTTTAACTATAGTCCAGTAAATCCAACCACTGGATCTACCTAGAAGCATCCTACGGTTTAGATCAAACCACTTGATCAAACGATCTTGATCGCTCAAAAATGAATGGTCATGATCAGATCGCTCTGAGTTCTGATGCCTGAAGCGCCCTACAGCCCACGCCATGTGCATTTGTGCGTCCAGTGCTTTGCACCGTACTATAACAAGCACTAAAGTGTATCCTAGTATAGCTCATTTAATAGCTTAAGTTTGTTGGGCTTTATAAATGCCAACAAAATCTTCTCTCTTTCCAATGTGGGACTCTCTTCATTCAATGCAGTTTAAAAACTTTCATTTTAAAAGATTCCCAAGACACAAAATAATATTTGATAACTATTAATTTTGAAAATATTTCTACAATATCATTGCTATTATTTGGGTGCACATGCTCTCTTTTGCCAAATTATTGCAGATCAATAAAAAGGGAAAGTTTCCTTCAAAAAAAAAAATAATAATAATAAAATAATAAAAAATAAAAAGGGAAAGTTCAAGACTGCCAGACCAAGAAATGGGTCGATGAAAGTGTTGATCTCTGTAGAAAAGCAAGATAAGTTCATGCTCAGTTAACTGTTTATGGGAGCATTTTTGCATATATAAATATACGTGCTTTGATAACTCATTGCCCTAAAAACAAAATAAATAAATAAATAAAATAAAATAAAATTCTAACCCATCAATGCCATAAAGGAAGACGCTGCTAAGTGTTGATAACTTATTTTTGTATTATAAATATATGTCAATTTCTAGAAAGGGATATGATTATATAATACAAATATTTGATTTTGGGGATTGTAAAGCAAATTCCTATGTTGCTCTCATCAATAGAGAGAGGCTTTTTAATGCTTCCAAGAATAGAGCTACACGTGTAGCATACAAGCAGTTTCAAATCTGGGCTTGGGCGTAGGTGATGAGTACAAGAATCTCATACTTGTGACTTAGGCAATCCAAGCACCTCTAGCGATCATCCCAATCAATAGGCCATCATCCAAGCTGCTTCGAAGGACTCCTAGCAAGACTCTTAGCACCATTGAGGTTCTCAACATCCTCTAAGATTCCGAGCATCATTAAAGTCTCCTCGCAGAGGAACTGTGTTAGCCTCATTTTGAGCAGAGGAGACCTTTCACGAGCAATTCATACTAACTGGATTCTCTCTGGAGATTATAAAGATAAAGGAAGACGATAGACAGCAATAGCAATTTGTCATTGCTAGATGTGTCTTGAACAATTCACAGAATTCCTTTCATTCATTGTGCGTGGCAACATAGCAATATGCAGCAACCAGCTCCACTTTGAGCCCGCAGAAAGCACAAAAAACCAAATCCTTCGAGAGACTAGTCCTAAGCTTCAAGGGACCAAAATGGCAGCAAAGCCCCAACACCAGATCAATATGGATTACGGAAGAAGATTCCAAGAGTCACAACTCCGAGGGACAAAGCTCGAGCATCAAAAAGCTCAACAACTTGCGACCATCAAATTTCGGTAAAACTTTTTCCATCTACTTTACATTTACTTTTATAATTGATGATTGAGCACGAATTGCTCAATGATATCCAATTTTAGCACACTTGCTAAGTTATTGCAATAGTTGAAAAATGATGCTTTAAATTATTTTTGCTCATCAATTAAAGCGCCAGATCAATCTGGATTACAGTCTAGCCATACTTGAACTAACAATTAAGTAGCATAGCTGCGATATATCTTTCCTCTTATAAAGCTTCTACAGGAAATACTTGAATCCATGAAGCTCTACTCAATTGTTAAGGCAACTTGCCGACAGGGATGCAAAACGTCCTTATCCGCCAAAGATTTCCCAATGTGCCATTGCCTCGAGTATGCTCGGCAAGGGAGAGGGACGACCAAAGACCAAAAGAATGCCCGGCCAACTGGGAGAGCGCTTGACAAACCTCTCTGAAAATGAGAAGCCTACAGGCTCGTTTCCGAGAGTACCGAAACCTTTCGAGAAATGAGAAGCATATAGTTCTGTTTTTGAGCGAACACATGGCATGAAAGCTTCAAAGCTGTGACGACCCGCTTGATAAAGCATAATTGAAAATTTTTCTTTTAAAAACCAATAACCCACAACAAAGCGAATTGTCACAGTGCATGGCGATACCACAGTATGCCACAAACCCATGCATTAACTTGATTGACAATATCATAAGTCTCACAGAGCTATATGCATCGTCCATGATTAATCAGAGTTCATATCTTTATAGCGAAACATAAATAACATAAGACATACATAACACATTAAAGCTGACAAATACATCTATGTGAGTAGAGCTTTACATACAAAAGAATGGTTAAACAAAGTGTCACATGCGACACGAGCCATAGACAAAATACCAACATCTAAGCATGTACATAAATGCTCTAACAAAGAGGACTAATAACTAGTCCAACAAAATCAACTCCCGACGCATCTAGGCCTCAAACATCGTGGCCCAAATACATGGGGATAGAATCCTCATCTATCGTCTCTGTACTTGCATCCACAACATCGTCTGCACCACGGGAATCACCACCACCCATGATGCAGGCGAATTTCATGAGCCCGCCATCTCCATGAAATAGAGACGCTCAGCAGTATATAACTCACTGGGCTATCTAAAAGAGTCATCATTTAAAAACATACTTACAATTCAATTAGCTTAACAATAAAACATATTGAAAGTCAACATGCATCATCTATCCATAACGATATACATACGCACGGTTCCATCTCCCGTCTCATATGTATACTGATACGTCTAGCATAAATATCATTATATACAACCATTTGTAACGGTATACATATGCGTCTATCCCATACCAGTCACATATGCATACAGATACGCCTAGTATAAAGATCATCAACCAATCATATGCCATGCATGCTCATGCTCATCATCTTGTGCAATTTTCACTGTGAGGCCAGCCCTACGGTAGGAGACTTATCATCACTACTGGGAGCTGTCACCTCGTTTCTCTTATACATACGAGGCCAGCCCTGCGGTAGGAGACTTGTCATCACTACCGGGAGTCGTCACCCTGTTTCTCTTTTACATATGAGGCCAGCCCTGCGGTAGGAGATTTGTCATCACTACCGGGAGCTGTCACCCCGTTTCTCATTATGCATGAGGCCAGCCCTGCAGTAGGAGACTTGTCATCACTACCGGGAGCCGTCACCCCGTTTCTCGTTATGCATGAGGCCAGCTCTACGGTAGGAGACTTGTCATCACTACCGGAGTTGAACCCCGTTCTTGTTATGCATAGGCCAGCTCTACGGTAAGAGACTTGTCATCGCTACCAGAGTTGAACCCCATTTATGTTACATTGCTCATGCCATGATCATGCTCATGATAACAATACCTTGAACTCATATACTATCATAACTTACATTATAAAAATCATAGAATCATGTCATAAACCATGAGAACCATCCAATGCTCATAACAACATAATTATCACATTATCTTGTAAACCCATAAAATACTTACCTTGTAGCCTGCAAATGACTCATGACTCAAGTGATCCTTTCGAAGTGCTCCATCGATCCGATTACCCATACCACACATTGGAAGACTAGATCGAGTCCTAAGCCTCAAATATCACATTACATGCCTGCAATTAACCGCATCATTAGACTTGGTTAAACTATCAAACTCTACACCTTATTACACACATAGCTACCCCCATGCTCTCTTGTAGCATCTCTTACTCTCCTAGACATTAACTAAGCACCAAAGACTCTCCATATAAGCCAACTCAACTAAGGCCCTTATTCTAATTAATTACTTTACACTAAGACTCCCAAGGTTACCATATTCATACACCATGTATTAACTTGATTACTAAATACACACTTAATGAATTCCATCTTTACATTAGCAACTTATTACTTTATTAATTCATGATATGAAAGTATATTAGGTAATTACATAATTTAAACGGATATTAAGTTAATCCAATTTCAATAACGCGCTTATGTCACTTTTATTGTACATATATATTTAATTGCAATACTAAGTGAATTCAAAGTCTAGTTATGCATTTTTACAACATAACCAATTTATACATATAATACTCTAATGCCTTAAGGTTATATTTGGGCAACCAATAATATACAATCATCTCATCTTAAATCATTTTATTACATAACCTTATCATACTCTATGTTTATCAACATGTTTACCATTATACCCATCTACTTATCTATTTACTACTCATTACATTAAATACTCATTTACTCCCTTATCATACGTAACATTTATATATCCATTCTCATTGTCGTTTACCTCAATTTATAATACTCATAAACACTTATGATAATTACTATGATTTTAATATGACATTAGAACCTAAATCCATATTCATCAATTTCTATTAAACCCATGAAAGCCTAGGGTTAATTAACACTTCAAATGCAATTAACCCATCCAATTAGCCATCCTAGTGTTCACATACTAAAGGCCCCAATTTAATTCATACTATACCAATTAGAGTTTATGTCCATACTTTACCAATTAGGGTTTATGTCCATACTTTACCAATAGGTAAAATTAGAGTTTCAACCCATTAATTCAATAACCCAAAACTTAAATCATGCTTAGCAATCCACTATCCACAAAAGCCCCCTCAAACTAATTATAGGAATTAGGCTTCTCATTAAAATTCACTCAATTTTTGGACCTAAATAGAAATTCCCCAAATTATTATAATTTCAAGCTTTCAATCCAATGGGTAGAACAAAAAATCATGAGAGAAAGCTTAGAGATTTACCTAACAACAATCCATGGTCGGAAATCCCATTTTCGTTCCTCACTTTCTTCTTCTTCTTCTTCTCCACGGTCAGCAGCTCCTCTCCCTCAATCTCACCATCGTTCTCTCTCTCTCTCTCTCTCTCTCTCTCTCTCTCTCTCGGCCATGTGTGCGTGTGTGTAAAGAAGAGGAGAGAAAAGGAGATGAGAAGGAAATAAACGAAGGAAAGAAAGAAAGGGGAGAGAGGGTGTGCGTGAGATGAGAGTAGGGGAAAGAGATGGGATAAAGGGATAAAGGATATCCCATATAGCCAATGGTAGCCCAACACGTGGCATTAGTTAGATATCATTTTTATTTTAAAGCCCCATCTTTTTAAAATTGCAAGATTACCCCACTACATATTGATTCTATCTTTATTGTCCTCTTTTATTCCTCACACTACTTTTATTTATTCTAGCTACAACTTACCATTAATCTATTTTATTTATTAATCATTTGTCACACTACCATTATTATTAGTTAATCTCTTTATCACTTAAAACTTATATTACATAATATATCATCATTAAATAATATTGTTATTATATTATTATCACGCAAATATTATTATTATTAATCAATCTTGTTTATATTTCAACTATGATGGTCATTATTATTATATCAATTATTCTAACTGGTCCCATGTGCTATTTATCTCATTAATTAAATTTGATTACTATTAGGTTATTAATAATAAACTTAATTATTTTATCAGGTCTTACAAAAGCCCTTGCCCCCAAACATTCAGTTCTGCCCAGAAAAAGGTACAATTATGCTTATACTTACTAGCAGTAAAGCTGCTACATATATCTCATCTATTTTAAGTCTACACATAAAATACTTAGACATATAAGTCTCTCTTTAGGCATCATGGCAAAATGCTGGTCGGAATGTTATATGCCTCGACCTACCATATCCAATGTTGCACTAGAATATCATCTACAACAAGAATATCCACAACTGGTATGAAACTCCACAATTGCCTTTGCCTTGAGTAAAAATGGGATAATTGATTCGTTTTCAGGATGAGTCAGAATGTAATCCTGTTTGAGAAAAAATGTCTAATTTCTACCATTCACTACAAAAAAACAATTTTTTTATGACAGGAGATTTCTGACGTTTTTTAGTGTCTGACGCGTCAGGAAATTTTTCGGACGGGTCGTTTCTGACGCGTGTCGAGTGTCAGAAACATAGATGTCAGGAAAAAAAATTTCCTGACGTGTGAGTGGGTAAAACGTCAGAAAATTCTGACGTTTTACTTTGTCACACGTCAGAAATATTTTCTGACGTGGCAGTTCTGCCACGTCAGAAAATTGAAAAATTAAATAAAATATTAATTTTTCATTTCTTAAATTTTTTCTGAAATTTTTTTTTTAATTAAAAAATTTATTAATTAAATTTTAATTTTCCATTTTTTTGGGCATTCCTCTGCACAGCAGCTCCCTCACGCGTGAGGGAGCTGCTGTGCAGAGAAACACATTTCTCTGCACCATGGCCGGCCACCCTTTCTTCTTTTCTCAATTCTCTCTCTCTCTCTCTTCTTTTCTCCAGCTCTAGCTCCCATTTCCCCATTTAATTTTCTCACTCTCTCCCTCTTCTTTTCTATCTCCATGGTGCAGATCTGCACCATGGTTTGAGTTTTTGAAAATATTTTCAAAAACTCAAACCGAAAACATCTTCAAAAATTTAAAACCAACCATCAAGAAATCAAAAAATCAATCTGAAAAACCCAGAAAATCTTCTTATCGATCTTCTCCTCTTCTTCTTCTTCTTCTTCTTCTCTTCTCCTTTTTTTTCTTTTTTTTTCTTCTTCTTCTCTTCTCCTTTTCTTTTTCTTCTTCTCTTCTCCTTTTCTTTTTTCTTCGATCTGCTGCATGCTTCTCACTTTTTCCCTTTTCCTTTTGTTTCTCTTCATCCTCTAGAGGTGCCGTGCAGACTGCAGAGAAGCAGCTGGGAAAAAAAAAGTGCTGCAGGGAGATTGAGACAGGAGAGAGAATGTGCTGGGAAAAAAAAATGAAGAGGTAAAAATTAATAAGTGGGAAAAAGTTGAGGGGGGAAATAAAAAGAGGGAAAGAAGTTCAAAATCCCGCCTAAAGGGGGCCAATCGAGGTAATTTCCTGACGTGCTAGGTGTTGCACGTCAGAAATTTCTGACGTACGACACCTGGCACGTCAGAAATAAATATCAAAATAAAAAATATATATATATATATAAAATATAATATAATATATATAGCTATATAGGTATAATTATAGCTATATTTAATAATCTTATAATTATATTTAAATATCTGATAATTTTAATATAATTTTATTTATAAAATTATAATTATATATAAATATCTGATATATATAATAATTTTAGATATTATGATTTAAAATATCTGATATATATATATATATATATGAGTAGTCTGACGTGGCGTTGTGCCACGTCAGAAATTTTCTGACGTGGCATAACGCCACGTCAGGAAATTTCTGACGTGATATATCGCCACGTCAGAAAATTTCTGACGTGGCGTAATACCACGTCAGAAAATTTCTGACGTGGCGTAATACCACGTCAGAAAATTCTGACGTGGCGTTATGCCACGTCAGAAAATTTCTGAAGTGGCGATATACCACGTCAGAAAAATTCTGACGTGGCGTTATGCCACGTCAGAATTTTCTGACGTGGCGTAATACCACGTCAGAATTTTCTGACGTGGTAAGTCCTCACACGTCAGCAATTTTCTCAATTTTTTTTTTTAAGAAAATGAATGAACCTCCCGACGTTGGTGTGTTTGCCACGTGAAATTTTTCCTGACGTGTGAACAGTAACATGTCAGAAAATTCTGACGTGTTACTGTTCACACGTCAGGAAAAATTTCCCTGACGTTTTATATATAAAACGAGAGAAAATTGCTGAGGTGGCAAAAATTTTACACTGTAGCACACGTCAAAAAATGCCTTTTTTTTTGTAGTGATTGGAATATCTTTATTTGGAGAATACTGGTAGGCTTTAATTTTTAATCATTGAGGAATTTTATCATGATATCTTTTATCAAGGATACTTAAGCTCTGATACACATCATACAAACTTTAGGTTCCAATTTTTGTTATCGAAGACTATTAAATAAATTTTGGAGTTATCTAGTTAATCGTGTCCTACAAGATTCAATTTCTAATATTGAAGATTTTTGGACAAATTATGAAGTTACTCTATACTAGGCTTCAAACCTAAGGGTGTCAAGGCGGTTACGGTTGGCGGTTATTAACAATAACCGCTAACCGTAATCACCTTAGCGGTTATTAGATTTCACTAACCACCTAGCGGTTAACCGCTGGTTAGTGTTTAGTGAAATAGATAACTGCCCGCTAACCACTTTTTCAAAATTGGGCTTCTTTTTGGGCTTTCTTTAGGGCTTTTGGCTTTTTTTTTTACCCTTTTTTTTTTTTTGGTATGTTTATGTCTTCTTGGGCCCAATTGCTATAAAAAGAGCCCATATTGTAAAATCAAAAATATTTGACCCAAAATTTACATTTACTTGTACTTAAATATTAAATCATAACCAGTTAACTTTTCCTTAAAAAAAGAAAATAAATAAATAACTGGTTAACTTTTTTTTTTTTTTTAAAAAAAACAACATATATATAAAAAAAAAAAATTAAAAAAAAAAAAAAAATTCAACACAGCATATAAAAAAAAGTTTAAAATTCAGACAACTGTCATAACATATAATGATAATACATTAATACTTAAATTGTGTTTATAAGTAACACATTGGTCATTGTTTAATCCAATGTTAATTACTTAATTTGATATTATACGAATCATATCATCATTGTACATTAATAATATGATTCACTTGAAGTCTTAAATAAAGTATTTTAATTGTCATTGAATCATATGATTAAGTATTGATATTATACATTTATATTATTCATATGCATATGTAGACTTATATAGACTTATAACATATATAATATACATTAAAAATAAGTCTCTAGATATTTAATTGTTGTATAAGTATGAATTGGTATACTTATGAGTTATGTCATATTATATATATATATATATATATATATATATAAAAAAAAATTGTTATTATATAATCAAATGATTTAATGATCAATGATCATGTGATATAATCATATAAATTATAGTGATAATATATTAACACTCAAATTGTGATTTAATTATTTTTTAAAAAAATTGTGATTTAATGATCAAGTGATTATGTTATATGTATAAATATTTTTATAATTATAATTATAAAAATATATTATATAAAAAGGCGGTTAGCGGTTAGTAAACCCTATCACCGCTAACAGCTAGGCGGTTATAGCGATTAGGCGGTTATAGCGATTAGGCGGTTAGCAGTTAATACGGTTAAGCGGTTAAGCAGTTAGCGGTTAGCGGTTATAACGGTTAGCGGACGGTTTTTAACAGCCCGCATTGACACCCCTATTCAAACCATTGAGAAATCCCTTTGCTCCTTATTATCGAATGTACAGTTTTAGCTCTCACATGTTATGCTTGACCCGGGACACAAAAGACGTAGCCTCGTCCCGCGCACCATCATGAAGACCTTGCCTCGGGCCCAACTCGACAAGTTGTAAACCTTAACAAGTTTGCCAAACGGCAATTTCACTGAATCCGAGCCACAAGTTGGGGGGTAAGACCTATGCCACATGCTAAGGCACCCCAACATCCGTGGTCTCGACAAGCACCTGACGACTAACACTTCACCTTCGGTATTAAGAACAAGGGTAATTTCGGTCACGAGTACACAGAAGATTCCTGATGTCCGACTAGTTGGACAAGTCAGCCATGGGAATCGAGGGTAACTGTTGGGGATAAAATCTACTATGGGTCCCACTCAAGCATCATGAGATTATCATTCAATCATTATCTGAATGTGAACAACCCATGATCTATTGACACCCTCCCGCCCCCCCTCCCATTATCTCTAAACTACTTTCCACTATCTATCAATCATCTGAAGATGGATCATGGAGAGCAATTACATAAAATCCAATAAAATGGATCAATCAAATCATTCTAAAAAAGATGATTCTTAGCTCATGCTGTAGTGACTCAAATAATTAATTAAGCTTAGGACACCTTAATTAGGGGATTAATCGGACTTTGGGTAGGAACATCTAGAGGGGCATTTTGGGTATTTCAAAATTTTAGAGCTACAGTAGACGAATGCTCATATGAGGACTATACACGAGCGCTTGCTTGGCAGTCGTACACGATCGCTCGTGTGGGGACCATGACAAGCGCTCGTTGACTTTTTGTTGACTGTTGGTTATTACCCGCGCGTGCCACCTGCAACTCTGACCCCTCTGAATTACAGTACATGAGCGCTCGACCCAATAGTACCACGAGCGCTCGATCCTTTCTTGATATTTTCTATTTTGCCCTCAGCCTCTTGCCCTATAAATAAACCCCACCCCATTCGTTTTTTCTCACCTTAGAAGCCTAAAGAAACTCTGCCAAATTAGTTTTGTGAGTGTTGTGTGCCTTTGGTGAGGAAGGAGGTGCTACTTGGAGGACTTGCGTGTTGAGGTAACCTCTACCATTTTCAATGAGTTATTAGCTTGGTTCTTGTTCTTAAAAGCTGAGTAAGTTATTGTAGAAAGTTTTACGATTTAAATTTGTTTAGTCATTCTTTTCCATTAGACGTAATCGTGTTATTCGAATGTATCGTGTTAGTTAGGAGGTGCTAGAAATCTATTTCCTGGCCTTATGGCTAGTCGGAGAAAGTTCAGGAATCGGTTGGACCAAATAAGGTTATGCCTGAACTTCACTAGATGAATGCTCGTCCCTAGGGTCGAGTGCTCGGCTAGGGTCGTATAGGGAATGGCCTTTTTGGCCTAGCACCCAACGACCCCTGTTTTTGAGTCTAGGGTTTGTTCTAGTTGGACTTAGGCCTAATAAGAGGTTTTCCACAGATTTGAGGTTTGTTTGGTAACCGTGTTGTGCTGGGTAGACACTGTACACTTTAAGACCATCTGTGCATCTAATTAAACGCGCATCTTTCATCTACAATATTTTTTCAAACCAATCACAGTACCCATGTAAGGCTATTTACGCTTTTACCCTCATTTATTTATTTATTTTTTTCCAGACCACGACATTTTCCTTCTTCTCCCCTACGATCTCTCTCTTCTTCCTCACTCTTCTCCCATCTTATCCCTCTACCAGCCTACCAGTACTCATCTCCTACCTGAATTAGACTACCTACACCATTGACTCTTTTTCCAAAATCAGCTTGCATTAAAATCGTTTTCTCTGCAACAAAGATTTCTGCCATAAACGATGAATCTGTAGCCTCCTGTAGCTTTACCACTCTTCTCTCTCACGATTCTCCCTCTTCTCTCTCACGAATCTCTGCATCAACAATCACTTCCATCTGCTTTTTCAACAAACAGAGACTCAGACACCTACGCTTGCTTTTCTCGATGTCCTCTACTTATTTTCAAATGTCCCGAGATAGATCCCAGCTTTTGGTAGCATATCTAGATTCAGAGATTTTCTAGGTTTATGTCATGTGCGTCACAGACAGACATAACTTTCTCAAACTACATAAATTGGGGACGTCGGCGCACAAAAAACTTGTGCTGCCCTCCACATCCAAAGCTCAGCCTTCTGTTGGTGTAGCTAGATGCGGGAATCGGTGGGCAACACCTCGAACCACGACTTCATGCACAAGAGCACGATTAAGGTGCAATGGAAATTTTCTTCACTCTATTTTTTGATTGCTACGTGTGACACCCTAGATTGATAACTCTATTTCCATTGCCGATCAACTTTCAAGGTAGGTGGGTGTCGCCTGTGGAGATGTTGGTGTCAAGGCGTGGCCGAAGGATGAAGGTTTGGGGGTGGGGGGAGAAAGTGAGATATAGGAGGGGTGCTGGTAAGCTGGTATGGGGAGAAGATGGGAGAAGAGTGAGGGAGAAGAGAGAGATCGCAAGGGAGAAAATGGAAGATGTCGTGCTCTGAAAAAAAATAAAAAAAATAAATAAATGCATGAGGATAAAAGCGTAATTTTGCTAGATGGGGTATTGTGAAAGGGTGAGAAAAAACCTTGTAAACAACATGTCTTGCGTTTTAATTAGACGCACTTTTTTCTAAAGTGCACAATGTCTACCCAGCGCAACACGGTTACCAAACACCACCTTGGAGAGCTCGGGACTTTTAGAGGGTTACTCGGATAATCTTTAGGACCCAAGTGAGTTTTAACTCTCATAATGCTCGCCATTTATTTCCCGCATTGTACGACTATTTTTGTGTACCAAAACATGCATATTTACAACTTTCATAGTATATTCATTGCTGCACATGAACTTTAGCTTTTTTTATGAAAAATGTGCTACTTAACAACGATAATGACATAGAGACTTGTAAAATCATGCATATAAAATATGGATAATATTAATTGCATCGTATGACATGGTACACCGGTACATGCGGGATAACGGCCATATGCTTATTATACATGTTAATTTTATGGTCAAATGTGTGTGTTGTTATATGAGCCTTGGATCCAATGGCTGTTCGTGACCAGTGCAGCCTTAACGGGTGGTCACTACAGGATAAACATCATTAGTAGTGTGGGCCACCTGAGGTTGGACTCAGTTGGGTTGCTAGTGTTATGGATGGTAGTGTACAATATCCGGGGCACCAGTATTGCATTATAGGTCCTTCGGGACAGCACCAACCCTTCTGAGGATGGGTAATATCTCGGGTAGACTATATTGTTGAACTATCATTGTTACTTATAATTATAAACATGTATTATATCTATATTGCATCTCTGAATAACTGTCATGACTAAACTGTTGTATACTTTACCAAACGGAGTTCTTCACTAAAATGGCATGGGTATTATGTGCATTAACTTTCACTAAGTCCTTGGACTTACTCGCTTTATTTTTGTGTCTTCCCCTTCCATTATATACTAATTGCGCAATCTAGCTAGTCTAGAGGAGGATGCCTACGGATCAGACTTGGTGGTGGCCCAGGATTCAATTAGGGTTATATTTAAAGACCTGGACCCAGTATAGCTGAAGTCGATGTGGGATGATGGAGGAACCACACAGGTAGACATGATAAAGATTGTCATCTCATTAGCAATACTCAAGCTTAGGATTTGATCTTTTATCTTTTTGCAAGACAATTATATTTATGGTTCTATAATATGTTTATTTTGATGACGGTCTGTTGACAGATACATTTGATGGCTTATTTATGAGGTGTTATAATTATTCTAGTGTATGAATTTTATGGTTGTTTAGTTACTGCTTTCCTTTTCCTTTAAGTAACAAAGTCTTCCACTGAATTCTCTCGTTTATGAGAGTTTAAGATCCCTGAGTTCTGTCCCATGAGGGATAAAGCTGAGAGACGAACCATGAGGTCAATTACCAGTTAATTAATTTTCCCATCAGGGTTGTTACACATGCTATATTTTGACTCCACATAAGTGCTAACTTAAGCATCGGAGAGTCTCCGGCCAAGGCCGAGACCCCTTTGACGCTCTTGTTATTTTGTAGGCAATCCATTGCCGATCAAGTTGTACTAAAAACTGCATCAATAGGCTTGATGTTTATCAAGATGTTAGCTTTTGTTAATGTTGTTTTCGTGGTTTAGAAAAATTTATCATGTGGATCTAGATTATGGGTTTCTTAGTGCAAGATTATGTTAAGCTTTAATATGCGTTTAATGGTAGTTAGTCTTTCCTTAATGATTGAATGTATTTCACTTTGAATGAAGGTGTTATTGTGGGTTAGAATCATATTTACTACCTTAGAAGAGCCTTAGGATGTGTTAAACTATGGAAGTTTGGAGCTTAATTTGTTAGAAGTAGAGGCCGAATGATCGATAAGATAATCAAATGTTCGATAATTAGGCATCATGACCATTTTGCCACTCGTATAGAGTTAAGGATATTTTTATCTAAATTGGAGATTGATATTAGATTATTTCACATATTTGAAGGTTGGTGACTGTTTGAAGGATTGCTTGGGAAAACAAGTAAAATATGTAAAATTCACATGGATGCTTGTTATTTAAATTCTTTCATAGCATGACTATTTTATGTATTAAAATTGCATCCTACAACTTACATGAAATACATTTTATAATAGTGTGAGCTATATTTTTATGAAAATGATTGATGAATAACAAAATGATAAGAAATATGAGTTTGTAAGAGCGTCTCCAACAATAAGAGTTATTTTAGCTACTCAAAAACCCCTCTATTTTATCTTACCTACTCATTTTTCAATACAAACTCCAATATTGACAAGCTATTCTCTTTAAATAATATTTTTTAACAAAGAGAAAGAGAAAAAGGAGAGAAAATAATAAAAAAAAATTTACAAGTTGCTACAGTAGACTTGTTAGAAAATTTTCATATTAAAAAGTCTGTCGGAGGATGAAAATAGCACATAATAGCTAATTGAACTTAAAAGCTTGTTTGAAGGCACAGCTTGAGATGCTCTAAATGCATGTAAAAGATTGTGAATAATTGTATTTTATGACATGGTACACCAAATGTGCGGGATAATAGCTATGAGCTTACTATTATATGGATTAACCCTATAATTAAAGAGATTTACTTTTCTTTTTTTGCCTTCGATTCAATAGTTTTATAGGTGGCCAGCGCCCCATAAACGGATGGGCCACTTTGTTAGTGATGTAGATCACCCACAATTTAAATCCAATCGGGCCACTAATGAAGATGATATGTAGCAATATTTGAGACACTGGTATTGTACTACAGGTCTCTCGGGACAGTGTCGACCCTACCGAGAAGGGATTAGGGGCTTGAATAGACCATATGGAGTTGAACTATGACATATTTCTCTTGATTATCATGTATTATAATTTATATTTATATTGCATCATCATGTCATATGATTGTTACATTGAAAACTTTACTTTATTACTGTTTGTGATTTGTAAACATTTTATAAAATAACCGAGTTCATTGCATGAAAAACGTTTTATCCATGTATATTGCACTCACAAAGTCGTGGACTAACGCTTGTATCTTTCTACCTGTAAAACATACAATTTTGATGATGATTCGGTATGGGAACCGATGTAGGAGACTCTGACTTAGTTCGACTTTTTCCGTGGATAACCTTGAGATGGTAAAGTACATACAGATCAATGAGCAAGAGGAAATGTTTACTTTCCTCAGGTTTGTGTACGCGCTGTATTGTACCTTCTATTGAGTAGGCTTTGGGATTTGTTATGGATATGGATTTAGTTGTTTTATACTTGCTTTGATGGTTTTATACTTTTGGTTTTAGATTTCGTTTGTAATGTTTCTTGTTCACTTGATGATTGATCTTAGATTGAAACACTAGATGTATATCTATGTTATGTATTGATGTTTTTAGTTTTACTCTAGTGACTATCTATTGTAGAAAGTATTGGTTTATTTAATATGTAAAAAGTATTTCATATTTACTATCTGGTTTTAGCATGAATGTTAGTATGAAATAGGAACCAATTTGTTTAGAAATATTTTTGTGCGTTGATTGTGGAAAGACAAAATTTTACTTTTTAATGTTTTTACTTTAATAAAAGAAAGAGAAAACTTTACAGAACTCTCATGAATTTTCACGCGCTTTGAAATTACTCCTTAAAGTTTAAAAACTCTCAATTTAGGGTATCGAATTTTCATTTTTTTGCAATTTTCCCAATTCGTTGAAATTTTCTGTTAAATTTTGTCAAAATTCTCAAAATACCCATATTTTTGTTAATAAAAAAAATTGTAAAGATCCATGCACTGGTATTTTTGCTAACTCTGTTAAATCCTGATCAACTCCTGAATCTTTGCAATTTTTTATAATTAAAAAAAAAGGGTATTTTGGAAATTTTTATAGGATTTAACGAGAAATCCTAACGGAAGGGAAACATTGCAAAAAATTAAAAGTTTGATACCCTAAATTGAGAGTTTTTGAACTTTAAGGGGTAATTGCAAAATGCATGAAAGTTCCGGGGGTTTTGTGAAGTTTTTCCTTAATTAAATGATTAAAAAAATTTTCATCTTAACATTTACGAATTCTTCTATGATAAATGCTGAGTGTCAAAATTTTAATGAGAGCCGTCAAACCCTAGAGAGAGAGAAGCGCAAAGAGAACATAGCAGAGTGGGGGGAGGGACGTACGACTCCCTCCTCCCTGCCGCCCTCCCCCTTTTCCTTCTTTCCCCCTCATTTTTTTCCCTTCACTGTAGATTGACTGAGAAGTGTGTGTCAATGGTCCTAGGGTACTTTCTAGTGGCGTCTGACTGGTCAGCGGTAGTGCGTGGAACGCATAAGGGTGTGTTGAATTTTTGTTGTTTTTCCATTGTCATTGTATTTTCGTTGTTTTTAAATAAGAATGTCTTCTCTCTATATTTGCTTTCGTGGAGTTTTAGTTATTTTCTTAGGTTTTGTTTTCATAAATCCTTAAAAATAATAGAATTGGTTTCCGGTCGGTCTTTTGTTTTCTTATGGTTCTTTTTTGGGAGCAAACCATAGACCGATGACGAATGAGTTATCTAGCATAAAGAAGAATTGTTATTATCGTAGAGGCAACGAATGAGATTGCGTTTGGTAAAGCACTAGTAGCAGAGATGAAAAAGCCAGAAAATCAATGACCTGGTAGCGGATAGAAACGTGATTTGTCGAAATTTATTTGTAGATCTGAAATTAATTGGGACGGTGACATTTTATAAATATTATTTTGTAATAGCTCAATATGCTATTGTGTGTGTCATAGATAATATTTGGGTTGTAAAGATTCCAAATTGTACATTTGGCATTGTACATAGCATTTTGCTCCATTTGGTTGACCAATGAAGAGATAACTCGTTAAAACAAATGTTAAAAAAATGTCAAGATTTTAATAATTTAGTTCAAATAATGATTGAGATGTTAAGAACCTATCTAGAAATCTCCCTGAAAAAATGGATCGTAAAAATCTCCCCAAAGAAAAATGGATCAAGATGCTAATAGAAGATATTTAAAGTTGAGTTGGTAAAATCGGGCTCATTAATTGAAACTACGGTTGAGATCTTAAAAATCGTACCATAAATGTATCCAAAGGAATTTATAGAAGACTTTAATAGGTACTTGCAAAGTTGCAAATAATAGGGTATGATTTATAGTGTCATTAGGACTGAAATTTCATATATATAAAAAATGCGATTTTAAATAAATTTGCAGAAAATTGATTGTTTGAGATTGCATTTTTTAAAAATTGTCATTTTAAAGGTCAAATTGTAATATTGTCAAATGTTTAACTGCGTTTTTAAACATTACATTTTCAAATCGCACATTTTAAAATCGTTATTTTTAAATCGCAAACTCAAAAGAAGGACCCTTAGTTGTTTTTTTGGGGTGGGTAGGGGGTCAGAGTTTTCTTCCAAACTGGGTTGGAGAAACTTCCTCCAACTCAGTCTATAAAAATGATATGTATAATTTGAACATGTGAGATGCACATGTTTTTTAATAGTAGGGACAAAGTTTAAAAAAATAATATTAAAAACTCATGTGCATCTCAGATGTTATTTAAAAAATAGACACATTATTTTTATAGACTGTGTTGAAGGAAGTTCCTTCAACTTAGTTTGGAGGAAAACTCGGTTTGGCAGGGGGTGTTTCACTTTGTGTAATAGATTTTTTGGAAGGATATAAAATTAATTTCCATGGTTTTTAGTTGCAAATAGCTATTTGAGAATTAGATTAAAAAAAAAAAAAAAAATTGAAAGGGGTAGCCAAACATCTAAATCACCATGGAGGTGACTCATGGTAGTCCAAGCTCTCCCTAGGCAAGCTAGGTCACCATTGAGGAGACCTCGATGACCCACACTCGTTTCCACTGTCCGGTCTTCATGGGAGTTTCTTCGATGGTACTTCTCAACCATTTTTTTTTTTAAATATTTTATTTAAAAAAATACGTGTCACAATATTATTAGCGCTGGCATCTCGTATTAATAGTTTAATGGTTTTCGTTCAATTACTAACAAAAAAACGCATTGAGAGAACATATTAGTAGTTTTTAGTTTTAGTCACTCTAGAGAACTTTTGCAACTGTGTCAAAATTTGCATTTTTTTCATAGATTTTAAAAGATTTACAAATGACGTGTCAGTCGTAGATCAAGTTTGTCTCCCACATCCCGATGCACCCGGGCGTAACTTTATCATGCTCTCCAAAGGACCACCACCCTTCAATTTGGAATTTGAAATGTCTCCCTCTCCAGAGAGACGTTATAAACTTTTAACCTTTTTATAATAACTCTGTCTCACAGACACAATTTAAAATTATTATTATTATTTTTTTAAAATCACTAAACCTCGCAGTCTCCATTTAATGCTTGAACTACGCACGGCCTTTCACTACACAGTAATGGTAGCTCTCACTTGTTTCTCTCTCTCTCTCTCTCTGCTCTGACTCTGACCCAAATACCTCGAATTTTTTTCTCTTAATTGCTTCTCTTGCTTCGTCTCAGAAACGCTTACCCACCACTGGAGTTTTTGGTGAATTTATAGTAGACAGAAAAAGAAAGATCCAGAGGCATAACTCATTGCTTCAAGGTGGATTTTTTTTTTTTTTTTTTTTTTCACTTTACCTATCTCTTTTGAAAAATTTATGATTTTTTGTTTCTGGGTTGTGAGATTTGTGGGTTTGGCTTGGTTGCTGCTTTTCTTACTTTGGGATAGTGTGTGTTTGCTACTTTCCTTAGCTTGATTAGATTCATTGGTTTGTGGGTGGGTGGTGTTTGGTTGATAAGAAAATGTGGGGAGCGAGGAAGGGATTGATTATATGTCAATGTCATGTTCTGATATAGATTGAACTGAGATAACTGAAATCTCTTACTCTGTCTAGATTGCTTTTGTGGTTTATTCGAATGACATAATTTTGAAAGCTCAATGCAAAATATTGCAAAATATGTTGACTTTTTCTGGTACACATATATAGATCGTGGAATTTATATTGGTATTTTTTTTTTTTTTTTTAATTTCGTTTCTCAGTCAAATCAAATAGAGGGTTCGTGCTTCATTTTCGCTTTGAAATTTGCGGTATTTGGTTGAGTGAATTAGGGGATGCATGTAGTTTAGTTAAGTCTTTGTCTATCACCATTGATTTAGAAAGCTTAGTTGCTTGAGGTTCATAGGATGTGGTATTGATTTTGAAGCAGAAATGGTTGTCTCCTGTTGGTGATAATACTGATACTTAGATTTAAAGCTAAGGGATTGTTTGCTGCATCTTATGCTTCTGTTTCATATTTCTGGAGTCCTGTTAGTAGTTTCTTTACCATAATAATAAATAGGAACAGGTAGCAATAATATCTTATGCCGATGTTTTCAGTATCTTTTTGAAGTAGTGCTTTTCTGTAGTTGGTTTGGGGTAGATGCTTGCAGGGTAGATGCTTGCTGTCTGAGTATAGCTGAGGGTGCTTGATCTACTGTCTGATTGAAGTTGCTGAGACTATAAGGAGCTTCTGTAGTTGCTTCAGATCTAGTTGTGTTTTGATGCTGTTGGCTTTAACTGCTGATTTAAGTTTTGGATTTGGGGTCTGTTTTGTATTGGGTTTTGGCTGTAGATATAGTGATTGTTAGTATATGTCTCTATTTTGCTCTAGCTGGGTTGAGGTTGTACACGGTTTTCTTGAGATATGGCTTTTATAGGTGCTGTATAGTTTGGATGTTCCTTACTGTACAGAAAAGTGTGTAGGAGACTTGTTGTTCCCTTGAGTTTCTAGCTAAAAAGAACTAGAGTGCATTGTACTCATTGTTGAGATTCGAAAGTTTTACTCATTCATAAAAAAATAAAAAAAACAGGTAGCAATAATAAGGTCAATTTTAAAATTCAAGGTCATCTGATAAAAAAAATTATCAGTATTTTAAAATATTTGTGGTCTTTGAAAAAACCTGATGCAATGTTTCCTCGCCCCTTCTCTCTCAAATAGTTAAACCTCTACATATTCAGGATTGATTCTATGAAATGTATAATTTTTTGGTATTGTTAGGACTTCGAATGTATGACTTGTTGGGTGCATGAATTGTGTTCACCTGTCAGAAAAGATTTTTTTTTTTTTTGTTTTTTTTTTTGGAGAAGTGGTTTAAGAAATCCAACTTGGTTGAGGATTAATAATTTATTTTTTGTTTGATCATATTGCAGATGGACTTAGGTTGGAGAAAGGGAATTTGTTGCTTCTCTTGCTTCTTCAGTTATAAACTTTGAAGTAGGTGGCCCCCCCTCCCCCCTCTCCTTTTGGCATTTTCTGCATGAGAAAAATGGGAGTGGAGAAAGAAGGTTTAAAAAATGGAGGAGGTTATGTAGGCAATTTCTTACACCTATTTGACTGGACTGCCAAATCTCGAAAGAAGTTATTCTCAAGCAAGTCAGATTTACCTGGTATAATTGTATTCCACGTGACCAAAATATACAATGTCAAATATCTGTGTTCCTGTTCAGATTGTAATCTTGTATATATGATTGGTATCTTTCATTTTTTTTTTTTTTTTTCATTTGGTGTAGAGCATTCCAAACAAGGAAAGAAAAGCGACGGGAACTTGCCAAGGACACGACACCATCTGGTCAGAATATGGCTACTCATTGTTTTTGTATTGAAGAACCTATTACTTAATTGGTATAATTTCATCTAAGACAGTTTTCCAATTCTCTTAATGTGCAGATAGATGAAGATGAAACTGGAGCAGGCTCAAGTATCAAAGGAAGTAGTGACTATAGTTGTGCTTCATCAGTTACAGATGAAGATGGATATGGAAGTAGGGCCCCTGGGGTAGTCGCCAGGCTCATGGGATTAGAATCCTTACCCACATCCAACTCTTCTGAGCCCTACTCTACCCCTTATTTTGACACTCAGTCTCTTCATGATGCTCATTATCACAGGAAAGATTTTGATTATCATCATGATCGTCAAATCATGTATTCTGGAAATCTGCTGAATAAGGTAGAGGGCCCTGTGCGGAACATTGTGGAGTCAAAACCCCCAAAGATGCTAAGCAGACCAATTGAGAAGTTCCAAACTGAAACTTTACCTCCTAAATCAGCTAAATCAATTCCAATTACACACCATAAACTTTTGTCCCCTATCAAGAGTCCTGGCTTCATTCCCACAAAGAATGCTGCTCACATAATGGAAGCAGCTGCGAAAATTATTGAGTCTGGACCCCGAGCTGCTGCCAAGGCCAAATTGCCTCTGGTAGGTTCTTCGTCAGTACACTTGAAAGTTCGGGATCTCAAAGAAAAAGTGGAGGCTGTGCGGGCAGTGCCTATGGTTGGGTCTTCTTCCATAAGCCTGAAAGTTCGAGACCTAAAAGAGAAAGTTGAAGGTGCTCATAAAACTTCCAGGGTTGCTGAAGCGTCTCGAAGGCCAGTTGAGTCTACTGCTGCCAAGCATCTTAACGGACAGTCTATGAACAAAAGCTGGAATGGATCCATAGATACTCCTGACATAGAAGAAGGCTCCTCTGGTTTAACGAGTAAGACAAAGTCCATTTCACTTGCAATCCAAGCAAAGGTCAATGTCCAGAGAAGGGAAGGGATAAATTCAAGTGCCAGCAGAAGTTTGGCTAGACAGAAAGAGCAGAGTGAGGTTAACATAAGCCAGCCCTTCAAGAGCCAGCCAACTATTCATAAGAATTTGCATAGGAAATCTTCTATGCATAATGCCTCTGGAGTTTTAAGGCAGAATAATCAGAAACAAAATTGCCTTATGGACAAAGACAAATTGCCTTCAAAGCCTTCTGGTTCGAACTTGCAGAGTAGAAAAGTGCTGTCTGGTGATTCATCCTTTGGGCGTCACAAAAGCTCAAATAAGTCCACTGGGAGCTCCAAACTTGGATCCAGGAAGCTGGGCTTAGAGGCAGCAGATGGTGATAAGGAAGCATATTCTAGTTCAAAGAATTTTTCTAGGAAGAAACGAACAATAGATAGGGACTTTCACTTTGAGAAAAATCAGAATGCTGATAATGTGTTGAATAACAAAAATCAGAAGCCAGTTCAATCTAAACCAGTTATGGACAGGGACTTTAGTTGGGCTCAGGATAGCAGAAAGAAAGGCATCGATGTTGTTTCTTTTACATTCACAGCGCCACTGACACGATCAATGCCTGGTTCTGACACCTCTTGTCAGGTTGCACATAAAAATAATGGTAATTGCATGGATCACCGAGGTAAAAGAGTGTTGCTTGAGTCAGATAGTATGAGATTATCGTCACTGGGATACAATGTGATAGGGGCTGATTCTTTGAGTACGCTTTTGGAGCAAAAATTAAGGGAATTAACTTATGGTGTTGCGTCTTCTCCCTGTGACTCCTTGAAAGTGGGGTCAGCTTCTAGTTCGCTGTCGATTTTTCAAGATCCAGTACCCCATGTCGATGCAGTTAGCTCCAAGCCAATGTTACATGAGAAGAGAGACCAATATGAATTTGTTACAGATAAATTTGGTGGCTATGAATCTGACTTGTCCTCCACTAATCCATCTGCCTTCAGATGGAAAAACAAGTTTCAGGTACATCAATTCTCAACAATTTTGAGAACTTTTTTTGGTATTTCTTTACCTTTGTTCAATGGGCTTGCAGATTCTTAGTGATGCTAGATACAAGTAATCTAGTATTTTTCGTTCTAGATGCTTTGATCTTTGGGTTTTATATCTGGATATTGGGCAATCAAATCTGTTATCTTTAGAAGCAGACTTATCTTTTAGAACGAAGCTGTTTGGTTGGGCCAAACCGCAATTGTTTAACCAACCACTTATAACCATCTGGTAAAGTGCATTTGTCTTGTTTTTATGGGGTCACTCTTATTGATTATTACCAAGGTTTTTGCCTGCTTAAATCCGTGCGTTTTACACTTCTGTATAATTTAAATGCAGGATGGGCATTTCAGTTTTAAGTTAACTCTTTTTAGAGTCTTGAGAGTTTTATTGTTTGGGTTGATACTCCTCCAACTTTTAGCAAACTGTGAAAGTTAAAATCCTCCCGGTGTTCCAAAATTTCGATCTTAATCGTATAGCATAATAGTCCTATTGCTTAACCAACCCTTTCATTTTCAATTTTCTGACTTGGTTATGCTAATTTAGTTTTTGTTAAAATTTGTGAACCCTTTTGAGCCATGTGGTTGGGGTTTGTTACCAATAGTTTCAATACATGCTCTAAAGATCCCTCCCTTCCCCCAATTTTCTTGCATTGTCAAAATTTAATTTTGGTGCCCATTTGTCCCATATCATCTAATGGTAGTTTACTCAAATCCAATTTCTTCAGGGAGCCGATGAGATGGATGAATGTAGCAGCAATCACACTGACGCTGGACCATTGCCCAATTGCCGACATCCTAGTCCAATCTCTATTCTAGAGCCTTCCTTTTCGACTGAAAGTTGTGACTCTTCAGTTACTACCGATAGTTACAGTGTGGAAGGTAAAAGCAGCATATCCTTTTTGATTACAGATTTAATTGTTTTATCCCCATGTAAGCATTATCATTCAGTCACAATGCTAAGCATTCACAATTACTTCCAGGAAGCAAGTTGTGTTCATCTGTTCAAGCTCAGGAAGTTCTTGGTTTGAGTTCTTCAAAGAAGTCCCATTCAGTAGAAGCTGATACAGACTTATCAGATTCGGCTTCTTCCACATCAACTGGAGCAGTGGTGGAAAAATATGCCACCAGGTCAATTTTGAGAGGTCTTGTGAGATCGACCAAGTGGGAAATAGAATATGTGAAGGAGATACTTTGTAATGTGGAATTAATGTTTAAGGACTTCTCATTAGGTCGAGCCCGTGAGATCATAAACCCTCATCTCTTCGATCAGTTGGAAAGTCGAAAAATACAATGGGAAACTGATAGTGGCGAGTCTAGGCTAAGGCGGAAGGTATTATTCGATTGTGTGAGCGAATGCCTGGACTTGAGAAGCGGACGATTTGTGGGTGGGGGATATGGAGCATGGGTGAAAGGGGTAGCAATGGTGAGAAGAAAGGAGTGGTTAGCAGAAGAAGTGTACAAGGAAATTTGTGGTTGGAGAGGGTTGGGGGATTGTATGGTTGATGAGCTTGTAGATAAAGACATGAGCAGCCAGCATGGAAGATGGCTGGACTTCCAATTAGATGCATTTGCATTGGGGGTAGAGGTTGAGGGTGAAATATTCAATTCTTTGGTTGAGGAGGTGCTTGCTGATATCTGGCAGCTTTAATATGCGTTCAAGAGTGATTACTTTTGACCACCGTTGTAAGTCTCAAAATGTTCTTTTTTCTTTTTGGGAGCATATTGTATTGTCAGAAAATCTTTATATAATTCCTCAATTTATAGCTTCTTTTACTGCATTCTGATTCATCTAGTCATATTTTTACCTTCAAAGTAACATTGCATATAGTTTATCCCTTCAACCTTAAATCAGCTTATTAAGGGTGAGTTTGAATCCACACGTGAAAGATTACTATGATATTTATTAATCAAATTATTAATTCACATGTACCAACATTACTGTGGTGCTTGTAGTCATCTTGCACACCTAACATTTTACCATCAATCAATGTGTACCTGCACATGAAGTTCCCTCTGTGAAATGAATCTATCATACCAAACCATTGAGGAAAATAACAAAAGGGTCATCTCGACCTATCATAATAAAATTGAATTCAAAGTCTTTAAATTGGCCTTTACACAAGATTTAGCCCGCACCGCACCACTTTAATGCACGTGAAAACCTAAAAAAAAGTGCTTCTAAAGAATGTCAATGACTTGGTGCTATTACTGCATTGATTACATGTAATGGGCCTAGTGACACCACTAATATCTTATTCGGCCAGGATCAGGCTTAGAACTACCGCACCATGCGGTAGCCCAAAACGTCCCAATTTGGGTCCTTTAGGGCAATAAAAAAATAATTTTTTAAAAGAAATAATATAAAATTCATTTAATATTAAAAAAATCAATAATTTAAAAAATAAAAATATTAAAAAACTAAAAAACTCTACTGCACATCATCTTCATCTTCTTCTTCTTCTCCAGCTCATTCATTTCTTTTCTTCTTCATCTCCCCCAGCTTGCACACCCTTTTTTTTTTTTTTTTTTTTTTTTTTTTTCACTACCATTTACCCTTTTTTTTAAGGCAAGCATAATTTTCCATGCTTCATCCATGGAAAATGACAAAAGCATATAAAATTAATTTTTAGGGGAAAGTCCACATAACCCCCTCAAACTACCACTCAATTGCCAATGTCTCCCCCAAACTTTCAATTATGACAATGTCCCCCCCCCAAACTATCAAAAATTGTCAATGTTCCTCCCAATGACAAAATTACCCTTAGTAAAATATAAACAAAAATACTAAAACTTCTAGAAAAAACCTAAAACTAACCAAAAAAAAAAATCCAAACTTGGCCAATTTTTTCTTTTCTAAAATCAATTTTATAAGAAAAAAATTAAAAAAATTTCGATTTTTTTTTTATATATAAAAATTGAAAATTTTCGTTATTTTATTTTATTCTTGTTTTATAATTTTATTTCAATAAAAATTTACGTTTAAAAAAATAAAATTTTCGCTTAATAAAATGAAATTTTTTGTTTAAAAAAATATTATTTTTAAATTAAAATTTTTCGTTTTTAAAAAAAAAAAATCATTTTTTTTAATTTATAGGGATATTTTTGTCTTATTGAAAAATTTATAGGGGCATTTTTATCTTATTGCTAGCTTTAGGGGGGACATTGACAATGTTTTGGTAGTTTGGAGGGGACATTGTCACAATTGAAAGTTTAGGGGGGGGGGGACATTGTCAATTGAGTGGTAGTTTGAGGAGGGTATGTGGACTTTACCCTAATTTTTATATAAAACAACCATGGATGGACCATTTTTTTTTTTTAATCCTTAAAGAAAAAAGTGTGAGAGTTGGGGGAGATGAAGAAGAAGAAGAGGAGGTGAAGATGGAGAAGTGTTTTCTCTGATACGAAGCTCTAGGGAAAGTTTTTTGCTCTGATACAAAAGCATATAAAACTATCCCAGGCCAATTGCCCAGAAATCAAACAAGAGCAGGACCCAATAAAACTCACAATCTTTCCAAAACCGACATTTTCTTTCCATTCCCCAACATTTTCTCAGTAACCAAACCGATTATCCACCAACTCAAGCTAAATCCAGAAAATCAATGGAAAAGAAACCTCCAAATTCAATACCCATATGAAATAGGACCCAAAATTTATACCAATTGAAATGGAGTTTTGAGTTTAGAGGCCTTCGGGCTCCGGCAATGGTTCACCGGAGTACGCCTGCCCACGCCGCCACCTCGTCCTCTCGATTCACTCTCCCTCTCTCCGCCTCTTTCTCTCTCCCTGAAATCTGTTTCTGGTTCTCCTTTTTTTTTTTTCGTAGTTTTTTAATTATTATTGTTTTATAATTTTTAAATTTTAATGAATTTTATATTATTTGTATTTTAAATCTAATTTTTTAAAGTGGAAAACGGTACCGTTTTCCACTAACCGCAAACTACCGCATAATATCTAGTGGAAACTTCACTTAACTTTTCTAAACTTCCATCACTTTTGCAAATACCTTTCCAAAGCTCAAAAACTCTCAATTTAGTATTCGAACTTTCAATTTTTTTTGCAATTTCACACCTCCATTAGGTTTTTCTGTTAAATCCTAACGGAATGATGTCAAAATTACCAAAATAACCTCTCTCTTTTTTTTCTTAAAAAATTACAAAAATTCAGATGTTGGTAAGTATTTAATGGAATTGGCAAAAATACCTACACATGAATCTTTGCAATTTCTTATTTTATTTTATTTATAAAAAAGGCGTATTTTGAAAATATTGACAAGGTTTAAGGGGAAAACTGTAACATTCCCAGCCCGTTAAGGCTGAGTTTGCCACTTTTCTTCTTTTACAACAAAAGTTCTTGCAAAGATCTATAAGGTCTATCAGAGTACTTGATTTTAAAGGATACGAAAAATGTATAAAACATTATTCAAGAGATTTTATTACAAGCGAAATTAGAAAACATTAAACTTTAGTTGCGGAATATCATATCATTACAATAACTTATATGAAAAGACTTTGAAAATTAATAATTATTCTCACCCCATTCCGGCCTCCTATTCCAGCATCCTTTCTACCTGAAAACAAGAAATAAAACTGAATGAGCCCAAAGGGGGCCCAGCAAGTAAAATCCACAACCATAAATAGTTTTACTCCTTGTTCTCAGTTTTGAAAATCATTTTCGCAAATAAATATAATTCTAGCCATAATAATATCTGTATGTACGGTTGCATCTCCCGTAACATATACATACTATTACATCTAGTAATAGATCATCGTTGTAAATCATCTTTATAAATCATCATCATAATGCATCATTATAAATAATCTTTGTAAATCATCTTAGCATATCTTCGTTGAAAATATAGTATCATTTTCTCATAATAAGGCCCATGTACACTATTACCCCTGTGTACGAGGGTTGCGGGTCCTTGTGACCATGGCACTGAACTGTGGCCACAGCCATGCCCGACCGTCAATTAACTCTTTCTTGGTGCACTCAACGGTCTAGTTGATGGAATACCACCTTCTGGCATAGCCTCCTTCAGTGGTTTCGCCTCCATCCGAGTATCGGTACCGAACTCTCATCTTATCTTATCTTGGGGCCAAAAATACTCTCCTCCATACATGTGCCCTCATTTCATAAACATTTATCTCATCTCTTGTACTTTTCTTTGTACTTCTTTTGATGCATCTTAGGGCAACATGTAGGAGGGTTTATCATCATTTTTCTTTCTTATAATCATCATCATTTCTCAACTTTCTTTTCTTAAAATGGAAACTTTTCCAAATATAAACTTGTTGTGCTTAAAAAAGCCTTTAAGAAATATAAACTTTCTAAATAATTCTTTTAGAAATCCTTCATGCATGCAACATAACTTCATAATACGTAAATAAAATAATCATTTACAATTTACTAAAGAATGAATAAATAGCATGACATGAAGTAATTTTAGAAGGGGTAGTGAATTTACTTACCTCTAGACTGAAGTTAAAAGTGGTATGAAGGAATCCAGTTGCTCCAATAACACCACTAGTATATCTTTTGAAACTACTTTCTAAAGTCCGCTATCTCTTGTGTTCTTTCTTTCTTGTAGCGCTTGGTCTCGCCCTTTCTCTCTCTGTTCTGAGTAAACACTCTTAGAAAGAAGAAAGACCGAGTAAAAAGCGGAAGAAGGAAGAATATATGCAAGAGATGGGAGAGGAGATGAGTGGTGAAAATTCTGAAGGAGAAGAGCTCTATTTATAGGAGAAAATCAAACACTATTCTTCCGTCAATTTACAATTATACCCTCATTTTACTATTTCACCAACCCTATACTATTTCACCAACCCTATACTATTCTACCTTCAATTTACAATTATACCCTCATTCTATCTTCAATTTACAATTATATCCTCATTTTACTATTTCACCAACCCTATACTATTTCACCAACCCTATACTATTTCACCAACCCTATACTATTCTACCTTCAATTTACAATTATGCCCTCATTCTATCTTCAATTTACAATTATACCCTCATTTTACTATTTCACCAACCCTATACTATTCTACCTTCAATTTACAATTATACCCTCATTCTATCTTCAATTTACAATTATACCCTCATTTTACTATTTCACCAATTACCATTCTCTAATTACCACTCTCATAAATTTCCCAAGAATTAAAATCCTTAGCTACAATGGATATTAAAATAACATCATTATCAAAATAATCTATTTAAATAGCTTTGAAAATTCTGGGACACTACAAAAACGTAATTGAGGGATAACATTGCAAAAAATTAGAAGTTCGATACAATAAATTGAGAGCTTTTGAACTTTGAGGGGTAATTGCAAAAATTGTGGAAGTTCAGGTAGTTAAGTAAAGTTTTCACTAGCATTTAATTAGATGACCTATGTAGGCCCATTTACAGAAAAATTCTAACATCTCGTGCTTTAAGCATTGGAAGTTACTGCTTGCATTGTGAAAGAAACAAATAAGAAGAGGTTAATTTTGTTATATAATAATGTGGATTTTTTTAATAGTCGGGCTATCCAAGGCTTTGCCCTAATTAGATCCCTTGGACACTATGCAAAGTGCCCCTCCAAATTAGTCGGGTAAAGTTTAAGCTTTCGCATGCGGGCGTAGCTCCAAAATATTGTTTACACTCAAGAAAGGTCAAATCTTAGGCTTGAGCTTCCATGAGGCACCATGGTTAAGTGACTTACCACTTGAATCAATTAAGCAATTCTAATTTGTGGACGACTTGCAATAAGTGAAGTCAATTTGTTTGATGCTTCCAACCCCTTAATCATGATCAACAAATTCTATGATCTTAATCGACTGTGGCATGAACTTTGGGACCAAGTTTTGGGAGACAAGCATCAAGGCCTTAAACATCCTATCAAGAGATATAGAGATTGTGAATTTCTAGGTAAAGCTGGTGACACCCATGTCCTCTTGGGGTAAGGTGAACTAATCAAGTAAGACGATGAAGGATGATCAAGTTGGGAGAAAAATAAATGGGTAATGGGCTTAGAATGAGGTTTCGAGGAATGAAGACGGTGGTGAAAATTAGTATTTAAGTAATGCTACATAACACATAAATATCTTACAAAGTTGATGTGGCAATGGTTGATTCAAGGGCTATTAGACCTTGTCACTTCAGTTTTGTAGGATATTTGTTGAATGTTTATAAAGTATATATCATTACCTATATAGTATTATAAGTTCTGATTTCTGATATGCACCTAATATGAGATCTCGAATCCATGATTAACACCGATCCCTCTTATGTTGACCTATATTAGAATTCAAAGTTCATACTCTGGATTTTTTGTTTCTGTTTGACTTTTATTTTTATATTTTATTTTCTCTAGAGATAAAAGCATGATCTTATTAATTTGACTTGATACTTAGCCTTGCAGATGTTGCCACCTAGCCTACAATCGTTGCTCCACATCCCAAACCTGACGAAAGACTTCAAGCTCCAACTCGATCTAGTACTTACTAGCATGTAAAACAAATAAATGTTTTACACCTGAAAATGTAGCAACTACGTAAGTCTATGACTTAGTAAGTAAACATTATACAGAGTAAACTATGAAATAAGCCATTAAGATAAACTTAAAATGATACTATAAAAAACCTGCCTTTTATTGACGTGTCTAATTAGACACGTCAAAAAAAATATTTTTAACGTGTTAATGTAACACGTCAAAACTTTTTGACGTGCCATTTTAACACATCAAAAGTTTTTGACGTGTTAGTATGACACATCAAAAGTTTTTGACGTATTCTTTTGACACGTCAAAAGTTTTTGACGTGTCATTTCTAACATGTCAAAAAGTTTTGACATGTTAAAATGACGCGTCAAAAATTACAATTAATTATAATTATAATTATGTATTAACTGGTATAAAGAATATGTATTAAAAAAATAATGTAGTGAATTAATTTTAATTGGCATGAAAAATTAATTTTAATTGGATAGAAAAATTAATTTTATCATATTAGTATAAATTAATTGATATATACGTATATATCACATGCATGCCAATTAGCTAGTATCATAATCATACTATTGTACCATTAATATTATCACATGAATATGAATCAAACATTTCATTAATATGATATGATATGATATTATCATGCATAAATCATTCTAGTAATATTAATGTGATAGCCATATTAATTTTTACAAAATATATAGGACATACATAATACATTTATTTTATAAGATCCGCAAACCCCACATGAACTCGGCCAACACAAAATACAATGTTCGATGAGTGGATTATTGAGCCCTCACGAAAAAATGAATTTTATTATATGTACATCTAGAATATTAATTTATTTATTCTCTAATTAGTTTTAAGTATATTGTATGGATAATGTGTGCAAAAACCAGCACGTCAGAAATTATTTCTGCTCAATAATTTGTTTTTTTTTTTTTGTTTTTGTTTTTTTTTTTTTTTAAATCTAAATAGTTTTTGACGTGCTGGTTTTGGCATGTCAGAAATTATTTCTGCTCAATAATTTTTTTTTAAAAAAATCTAAATAGTTTTTGACGTGCTGGTTTTGGCACGTCAGAAATTATTTCTGCTCAATAATTTTTTTTTTTTTTTAAAAAAAATCTAAATAGTTTTTGACGTGCTGGTTTTGGCATGCCAAAAATTTCTAACGTGCCAAAACCAGCACGTCAGAAATTATTTCTGCTCAATAATTTTTTTTTCATTTTTTTTTTCACAATAAATCCTTTGTAACCACAAAGGTTTGTACTAACTAGAGATATATGATTGCACTTCTCGTTGCCACGAACCATAAGACAAAAAGAAAGATATAATGGCAAGTATGCCAGAAAGAGCTTAGCTAGCTCCCTTGGTTTCGTCTTCGTCATTTTCTCTTTTTTTTCTTGTAATCTGAATAGTTTTTGACGTGTTGGTTTTGGCACGTCAGAAATTATTTCAGCTCCAAATTTTTTTTTTTTTTTTTTAAATCTAGTTTATTTCTGACATGCTAAAACCAGCATGTCAGAAATTATTTATACTCAAAAAATTTTTTTATTCTCCATGCAGTAGTATAGGAAAAAAAAAAAAAAAAAATTTTTTGACATGCTAAAACTAGCATGTCAGAAATTTCTGACGTGTTAAATGTTGGCACGTCACTAAAAAAAAAAAAGAGCGAAATTTTTAACTTTTTCCCTTTTTTTCCCTATCTTCTTTCCCTCTGCTTTTCCCTTTATAATTCTTTTCTTTGGTCCTTTTTCTTTTATTTCCAGACTCAGCTCTCTCTCTCTCCTCTTTCAATCTCCCTAGCCTCTTCTCTCTACAGCAGATGCAGCCGCCCAGCTCCCTCTAGAGGGAAGAAGAAAAAGGAGAAAAAGAAGAGGAAGAAGAAGAAAAAGAAAAGGAGAAGAGACGCAGATCTGCAAAAAAAAAAAAAAAAAAAATGGAGAAGAGAAGAAGAAGAATAGAAGATATATAAGAAGATAAGAAGATAAGAATATTTTTTGGGTTTTTGAAAATTTGTTGAGTTTCACGTTTGGGTTTTTGATTTTTCAAGTTGATTTTTTTATTTGGTTTTTGATTTTTTGAAGATTTTTTGGGTTTGAGTTTTTGAAAATGGAGGAAAGAAGAGAGAGTGAGAAAATGGAGAAAAGAAGAGAGGGAGAGAGCTTGGGGGGGGCGGGGGGGAGTAACGAAAATGGAGAAAAGAAGAGAAAATGAAGAAAAGTAGAGAGGGGGAGAGAGTTGGGGGAGAGTTGGGCCATGGGGGAGAAAATGGAGAAAAGAAGAGAGGGAGAGAGCTGGGGGAGAAACATGGTCGGGTGAAAATATATATATATATTTGATGTGTCAAACGGAGTGACACGTCAAAAAGGATTGCAAAATTTTTTGACGTGGCACTGTAGACACATCAAAAATCTGAAATTTTTGATACCCCCCGTTTTAACCGTTAAGAAATGCCAAAAGGGGTTTTTGACGTGTCAATACCATTGACACGTCAAAAACTCCTAGTTAAAAATTCTCAGCATTTTTGTAGTGTGACTTTTCATCATACCATGTCCCTTTAGAAGGTTTTCACAAAATGTTTTAAAGTTTGATGGAGATTACAAAGTGAAAATTTTTATAAAATAGGGCATGATTCATGATAATTTTAGTTCGAGGTATAAAATCATTTGAATTTAAAACACAACAATTTTACACATTTCATTTTCATTATCACCACAACCTCATATCATCACATCATATTCTCATTTTATCACATCAACGTACCTGTATATTAACCCCCATAGGGTAGAGGTGATCTTATCATATATGAACTCTATTATAGGTGATCTGTAACATATTAGTACACGAGGCACATTAACCCTTGTACAGTTGAGGTAGCATGTAACACTCTGATCCCATATTAGGAAGATGAGTTGTCCACATAGAGTTAGTGGTTTATAGAAAGATATTTATGTATGTTAAGTCTCACATTACTTACTTACTTGGTGAAACTGGGCTTTATAAGTGATTTTAAAAAAATTTCAAATTGACTAGTCATTTTGAGGTAATAGTACAGATGTGACTAACGCTTTTCACTGAGTCCTTACAAATGGTGTTAGAACCAACTAGTAACACCATGTGGTATTGGATCATTACATGACATGGCTCTAACAAGGACGTCAGAGGTTTTAAGGGGGGAGATTTTGTAACACCACCGTCCTACACTAGAAAGATGAGAAGTAGCCTACATACAATGGGTAGTTTATAAAGATAGTTATGAATGCTAAGTCTCATATTGCTTAGTTTCTAAGTGAAACTGTACTTTATAAATGATTTTACAGAAGTTCCAAAGTAACTAGTGCTTATAGGGTGATAACGTAGATGTGGCTACCGCTTTTTCCTAAGTCATTACAAATGATATAAGAGTCACCTAGTAATGTCATGTGGTATTGTAAGCAATGCATAGCGTGGCCCTAACGAGGATGTCAAGAGTTTAAGGAGGGGAATTTGTAACACCTCAGTCCCATATTGAGATGAGTTTCCCACATAGAATTGGTGGTTTATAGAAAGATACTCATGTATGCTAAGTTCCACATTACTTATTTACTAAGTGAAACTAGGCTTTATAAGTGATTATAGGAAAACTCCAAATTGACTAGTTCTTTTGGGGTAATAGAGCAAATGTGGCTACTACTTTTTCTTGGGTTGTTACAAATGATATTAGAGCCACCTAGTAATGTTATGTGGTACTGGAGCACCGTATGACGTAGCCCTGAAGAAGGTGTCAGAGGTTTAAGGGAGGAGTTTTGTAACACCTTGGTCCCACATTGGGAAGATGAGGAGTAATCCACATAAAGTGCGGTTTATAAAAATAGTCATGAGTGCTAAGTTTCACATTGCTTAGTTTTTATGTGAAACTGGGCTTTTATAATTGATTCTACTGAAGCTCCAAATTGACTAGTCATTTTGGGGTGATAACGCATATGTAACTAGTATTTTTCTCTCAGTTGTTACATGAGGAGTTCCACGTATGAAGAGTTTATTGATGAGGAATTCAAAGAAAACGAGTTTGTTGATGCCAAATTTCAAGAAAATGAGTTTGTTGATGGGGAGTTCCAACATAAAGAAGATATTCCCTCTCGCTAGTTTGTTGATTAGAATTCTAAACCAAATTATGATGTCGATGTTGATGATGAAGAACTTGTGGCAAGTTTTTCATCATATGATCAAGAAAATCAGTTGGATGAGGCAAGTCTCCTGGATAATATAAAAAATTTTGTTGATGAGAGTACTCTACTTGAGTTTGATGAAAGCCCTAAAATTGAAGAGTTTGATTTGGATGTTGAAGAATCAGGTTTTATAGATTTTCTTGGAATTGAAAATATTGTGTCAAATTCTCCTAACCATGATCTTGATGAATTTAATACGGCAGAGGAGAATCTTATGTTTAAACAAACAAAAATAATTGATCATTTATGGGAGATTTTCATGACGCATGAAGGGAAGGAGGTAAATGAAAGGCGTATGAAAATTGAACTATCTCAATATAGTAAGAAGAGTTTTTAGGTTGATTATCGCAATTTTGTGGTAATTTGGAAAGCATTATTTCTTGTGGGATGTTCTATTGTTTTGCTTTAGAAGCGAAAGAGATGAAAGAGATTGGTTGGTCATTCAAGGACCATAGGAATTCAAGGACAAATTCTCCCCAACTAGGGGAGAATGATGCAATGTGGTTTCCAATAATGCCTGATTTAATTAAAATGTCATATCTCAAGATTCTGGCATTAGATGGAGGAAAGCTTGGTGGTCATTGGAAAGATGATTCAAAGGCCTAAAATCATGTTTCATGAAGTTTTGCTAATTCCAATATTTACTGGGTCAAAATAAATTGCGAAGAGGAGAATAAAAGGCTAACAAAAGTTGTTGTTCCTTTACAAGTTCAGTTCGAATTGAACTTAAAAAGAGATGATTAAGGAAAATTCCAATAAGAAGTGTTCCAAGTTTAGTTCAAACTGAACTTATGACGAGCTGAAATATTTTTACTAGTTTGAAGTGGTAAGTGTCTCAGTTTAAGCTAATTGTGGTAAATTTGTGTAACCTCCTTAATTTAGTATTCTATTAGGTTTAGGGTCTTGTTTACAATAAATACATGTTATGGGTGACTTAAGAACAAAGATTTTATGTTATTTTGATTGATTCTCTTTCTATCCTAGCTTGAATTCTTGTAAGAATCTTGATTTTGAGAAGAGTTATTCTCATATTGTTTGTCTTTGTGAATCCGCAATCGCATTTAGTTGGTAGCAGATCCCATCAACTTTCCTACCATGGCACAAAAAAAACGCGATGGAGGAAACAAATATGTAAGCCTTGGTGTTGTGCATGAGTGCGGAGAGACATCTCGTGATGAACAACTAGCGGTTTGTTGGCAACACGTAGAGGAGCAGTTTGGTGTGGGACATAGGCAATTTGAAGAGCAAATCAGACACTTATGCGATCAACTTGCCACCATGGGAAGCCCAAACAGTTATCACCAAAAACTAAACCTGTGTTATGCGGAGGAAGATGAGAATGACATTGAGAGTGAACCTGTCAACTTGTTTGCGGGGCATGAAGTGCGGAGGGAGAACCTTGTAGCACAAGCTCAAGCTAATTGGTGAGAAACAGGATTCAAGCTCAACATCCTTGGAGGGCATTTGTGTAAATGTTATTTTTGTCATAAATGAATAGTTATTCCACTACTTTTTTAGAGGAATAGCTATTCCTCATTTTAAGGAATAGTTATTCATGTGACTAAAAAATTTACCAAACTATGGAATAATTATTCCATTTCTTGCGTTTAATCTTTGTATCGAAAGCACCCTTAGGCTTACCACATTTTCATGCATTGTCCTATATATTAATTAGCAGTTTGGAAGTGCATGCTTTTATTATTTATACAAAGAAACAAGTTCATATATATTCAACCCCATGGCCGGGTTAGTTCATTGGCTAGAGACTACGCTTTATAAAGCGAAGGTCACTAGTTTGAATCTCCCATTAAGGCCACTTACTTATTAAAAAATAATAATAGTTTCATATCCAACTGCATGCTACAATTAAAATAATCTTTCTTCCACATTTTTTTTTATTTTTTTGTGTGTGGCCTAATGACACTATTCTTCCTCAATCTTTTCAGCTCCCCATAAACGAGAAAAGGTGTTGTCTCCTTCATTCCATAATTCCCATTGATGATGACATTCAACACCACCATTAACCCAATTCCAATCAAGCCATTCATCATCAAAGACCGAAGTAATTGATGAAGAGCAATTGTGCAACTCCCCATCTGCTGCATTCGAGCTCAAACTACTGCTCTCCCTTTCACTTGCTGTCTCTTTCTCTGTTCCCACGGCCTCATTAACACCCACGACCCCATTACCACTTGGATTCACCACCCGACCATCAAGAATATAGCTGAGTCGCATCATTTCACCATCTAGCCAGTCATATGGTCCCATCGACTCATTCTCTCTCTTCTCTGTGGGACATAAAACAACTGCACTGCTGGCACTCTCTTTATTAGGGCATAACCCTACACTTTTGCCCTCATCACAAGCCCCAAACATCCTCATTGTATTGTCTAGACAAGAGCCAGGTAGACGTTCTTTTTCTTTGGATGTTGAAGGTTCAACAACGTCACTTGTGGTGGTGCTCTCAGGATTTAATGAGGACATGAATTCGACGACAATATTTGAGGTTGTCTTCTTTTGCCTTTTCATCGCTGGTCTTCTCACTCCACCACGTCCGCCGCCTCTTCGCTTGCGTTGATCAGCAGCCACCGTGATAACGGAGGCCGGCAACGGTGCTTCATTTTCAGCCCTGATGAAGTTGTAAAGCTTTCTGCTTAAGTGAGTGTTCCAGTAGTTCTTTATCTCATTATCAGTTCTTCCTGGTAAATGCGCAGCTATCAAAGACCATCTGCAACAATATTATTCAAATCCAATCATATCAAGAAAAGAAAGGGAGAAATGCTAAATACTACACACCCCATCACACTCTAATCACCCCATCGATCCTACTTTGATCTTATTGGACTGATGCAACACTGCCTTTCAGCCGTTGGATTAGCTATTAAAAAATAAAAATTCAAAGGCCGATGGGTACAACCACATTAGGCTAGTAATGGGATGGGAGCAAGACGAGAATGTAGTATGTATAGTATTACTCAGAGAAAAGATAAATGTTATATATCACATTTTTATCTCTCAATGCTAGCTAACGTGACAGTCTCAACAAATTCTTATAATTTTTTTTTTTTTTTAAATAATGTCTGATCCAAAAGTTTGTTGGGACTTGTAAGGCGGAACCCTCAAAATTATGGGTCCACTCCTATAGCTTTCTCTTTCATTTGAGTATTTTTGGTGGAAATATATATATATAGGTGCCTCCAAATTTTTACTTACCCTTACGTGGCAGCAGCAACTTAAGTTTCTTTTTTCATCCTGACCCGAAATCATAAAATCTCCCTCAACCCACTTCAATTAAACTGAACGTTAATAAAATTTTTTGCTATTTTCATAATTTGTATAATCTTTACCCTTAAATGTAAAATAAATAAATAAACTATAGATTGAACAACTATGAAGTTAAATATTATTCGAAAAAAAAAAAAAAAAACATTATCAAAATACAATTGCATATACCCTAAAAGAAAGTATTCAAGAATTAAGTATGTTTGGATTTGTGATTTTAATGAAATACGTGATTTTAAAAAATATAATTAAGTGTTTAATAAAATTACAGTTTAATTTTTAAAATTATATATATATTTAAATGCAATTTCAAACAATATATTTTAATTTATGAAATAGCAGTGCATTTAACGTTGCCTTCCCCCATTAATTAGTCATAGCGAAATGACCTGTGCACCAAAGAATTGTCTGCCGTAGCCATTAATTAAAAGCGTACAGCATATATGTTAGTGGTCCATGGAGAGCCTAAATAACGAATTTTCGGGTCCTCTAAGTTTTGGGCAGCCCCAAGATCCTAGGGTTAGGTAAGCGCAAGAGAAGGTATTCATATATGGCGCACCTTGAGCATAGGGGGCAGTTGAATGACAATTGATGCATTTTCTTTTTCTTTTTTTCTTTTTTTTTTTTAAAAAAAAGATTGAGGTCGCGTGTAATTCTTGTGGTATTATATATACTTGGTTAAATGAAGCGTTAAATCTCGTCTCACCGACACCCTAGTACTGCCACACTATCACTATTAGTCTCTCTTCACCACCACCTTTTTAGTTTTTTTGGAGGGCTGAATCACTGTAGTGGCCATAAGGGTGCTTTTGCCACCCCTAAAGGATGGTCAAACTATCCCTTTGGTTAGTTAGGGGTGGAGTGGTTCGGCCACCCACAACTGAATCTTTCATATAGTTTTTGAAATGGTTTCGCCACCTTCAAAGCAGCTAAATGAGTTGTCGGCCACTCTCTATCAAGGGTAGAACCACACTTATATAAACTTCCCCACCAAAAAAAAAAAAAAAAAATTAATTAATTAATCATCTAAATTATATGTATTTTATGAGTTAGAGATCCTCTAAAATTAATTTATTAATTACCTCCAAAAAGTTTTTTTTTTCTTTTTTCTTTTTTTTTTCTTAAAAAAAATTTGCTCCACCTAAAATTTTAGGTCCGGTTGTGCCCTAAGTGGTGGTGGTGGTGAGAGACTGGTAGTAATGGTGCAGAAGTGAGAATGGGAGCTATTATTGAAAAGAGAAAGCGTAATAGAATTTGAGCCATGCATTCAAAATGAACTGCTTATATTAGAGCTATATATTGCACATTCGTAGGTATGAAATGTATTAACTTGACATTTAATTTTTTATTTATTTTAAAAAAAGAACGAAAAAGGACTCAAGAAAGAAAGATGGTTCCCTGTGCACGTGTGTCCATGCTCTTGCATGAGCTGTGTACGTAATTCGGAAAAAGATAAATAAAATGCAGAGAATTGGTCCTATAATTAGCCTATTCGTTTAAAATGCAGATTCTTTATGAAATTGTTTTATTAAAACTTTGTTTGAGGAGAGATCTTTGAATTATACAGAAGGTTGATAAAGTGAAATTCATAATATCCAGTAAGTTCAGTCCTATTTTATTTTTAATGAGTAGTTTAATCAGCTAGAAATCACGCCTCATGAAGCAAATGTTACTAGTTTGAATTCTCTTCCTCCCTTTCCCTTTCACTAGTATGATTGGTATATGTATATACATATGGTTTGAGGAGGAAAACAAGTGTATAGATATGAACGTACCTATTACCCAAAGCACTATGCAAATTAACAATGGTCTGTTCCTCTTCAGCCGTGATGTTTCCTCTCTTCAAGTCTTCCCTCAGATAATTTATCCACCTCAGTCTGCAGCTCTTCCCACACCTTAACAAACCTTCAAACCACCATCCACAAAGTAAATTAAACAATATTTTAAGACCGTTTAAAGCTCGATCTCCCTCAACACGAGTCGGGTAAAGCTAATTTACTCCGAACATGCATCCCCGGGTATTAAAAGAAAGAAAGAAAGAAAGAAAGAAAATTAAAAAAGGAAGAAGAATACCAGCATTCTTGGGCAAAGTCCTCCAAGAGCCTTCACCTTTGGCATGGATGTAGTTGGTCAAGATTTCATCTTCTTCAGCCGTCCATCTCCCTCTCTTCAACCCCAACTTTTCACAACAAGGTGCTCTCCCCATCTCTATGGAGTTCTACTCGAAGAGAAAGGAGAGTACTGTGGAGTATACAAGCTGCTCGATCTCCCCATCTCTATAACGTTATATCATATATATATTTATGCAGGGGAGACAAAGGTGATGGTGATGTATGAGCGGTGACTAAATTTTGTGTCCCCTCCCTACGGTTTAATTAATATATAAGGCCACTTAAATTGCGGCAGTTTTAAATAAGGGTTAAATATCTTTCGGCTCCACCTGGTTTCAACCCTTGTGGGTTAACAATTTTATTTTTTGCTCTTTCGGTTTCAATTCGTATTATAAATGGTCATGAGTAATGGATAAAAACTGAAATAGTATTTCCGCCAATCTGCCATCTAAAATTTGATGAAAAACCACATCAGTACCATTAAAAAATTGACATGAGTCCATATACTAATTAAAAATAAAAGCAATAAAAATTTTTAAATTAAAAATATTAAAAAATAAGAAAATAATAATAATAATAATAATAATAATACAGGGGAAAGGGGTTGGCCCTTGGGGTGTTCGGCCACCCCTTTCCCCATTTTTTTGATTTAAAAAATTTTCTAATTTTCTAATATTTTTAATTTTAACATTTTTATTTTGTGTTTTTAATTAATATATAGATACGTGTTGATTTTTTAATGGTGCTGACGTGGTTTTCCATCAAATTTTGGACGAAATTTAGATGGAGGTATTGATCATCTTCGTTTTTTGCCATTACCCATGTACCATTTGTGATACGAATTGAAACCAAGATGACAAAAAATAAAGTCGTTAAACCACAGAGAGCTAAAATGTATTTAACCCTTAATCATGATGTGTATATATATAAAGAGTAATGTTAGGTACCATCTTTTTATCCTCTTAAAATCTTTCTAAAGCTGATGTACCTTTAAAAATCACTATTAAATTTTAGATGAATCATATTTGAATTTTGATCCAATGATGATTTTGAAAGTCACATCAGCTTTAGGAGAATTTTAGGAGGATAAAAAGATGATGCCTAGTATTACTCATATATAAAAAAAGTCAAAATAAAAACAGTTTTTGTCGTCAAATTTGGCAATTTAATTAATGCGACAAATACCTCTCACAGCTACAAAAGGGTTATATTCATTCATATATATATAACCTTGATTGAGAAGTTTCACAAGAATATATCATTTCATTCTGTCGTCTTAACTCTTAAGAATGGACAGATCACAAGCATTATTGAAAAGCTCTCTTAATCGAAAACCATGTTTCAATTTAATTCTTTCTAACAAAAGAATTAATGACACCAAACACGTCTCATCGTTTTAACTTTTAAAATCCAACTTTGTTTTCAACATATATATATATATATATATATATATATAGGTAAGACCAAACGCCCATAGACATTTATATATTATGTTGAAAAAAAAGCTAGGTAGTGATGACTGATGAGAAAAGAAATATTTCTTTAATGTTTTCCCAGCCATGTATGGAAGTAGCAGAAGCCTAGAAGAAGCCTCTTGTTGATGCAGATGTAATTAGCCGATGAGGTAGAGTATAGCTGTGGGCGATCTCATTACATATAATGCTTTTGAGAAAATGTGAGAGAGATTTATTGTCTCAACTACCAAGCATGTGCATCGTTTTCATCGTTATGGAGAAGCAATTTTGTATGACGATGATTTCAGAGATATTGGCTTGGACTCAAAATAGGGACCATTTCTGTGAATGTGTCAATATCAATTTGGAAAACATTGAATTGGATCACATGCATGGTTTTAAGAAGGCCAAGCATACTATATTTATATTATTATTATTATTATTATTATTATTATTTTTCTGGCGTAAGTGACAAAAAATAAAATGAGAAAATAGTGAAAATAAATTGCCACTAAGAATTTAATTGTTTAATTTATATTCTAACAATCATTTTCATGTGTGGGTTCAAACTCCATCTTAAATTAAGTGATTAATTGAAATGAGAATGTTAATTAATAACTACTTATCCCAAAATGTTAAGGTGATGGGAAGAGATCATGATATTAATCACTTAATTTATATTATAGACTAGGGTTAATTTGGTTAGTTGTTTTAAAAATGAAAACATGAAAAAACACAAAAACAGGAAACAAGTTGAACCTGTTTCCGAAAACTGTTCTTTAATTGCTGCTGTGAAAAAACCATGCATGCAGGAAACAAGAAAAACCTGTCTCTCCCAAATTGCATCCTTAAGCTGCTTCTTTTTTAATTTTTATTCTTATAGTTTTCTATGACAGACATATATAGGTTTCTATTATTAGACTTTTATGTTTTTGTTACTTGTTATAGCCATAATTGTAATGCTCTTCCAAAAGTAAGTAGTTGTTTTTATGATTTTCTCTTCAATTCCTGCATCCGTGACTTCCAATTGGCAATTACAGTTTTTTCTTTTTCTTTTTTTAGTGAATAGGTTATATTATTTGTATTATAAGATAATTTTCTAGTTATAATTGTTTCTTTATGTTTTAAAATTATTAGCTCATAACTTGCATTATGTGCGGAATTTTTCATTATAATTTAAATTTAAAATTTAAATGCATCTTGATCGTACTCTAAAAGACGTATAAAAAATATATTTCACCTCTTTAATTTTTTTTTTTTAAAAAAAAAAACATTTAGCAAGAGGAAAATCTGAATTTTGATTATTAAAACATTAATAATATTTGTGTGATAAATATTATATTTCAATACAAATTTAACAAATTTTTTTTACGAAAAAAAAAAAATAAAATTCACTCAATATTTAATGCAATCAAATAAATCATTTCATGTCATGTTCAATGCTTAATTATCTCTTTGGTTAGCCTGTTTCTAGCTATAGCGTCCAGATTCAGCAACAGCAGCAGCCGTCCCTTCCACCTTGTCATTGTCTTTTGGCTTCTCCTTGCGCTTGGGTTTCATCGATATTTTTCTGGGAAACTTAAATCGGCTCATTGTGTTGCTAATCTACTCTTTTGCAGCTGGCCCAAGCCTGTACGCCCTACTACACGCTTCTCCCCGGTGCCACTGTGCTCTGTAGACACCATTCTTTTTCTCTCTTCTTTTTGGCATGCGCTGAATGTAGTTCGTGTGAGCTGGAGTGTGGATCGTGTGGATCTCACACGCTGGGTTTCATCTGCCATTTTCTTGTTGGATCTTGCCATTGATGTTGGTTTTCTTTGTTTTGTTGTGTTATCCTGGCCTTTGAGCTAAGGAGGGATAGCTTCGGTGTGAGGGGTTTGTCTCACGATCGAGTCGATAAAGCTTGTTTCTTTAGGGATAAGACATACCTATGTATTCAGATTTAGTTTGCTCAAAGCAAATCTACCCCTTAAATGAAGTGTGCATATGTGTTGGGTCAAAGGAGGTAGATACGTTTTTTATTGTTAGATTTTAAGTGTATCTACGATGTTATACTTTTCATAACTTTTGGCTATATTTCTCTGTAAGAGCTTTACGCTCGGGATCTCTTATTATGTAATGAAGATGAAAGAATTCCCTTAAAAAAAAAAAATTTATCTCTTTGGTCTTTTGAAAGTTTTTTTATTCCTTTTATGGACAACAATCAAATAAATTTGTGTCTTATTTTGCTTTCAAAAGCAAAAAATTCCAAAAAAAAAAAAAATAATATTGGAGTAAATCATACAAATGAAAAAAGAAAATCCATAAAAACATTCAAATCAATTAAAAAGATAAGACTCTTAATTTTAATTTATTCCTTATAAATTAAAACATGTTAAAATATTTGTTCTCATGTGAGTAGTTTAAAATGAAAATAATAACAAGAAGAAACCTGTGAATTTTGATTATCAAAGCATTAGTTTCTAATATTACTGGTGCGATATCAATTATATTTCAATACAACTAAAAATTCATAAAATTTTAAGCATTCTAAAAAAATACAAAGCAAACTAAACAAAATATTTTTTATGTCTACAAAATAAAACAAAATCTTTCACTAAATATTTAATGCAATCAAATCAATCCTCACATAAGGTTCAATGCTTAATTCAAAAGTTTTTTTTTTTTTTCCGCTTATCAATCAAATAAAATTTTAAGTTGTTTTGCTTTCAAAAGCATAAAAACACTTTAAAAAATGGTTGAAAATCGAGTATACCACATAAACCAAAAAAAAAAAAAAAAATCCATAAAACATAAGAGCCTTTATTTTTGTTTTAAAAAATTAGTTTCCATAAGTATATATGATTTTTTTTTTAAAAAAAAAAAAAAAAAAAAAAAATCAAGAAGAATATATGGATTATAATATAGAAAATTAACAAGAATATTTAATATTGTTAGTGTGATATCTATAATATTTCAATACAAATCAAACCCATATCTATATGGCTGATTTTTATTTTTATTTTTATTTTTTTGATGACCTATGTGTCTGATTATGAGTAGTTAACATAGTATGTTTTTAAATTTTAACTGTTGTCTTTTTATAGTTTTGGAGAGTAATAAACTTTTAATGACGGGTTCACTCTTTAAAAATGATGGCTTTCAATGTTAAAAAATTATGTTTTAAAACCGGTTTAGCCTTTAAAAAAAATGGACTCACGCCACATATCACAAAACTGTTACACGATAAACTATCTAGTTTGTTCTTTTTGACGATGTTTTTCGTATAGTTTTCTTCTTCGTAATATTTGGACGGCTCCTACAATAAATGATTATCTAGCTCCGCCTCAAGAAGCAATTTGGTAATGGCGCATAGGCGTATGGAATATGTAGCACCGGGTTCGGCACTTAATTAAATACCGAAAATAGGGGGGTGGGCAAAGCTAAGCAAATATGCTGCCGGAAACCATAATGGAAGTAGGGGCAAATTAAGCCTGAACCAGTTGGTTCCTAGGACTTGTATGGAGAAGGTAGTACTCGCCACTGAATCCAGCATCCCCTATGTAGGCAAAGAAATTGAATATCTGCACAACCATTTTTAGGTGGTCCTCAATCCTTATATATATATATATATATATATATATATATATATATATGGAAACCAGAGTGTAAAGGCAGTCAATATGGTGCAATTAATGGTGCAATTAATAAGGATGAGGAAGCTGAAGGCAGTGAAATGGCATTGATAACAATCCGGCGCAGTCGAGCTGCCGTTGGCTGCTAGATTCAATAGGTTGGGGGTGGGGGTAGGGGATGCCATTCACGGCAATGACTTTTAGCATACAAAGTTGCAAAGCATTAACAATATTTCAGGTAAATTCAAAATCCATACAAGTCAACCATTAAATTGGAGTTAATAGATGTGTGAAAAACCTGGCTCAAGGGTTCACGAGCCTCCTAGCAAATCTCTATAGACTATAGGGTTTAGGCGACCCACTAGCAACATGGGGGACAATCAATACGTCATATGCACATGAAGTAATAAACATGATCTTTACCACGCATGTTGTGGTCCAAAATAATGGGAGAGATCTGGGAGGATGTTACGAGGCCATCCTTTCCAATTGTACAACTCTGTGTTAACTGTTAAGGGGTAGTTGTAAAGTAGCGAAAAAAGACAGTATCTTGGGTGGTGAGGCGAAGAACCAGATTGGTTTGTTTTTTAGGTCCGGCTTGGTAGGGATCTTTGATTGAATGTTATGCTCATACAATTTTATTTTTTTTTCTTTTTTTTTTAAAAAAAGAAACACACACACACACACCTTTCAAACATAAATCAGTACAGGTTGAGGTTGGCATTCATATCAAACCAGCTGTGACTTACAACTTACAACTTACATGAGAGTATCACATTCTTTGAAAACTATGGACTCAAAGAACAATGCCGGTGTTTTTAATTACACGATTAATATTTACCAGTCAAGTATCACTACAATGATACAAAATCGAAGACCAACTTGTGCTTTCTCGCAAATGGATGTGCTTCATATTTGTCCTATACCCATTCAGAAAACCAGTTGAATTTACTATAACTTTGTGAGGTGAAAACATATTTACTGCTCATATACATATTTTCCCTCAACCTGAAGATTATTTTCATCAAGAGTGTAAAGAACTCAAGAGTCTCAGTCTCGCCGAAGATCAACCACATCATACTTCAAATTGGGGTTCATATAGACATGTGAACAATGCTCATAAATTGGGCTCCCATCAGATGGCTCCTCGTGGGGATGAAAGCCACGTTGTTGGCAATGTCTAATCACAGACACACCGCTTGGATCAGATAAATGAAATATGCCATGCGGACTGCAGTAGCATGGAAACCAGTTAGAGTGCTAATTTAGTAATATTATAACTAACATAAATAAGTGCTAACTATTTATTCCCTTTAATCATATTAATCCCTTAATACACAATCTAGTAACATTGATCAGCACTTTTACTTTCAAAGTGAAAGACCCAACTGTTGCATTTGCGAGCCTTCAAGTCTGGCACCTAAGGAACAACCGTAGGGGCACCTAAGGAACAACCGTAGGGCTGGCCAATGGATACACATTCCCTATGGTTTCCCTCTTACATTTGGCACAAACTTGTAGGAGACTCGACGTTATTTGTAACATTCTGTATGCAATCTTTTCTATCATTCACAAAGGAAAACTCACAATAGTCTGCTAATTCAACATTATTTGTAACATTAAACATTATATTATTTGGTTTGCAATTACATTTGATGCAATAATCACTAGGTGATAAAGGAAAACAAACCTCGAAGTATCTGTAGGGGCCATAACAATTGCAATCGCTTCTGGTAGCATAATCTACAATGATACCACAAAGAAATCCTATCAGCTAAGTAAAAATACAAGATAAGATAACAAGAGGAAACCAGTGGAAACATAACAAATATGGAAATCTACATGCAGTTTCAGGAAGCAAGCATTTAATAGATATTTGTCATTATCTATCATAATTTCATGTTAATGAATAGTTGCATTAGCTTATTAAACAGAATACACATAACCTAATTCATTCAAAAAGATAGAAGACATAATTGTTAAAGAGGTAACAACTAACAAGGGACATGGCCTTGGGCCCAAGTGACATAAAAGGATCCATATAGCCAAATCCAATTAGCTGGTATTAAAGGCTTAGTTGAGTTGCGTTCGTACAATTTTGAGAACAAAATAAAGAAAGCACTGAAACTTGCTCCAGTAAACGCTTAAAAACATTCCAACTTAACCAACAGTACTGAACTTTTAAATTAGAAAACAAGTTATCTATCAACAAATTATTCAACTAAGCAAAAAGCAGTGGAAGCCAGGAAACATATACCAAGTGAAGTGATACCATCTGTTACCTGGTAGGAGTAATGAGTGTGCAGATCTACTGATGACATGAAGCAGGTCTGTGATGGGTGTGTCTGAAAATCAAAATAGTAACAAACAGAATGGTTAAAAAACCAAAACAGCTACCAATAAAATATCCATAGAAAAAACAAAAATGGTTAAGGGGTAAAAAAACTGAAGTCAAGTAATCTACAAGTTGATCGCATGCCAAAGTCTGGCCTTTCCAACAATCATCATTTTCAAAATAAGCTTTTTTTTGGAATCAACAATACAAGTATAGCACATCAACTCCTAAACAGAGTCCACACGGTTTTTTACTGCTTACAAAACCAAAGGGGCTAACGGCATGGAGACGAACACTCAAAATAAATAAGATAATTGAATTATTTCAAAAAATTTGTCAAACCAACATTTCAAAAAGTTCAAAGCATAAAGTGAGAATGAGCATGTAAAGTACAATGAACAATTACTGGCCATTGAGAGTATACACATACTTACATGAATCCAACCAAGAGGAAAGAGAGATAATCTGTCTTGAACTTCAAATATTTCTTCTTCATTCAAAGTTTGACACTGAAACAGAAAGGGGTTTCAATTTGTTACTGTTGATGTCACATAAATACAAGTTGTATATAAAAAAATCCTGCCACTAAAAAAATTGAAACATCAAAGACAAAACATAGATAAGTTTGAGGAAAACTTCACTTACTTCCCCCAAAGTATAAGCAGTTTTGAAATCATAAGTTCATAACCACAAAGTTTAGAAACTTGCAATGTCGGGATCCCATGTTTTAGTTCCATTTAATTTCACCCTTTTTTGTTAAAATGCCCACATTTCATTATTTTTTATTTTTTTATTTTTTTAATTCTTAAAAAATGAAAAAATTCTGGTAACCCACAGCTGGCAATGGGTTTGGTATCCATGGCCAAGTTGTCGGTGAGTCCAAGACATTTTTTATTTTTTACCTTTTTTTTTTTAATAAAAAAATGGGAGCATTTTATGCATTTTAACAAAGAAATAATAAAATTAAAAAGGGTTGAAACATGAGATACCGAGATTGCAAATATTTTTAACTTCGAGGTTATGATTGCAAAACCGCTTATACTTCGGAGGGTGTACGTGAAGTTTTCCTTAAATTAAAACATTCAAGCATTTTCTCCTAATGAAGTCAAAATAGATTTAAGTATTCTACATCGTAATGATACATTACTCACAACATAAGTGGAAAAACAAAAACAGAATGATACATTACTCGCACCCAGAGAAGTCCACAGTTTGCATTATTTGGTTGACTCGTTCTTAACAGCTGGGAAATGTTGTAAACTTTTTCATATATGAGTGAAATTTTAATTAAAAGATACATTAAAAGGGGGTGTGCCCTACTGATAGGGAAGGGTCGAAAAGGCCTTCAAAGAAAACCACAAAGAATAAAGAAGAAGAAAAAAACGACCAGCAGTCAACAATATTTACAAAAGAAAAAATAATATTGGAAATGGAATTAAATCAAATTAAGGGAAAAAAACACATGTGCAGAATCTAAGATTTGGACTCTAACATGATTTCCATATGAATCAGCAGTTAAGGAGCATATATACAAAGGGAATAAGAACTAATCTTGGGTGCAAATGAATGTCCAAGAATTTTCAAATTCTTCATAACACCTAAACATTTGACAATTCTAATGCATTCTCAGTATTCTTACAGCATTCCATTTGTTCAAAGCCAATAAAATGGCCTACAGCCATTTTTCCTAAACCTTTTTTTTTTTTTTTACCTGAAGGTTGGGGGGAAAGAGGAGGAGAAACTATAGACCTTAAAACAGCACAGGAGGGCACAAACTTAAATGTAACTTGAAAGAGGACATAAACCAAAATATTAATGGGTAACTATCTTACCGAATCTGAAGTTGACTCCTGCTTTGGGACTATAAGAGTAGTGATATGAAAAACCCTGTTTTTCTACAGCCACATGAAATTGGAAGTATAAGAAACAATGGGATCAACTTTCAAGCCACTTGCAACTTCTTTTTTCCTAGCAAAATACAGTATCATAAATACTTAGTTAGTCATACCAGTGAACCCGCAAGAACACCACATGTCTCTAAATTCTTCTCAGTGTTCGCCCGAGCCAATCTCAAGAAATCTTCCATCAATTTTACAGGCTGCAATGTAAATTAAATGAACTAGCATCATATCCATAAAGAAATAGAAGCAGATGACCCTTAAAAGTAGAAAGGAAAAATTATCATGATGTTGCCAAGAAATAGGCAAATGATTTTTTTTTCCTGAATATATAAAACAAGAGTCGGCATAGGACACCTACAATGTGTAGATGCTGATATGAATCAGAACCTTGCATCTCATCCTGAGAAGATTTAGCTGGTCCAGGTCTCGGATCTGCAACTTTTGATGGAGGAATTGGACTAACATCCTGCTGCAATTGAGCAAGGACGGGAGGAAGGGAAGGTTGCTTCACCAACTGAAAAGGATCTTCCCTTACTTCATTGATCAATGGAGAACACGACTCCTCAGCAGTACGTAGCCATCTACCATCATCCAAGGAGAGTACCGACTCCATTGTAGATCCGACCCCTCCAGCATCGCCATCTTTTGCTGCCACAATATCACATTGTCCAGCCTGATTCAGGCTATTACCACGGATAAAAAATTGTAAATGTCAAAAGCAGCACAATTTAGGAAGAAACTTGTACAAAGTAGCATGCAAAATAGTCAATCTTTTGAACTCATTTTAATGTCATTTAAGAAAAATGTAAAACATACAAATAGGTCAAATAAGTAGTACAAATTTGAAGGTTAAGTTGAGAATGGATGACTTCAGCAGAAGTCGTTACCTTAAATTTTCAGTAGGGGTTAAGTCCTTATTGCTTGGATAATGAACCTGTATTCACCATAGCCTTCATTAGTTCATGGAGTGTGGCCCAGTCCAAAAGAACATATGTATTTTAAGAAGAAGAAGAAAAGTAAACAAAATACTTCACCTTTATTTCTGAGCTAGGTGCAAGCCACTGACCCTGAAAACCATTTGGACCTAGGAATGAGTGTCTAGACAAAGTTTCCTTCTTTGGAGGAGGTAAACTAAGAGATCTGTACATTCCAAAATTAATTATTGTGAATGATCCTTGCAGAAACTACAATACCAAAAGTATATTTGTTTAGCAATTTTATCTTTACAACCAGTTCAATTTAGGGAAATACATGACCTAGTCTCTTAAGATTACCAGTATAATATAACATACAAAATTATATATGTAGCTTAAACTAAAGCAATGAACAGATGAACTAAAAAAATGCACAATGAGTCAAATTAGGGGGGGGGGGTGGGAGAGGGGATAAAAGCAGCCAGAGGAGCTATACCTACCTAATAATTATGAGCAATTCTGAGGTTTACAACAAAGTGAACACCTTAAGGTATTAAACTTAAAGTGGCATTCTCTTCAGGAATCCTATCAGAATGCCAGGAGTCGGTAAAAATGCTGTTGCACCTTTCTTTACTTGATTCTTAAGCATACACCTCTTGCTACTAATCTTTCACATTTAACTTTTAAGTCCCGTGGAATGTTTCATTACATGGTTATATTCAAAACACCTTGAGAGGATTAGGATTTCCTTGAATATCAATAAGTGGATGGATAAAAATTAACAGAAGATTCCTTTAAAGGGGTCCATATCATTGCTTTAATCTTTGCTGTAGGATTCTTAAAAATGCATGTTGTAGAATAGGGTAAAATATCCCTGGAAGGAGCTCACATAAAGAGTAAATACTAACTTCTACAATCTGTACTTATTATCAGGCAGAAAGTTATTTGGGTCTTAATCAGCTCGTGTTAGGTGAAATATGAGTAGGTTCAGAAAGGTAAAATCAAACTCGCGTATTGACACCTGAACTTGATAAACCCAACCAAGGCCATTTAAATTGTAGCACCCCAACTATCCTGTCACTTTCTAATTAATCCAATAGAATTTTGCTTCAGTGCTGTAGAAAGATTAAATCCCTGGTCAAGAAACCACAAATGCCATATGCACCCATATGAGATTGTACCTGAAACCTGACCCTCCACCCTTGTTTAGGGGGGATGTGATCAAATTTATATAACCATCATAAATCTTCTGATTTCCTTCAATTTGAAGATTAATTTATATAAATCAGAGATAGTTCCAGTCAGTGAAGTGAATGATGTAGAAAGTTTGGCTAGTATCCTTGGGTGTAGGGTGGCTATGCTACTGGTGAAGTATTTAAGTCTTTCTTTAGGAGCATCATATAAGTCTACACCTATATGGAGCGACATAGTAGAAAAAATGGGAAGGCATTTGACTGGTTAAAAGAGATTGTATTTGTCAAAGGGAGGTAGATTGACCTTGATTAGAAGTACTCTATCCAATTTGCCTACGTACTATTTTGTCCCTATTCCCCATTCCGATTGGTGCAAAAAGGCTTGAAAAACTTAAGAGAGACTATTTATGGGAAGGTATCGATGATGAGTTTAAGTTCCATTTAGTTAAGTAGTCGAAGATTTGTTTTCCAAAGTTGTCGAGTGGTTTGGTGGGGTAAGAAATCTGACTCAAGTCAACCAAGCTCTTCTGGATAAGAGCTTATGGCATTACACTGTGAAGAGGGAGGCTTTGTGGAGATTGGTGGCGGAAGCAAAATATGATAGCACAAGTGGAGGTTGGTGTTCTTAGGAGATTATGGGACCCCTCGGAGTAGGAGTGTGAAAAGCATATTAGGGGCATGGGGAGTTTTTCGAGATGTGTTAGATATGAAGTGGGAAATAAAACCAAGATAAGATTATGGCATGATCTATGGCCAGGGGACCAGCCTTTGGGGGAAACTTTTTCAGAATTGTTTAGTATTGCATGTTGTAAGAAGGCGTGGATGGAGGATAATTTGCAGTTCTCTAATGAACATCTGCAGTTGAATTTATCTTTTATCAAACCCATGCATGATTGGGAGGTGGACTTGGTGATGGTGTTTTTGGATTTGTTGTACTTCTCATAATGAAACAAGGTGGTAAGGATAGTATCTGTAGGATCCCATCTAAGAGGTGGAAGTTTGAAGTAAGGTCATCTTATCAAGCATTGTCTTTTTTTTTGATAAGTAATGATGTTATAAAAAGCGCAAAGAAAGAGTATTGTCTATTGTCTATTTTGGCTTGTTCACAATTTTCTAGGAAGAGTATTTGGAGAGATAAAGCTCTGTAGAGAGTGAGTTTCTTTGTGAGGGCAGCAGCAATAGGAAAGATTTTCGCTTTGGATAACTTGAGGAAAAGGAAAGTCATAGTGGTGGAAAGGTGTTGTATGTGTAATAGGAGTGGAGAGTCCATAGCTCATCTTAGTTTTCATTGGAATGATCAGAGTAAAATAGGTCAAGCCTAGAAGGGTGATAGAGTTGTTAGTTTGTTGGAGAGGTCAATTGGAAAGTCGTACCATTTTAGAAGATGATTCCTTTGTGCTTAATGCGGTGCACATGGAGACGTCAGAATGCAAGGTGTTTTGAAGATCGTGAGACTTCGGTGGAAGAGCTAAAGAATATCATATTCAAATTGTTTCACATAGGGATTGGGGCGTACAATAGTTTACACTTTCCTAACTTTTTCTGAATTTTTAAATTTTTCTTCTTATTTTCACCTTAATAGAGGGTTTCTCTTATATACTTCCTATGTGATAGGGTTGCGCTCATCTGTGCTTCTAATAAAATTAATCTACTTATCAAAAAGAAGAGCCAGCGATGAAAAATCAACTGAAAACATCCAAAAGCTAAGGTAATAGTTCATGGCAAAGCGTAAAAAGGACCATGTATGTTGCCATACATGAAGTCATATGCCGCTGCCTCTTCACTAGAAAAGCAAACCTCAAAAAAAAAAAAAAAAAAAAAAAAAAAAAGAGAGAAAAATGCCATAATCTAGAAAGGGGATGATTTTGCACTGTACAAAGAAATAACTATTTTAAAGGGGCCCCATGTCTCTAGCCGCTGAATGATGATAGAATTATAAGAATAATATACTCACAGTTTCTGAAACTGCTTCTCAATTTGCACGGAATTCGATGATAAAACCTGAGAATAATCATTCTTATACTTCCATGAAGACTGAGGTGTCATGCTGGCAGGCTGCAGCAACATGGAAAGAAAAATTATATTTAACAAATTGAAAATTCTACACCAAGAGCAAGAAATATTAGGAAAAACAAAAAAAAAATAGACTGAAGATATATGAAAATGAAACTTCCTACACCTCCATATAACATACAAAGAACATTCTGACAAAACAACATTGTGACTGAGACACCATGCTGAAGAAATAAAGAAAGAAACTGAAAAAAAGCTTCCTAAGGACTATATCGTCAGAAGAGTAGCATTCAACTTATCAGTTACCAATTTCACATGCTATCAGAGGAGCTGCAGTTTGATCTATACCTGCTTGATATCAAAACTCAAGTAAGAATTTTTATTGACAGCAGGCCATTCCAAATTAGATATTTCCGGACCAAATGAAGTCGATTCTGGGCCATCAAGTTGAGACAATGTAGCTCCAGAATGGGCATTGTTCAGTTCATCCACTTGACGATTGAATTCTGGCTTCAAAGATTCAAGCTCATCTAGTACCAGAAACAATCTCTGGAATGCAAATATGAAAACCGCATGAAATCATGCCACCATATATTCCAAATTCAAGAAAAAAGTAAAAAGATAGAATAGTATGCCTCACCTTCTTATTTGTTGATCTCTCTTTCAGATGCAGAACCGGGTAATCTCGATGAAATGGTATTGTTTCAGACACCAAACTGCAAAGAGTCAAAAATAAGCTTATGCATTCAAATATAGCAAAACTGTTTTTCAGCAACACGGGAAATGACCCCAACAATTTTCTTTCCTTACCTGGAATATCTAAGAAGTATGATATACAAATCTACAACATTCATCTCCTCCCGATAGATACTAGCCTGAGCATGCCGAACATCAAAAAGAAAATAAAAAATCAGCCACTGTAAATAAAAAGATTGTTCCACAAAACTCCTGCTTCATCATTGGGCTGTAACTAATATTATACAATCAAATTCCGAGATAAGCTATAGACAATATAGGCAAAATTTCAGCAATGCTGAGATTCTATCAAAACCTACTATCACATCCACATCATCTGCGAATATCAGCAATTGCTTCCTATATTCCATTTTACAATAGAACTCAGAAGCACGTTTATTACTCGCACCTTCAACAAGTTTCCCAACACAGTTTCAAGAATTCAAAAGCTTTATAGCTATGAAAACCCTAGAGCAGCTAATTTCCTTCGTGAAATAAAACTAAAACCCTAATCGAAAACAGCAATGAAATTGAAACTGAGATTTATCAATCACAATTGCATATATTAAGAGAAAATCAAAGGTTCGATTACTAATTCATGAGAGAATTGGAGGAACCTGTTTGAGGAGAGTATCCGCTATCCGGTAGTAATAGTGGAGGGGAATCCGATTGTCGACTTCCACTTTCCGAGCGATCGAGTTCACGTCGATCTTCATCTTCTCCGTCGACGGCAAGGAAAATGCCACACGTCCCCTCTCTCTCTCTCGGGGTTGAGAGCGTGCTTGACAAGTTTTTTTTAGTCAAGTTTCCTCGTTTCGGTGAAGGCAAAGCCCTTCTATGTCGACATAATGAGGATTCAGGAAGGTCCACCTAATGAACTGTTAAATTTGTGTTTCAAATTGTAATTCATATAAAGATAGAGATAAGATTAGTATTATATAGATTTAAGGGTTAATAGTTGAATTCCAATTTCATTAGGATCATATTATTTAAATTATAATTAGAATTATGATTAATTAGAGTTCTTATCAGTTTATCATTCTAATATACTCTATTTAAAAAAACATATTGTTGTTAATTAAAAATATATAAAATTATTAAGCAAAAATTTGTTTGTGATTTGTCTCCGATTCTGATTGGATTCACTTATGGTCTCTCTTACTCGAAAGAAGTTTAATATTTTTGTTTTTCGTTGATGGATCCCAATCGCTGCCTATGATTGACGGCCTAAATGTCATTTTAAAAAAAAAAATGTTATCGTTCATTTGCATTATTTGAAATGTAACATGTGATTGACATAAAATTTTGTTTTAAGACAAATTGGATCTAACTAATAAAGAGTACAATCTTCAGGATCATGATGTACTGAAATTCTTAGAGAATTCTAGTTTCTAAAATTTTAGATATAGGCCGTCTATTTTTTATCTAAAGGTCATTGTTCTGCCACGTGTCCTACTACTAATAAAATAATAAATAAAATATTTATTATTTTATTAGTAGCGAGACACGTGTTATTTATTATTTTATTAGTAGTGGGACACGTGGCTGAACAATGACCCTTAGATAAAAAGTGAACAGCCTGGATTTGAAATTTCATAAACTATAATTCCCCTAAGAATTTCAGTAAATCCAAATCCACAATCTTCACCCCTAGAATTCGATATCCTCTAGTTTAATTATTGTGTTTTATGTAATTTTCAAAAGTAAAGGGTGTTTTTTTTGTTCAATAAATGAGTGTTGCCTTAAATTGTTTTGGATAATTCAATAAATAAGCATTGCCTAGGTTTGGTGATGCTTAGTTACTTGAGCAATTTGCTCTAATTTCTTGAATTATAATGAGAAGTTAGAGCATTCTCAATAGATTTCTTATAAGGGAGTCTGTTATCTACGTTTAGAGAATATGTTTAAAAAATCGCAAAAAATGTTCAACAGCAAATTCTCTAAATGAACCTTAAACATTATGATTGCTACAGTGGAACCCAAAATATTGGGTTCCACTATTGCAATCCTTATGATTATTAAAATTAAAAAAAAAAAAAATGATTCTCTATTTTCTCTCCTCTCATGTCTCACAATTTTCTCTTATATATATATATATATATATATATATATAAAATTAAAAAAATAAATATTTTAATGATATAGGGAATGATTAAGGAAAGCTATTAGGGTGTATTTTGATATATGGAAGCAAAAAGTAGTTTGAATCCTTAAATATAAGGAAAATGACGAGAAAACTGCTGGGAATGCTCTTAGTTTTCTTATCAAAAAATAAAAAAATAAAAGCAAACTTTGATGAAATAAAAATTATGAAGAATTTATTATCTTCTTTCTAAAGTGATCACACAACCACTCTCTCTCTCTCTCTCTCTATATATATATATATATATATATATATATATTTTTTTTTTCTTTAATTTTTCAAATGTTTAAAGAGAAATGTTAGAGTATCTACCTGGCCATCCATTATTTTTTATTTTTTATTTTTAAATCAACCATTAGATTTATTGAATTCACCTAAGTGAATGTGGGGGTCCTACATATCCAATAATTAATTGTAAAAAAGGAGGATGGAGAACGATGAGAGAAGGATCGGAGTAAATGTTCTAACATTTCTCTTTTTTTAAAATAACAAATTAACTCCAATTATTGTCAGAATTAAGCACATATTTGTCAAAGTATATATTCTTTATAAAAAAGTAAGAATACATTTTAAAAAGTATTTTATATTTTATTTTGATTTGTTTGTTCATGTATTTGTTTTTGAGTGGGTGAAAAGAGAAAAATAGAATTCAAATACATAGACAAAACCTAACCAAATATTTTTACAAAAATATGCGTCTACTCAACCTAGCACGACCCATTTGAAAGTTATGTGTTACACGCAATAGCATATGTTTGGAAATAAATTCACACTACAAGCTCACCAAATTTTGGGCCAATAGCTAATGATAGGCCCACAAACTCCCATGAATCCTAGCTTAATTTTACAAGATAATCGTTCAGGTTTATTTCTATATGATAGCTGTTAAAGGTTTATTTCTACACAATAGCTGTTGAGTTCTATCTCAACTCTGGACTCTCAAATCAACTTAAACAAGGAGAACTAATTCAAGTATATGAATAGGTCCCTACAAGGTACAAAAACATCTTGAATAATCTACTACCTTCTCTTACCCTTTGAATATTCTCTCTCATAGTTCAACTTTTTTTTTTTTTTTTTTTTTTTTTTCTCATAGTTCAATTAATTGTGCGCGAAGCATGACAATTGCTCTTTTGGTGAAGAAAAACTGTTCTAACAGCATATATATATATATATATATATATATAACTGAAGTTCAAACCTAGTAATGTTACATTTTGATTTTTAAGTAAAAAAAAATAAAAATAAGGGTTAAAAAATGAAGCACGATATTTTTGTTTAATTAGTTACCCAATTTTCTATTTTTTTATTTATTTATTTTTTTTTTAAAAAAAAAAAATCTGCGAGAGATAATAGTGCTGGAGATCTGAGGAGGAGAGTCCATGATAGGATTGGGTCTGAGCCCAACTGAGAGGGGAAATTCCAAAGCCCAATCTTTTTAGACCTCGGCCCATGTCAATCTTTTAGTCGGTGATTAGCCGTTAAAGCACAAGAAAAAATAAATTCGTAGCTAGAAATCCAAATCCAATGGAAGGTGGGATTGGATGGTGAAGGCGGTGGGATTAGATACTGGATATTGGTTATAAAAGACCCTTGGAATGCTCAAATCAGGCAACCTTTTTTGCTCCAACAAATCAGACGACGTATTCTTTTTGGTCCAAAGCGTGAAATTGCAATGGCTCCGATCGTGGTTCGTGAAGTTTGGCAAGACAACCTCGAGCAGGAATTCTCCAAAATCGCAAGAGCTCTCCCCTATCATCGTTTCGCAGCCTTCGACACTGAGTTTCCCGGTAAAGTATTCCCTGCTAACAGCCGAAACCACTACTCCCATCTGTCTCCCGCTGAGAATTACCTGCACATGAAGCGTAACGTGGATGCCACTAAGATCATCCAGTTGGGTCTCGCTCTCTCGAATGCCAAGGGGGATTCTTGCTATGTCTGGGAGTTCAATTTCAAAGGTTTCGACAAGGAAACTGATCTTCATGATTTGGAGTCCATCCAGTTACTGGAGCGGCAGGGGATTGACTTGAATAAGAACCAAGAAAAGGGTATCGAATCTAAGGAGTTTGTGAGGCTAATCGTCAACTCTGGCCTCTTGTGGAATTCCAACATCACTTGGGTCACCTTTCACGGTGCATATGATTTTGGGTACTTAATCAAAATGTTGATGGGGAGAAAACTGCCGTATGATCTCATGGCGTTTATGCGTTTGGTGCTATACTTCTTTGGATACAGGGTGTTTGATATCAAACACATCATCAAGTCGTGTCAGGGGCTCTATGGCGGTCTGGAGAGGGTGGCCAACACTCTTGGGGTTGACCGTGTTGCTGGGAAGAGTCACCAGGCGGGTTCGGACAGTTTGCTCACCTTGCAGACAATAATGAAACTCAATAATGTTTATTTCATGGGTAAATTTTTGATACATTTTGGGTTGACCCTATACACTTTAGAAGTGGATGTTGGTAGATTGACTGCACCAAAAGTTTACGGCTTGCAATTTCTAACCAGATGCGATCAATACTATCAAAGACCTATGTTTGTCTCAATCAGCGATGGAATGTTACAATATTCAGTTTGAGGTTTCCTCTCTTAGACAATGTATAGGATTCTTCACAAATTATTGTAAATCTGCCTTTTTTGTTGAAATGGAACTAGTTTTTGTTGAAATGGAACAAGTTTTAGTATTGATTGGGTGTCACAGATATTGCTTACATATTTATTATTGAAACATAGCAATGCTTTGGCAGTAATTTGAGCAGGATCATACTGTTTGAGGCACTTTCTCATCTGCCCTCCCTGTGAAGGATTGCTGTAAGAGCTACAGCCAAAACCTAGAGTCTTATGGTGAGTGAGATTGCCATGACAGAAGCTTGTAAACGTTCTGGTTATCTTGCAGAGTAAAAAAACAAAAAAAAAAATCCTTCCAAATGGGTGAAAAGTACAATAGACGTAGGTATTTACTCTTGAAAGCTGAATAAAATTATACGGTTTCTAGTTTCTAGTGAGGGTCAGTTAAGAATCACACGCTTTTACCTCAAACAAATAATAGATACCTGAATAAAATCCTTATCCAAGAGGAAATAAATAGATTACAAAAGGCCGAAGCATCTCTTAAACTGCTCTGTATGTTGGTAGACTATGATTGTAAATGGAAATATGGTTGTTGCATATTTTGCTTATTCTCTTAAACTACGATTTAGGAGATTGTACCTGAACTTTGTTTGGTTGGTCAATTGTAAAGGAGAGAAGGCAGTTGGTTGAGGCATTGTTTGTGCTTACTTGACTTATGAGTTAACTGAATAACAAGAATAACATTGGCTGCATACTTATTTTATCTATTACTGGGAAGTTTATGATTTCTTGTCTGTTTGTTAGTCTGCTTCTGATTACTCCCTTCAAAGCCAGAAAGTCTTCTCCTGTGCTTTCTCTTTTGATTCTCCGTAGGAGACTTTAGAAACTAGTTTTATGAGGAATGCATTGGGTTAGAAGGTTAAATGAATTGGGACTGATAGTTAATTTGGGAATAACTATTTTAAAACTCAATTAAGAATATCCAAAAGACTTATGCTTTATGTAAAAACTCGAACTCGGATAATTAGAATTTGCTGTTTGTAGGCTTCCTCCACTCCCTCCACCTTTGAAACTATCCAAGAAGAGGTTTTTATCACTTTAATAAGAGTAATTGAAGGAAATGGTTGCAGGGGGGGGGGGGGGGGGGGGGGCGCTCTTATGCATATTGAAGCTGTGACTAAAGGAGAATGAAAGCAATAATTTAGGCAAAGTAATTGATCTGCAGCCATTGTGCTTCTTGGTCCACCATTAGATCTGTCATTTCATCAGCTCAGCATTCTTGTGGTAGCATGACCATAGGAATTGTTTTATGCAAGATTGAAAAGATGAGCTGATTTTGATTGATATGTAGGTACAGATAATTGTTATATACTGCCAAATTGCATGTGACCATGCTTTTTGCTTTGGTTTGTGCAGGAGATGCTGAACTTGGCTATTAAGTACAGCAAGGCAGTGCAGGAGGAAGCTTTTACTCTATCCTACCTACAACATGCACTTTTAAGAACCCTACAGCAAAGATTAAAGCAATAGTATAAACAAGGATTTGAGGAATCTTCTATTTTAGTGTTTATCTATCCACACTTACTGATATTCAAGGAAATCCTGATCCTCTCAAGGAGATTTTGAATATGAACTTGTAATGGCATCCCACGGCACTTAGAAGCTAAATGTGAAAGATTAGTAGCAAGAGGTTTATGCCTTGAGAAACAAGTTTAGAAAGGTGCAACAGCATTTTTACTGACTTCTGGCTTTGTGATATGATTCCTGAAGAAACTGTCACTTTAAGTTTAATACCATAAGCCATAAGGTGTCTCACCTTGATGTGAACCTCAGAAATGCTTCATGATTCTTAGCTAGGCATTGCTCCCCCGGCTGCTTTTATGCCCCCCTAATTTGACTCATTGTGCATTCTTTTAGTTCATCTGTTCATTGATTTTGTTTAAGCAACGTATATAATTTTGTATGTGGTTTTATACTGGCAATCAGAAGAGACTAGGTCATGTATTTCCCTAACTTGAACTGGTTGTAAAGATAAAATTGCTAAACAAATCTACTCTTTGTGGTGTAGTTTCTGCAAGGATGATTTACAATAATTAATTTTGGAATGTGCAGATCCCCTAATGTACCTCCTCCAAAGAAGTAAACTTTGTCTAGACACTCATTCTTTGGTCCAAATGGTCTTTGGGGTCAGTGGCTCAGACCTAGTGCGGGAATAAAGGTGAAATTGCTTGTTTACTTCTCTGCTTCTTCTTAAAATACATATGTTGTTTTAGACTGGGCCACACTCCATGAACTAAGGAAGGCTATGGTGAATACAAGTTCATTATCCAAGCAAAAGGACTTAACCCCCACTGAAAATTTAAGGTAATGACTTCTGCTGAAGTCATCTATTCTCAACCAAACCTTTGAACTTGTACTACTTAAATGAGTTCAAAGGAATAAGTATTTTTCTTTCATGGCACTAAAATGAGTTCAAAAGATTAAGCATTTAGCATGCTACTTTTTTACAAGTTTCTTCCTTCTAAATTGTGGCAGCTTGTAAAATTTACAATTTTTTTTATCCGTGGTATTAGCCTGAATCAGTTCGACAATGTGATATTGTTACATTGCTGCAGGATGTTAGTCCAATTCCTCAATCAAAAGTTGCAGATCTGAGACCTGGACCAGCTAAATCTTCTCAGAATGGGATGCAAAGTTCTTATTCATTTCAACATCTATATGTTGTATGCTTCATGCGCTGACTCTTATTTTATATATGCTGTAAAAACATTTGCCTATTTCTTGGCAACATCATGATAATTTTTCCTTTCTTTTAAGGGTCATCTGCATATTCGAGTTCTTGATGGATATGCTTCTAGTTCATTAAAGTGACATTGCAGCTTGTAAAAATGATGGAAGATTTCTTGAGATTGGCTCGGGTAAACACTGAGAAGAATTTAGAGACGTGGTGTTCTTGTAGGTTCACTGGTAAGACTAACTAAATATTTAATAAGAAAATAATACTGTATTTTGCTAGGAAAAAAGAAGTTACAGGTGACTTAAAAAGTTGATCGCATTGTTTCTTATACTTCCAATTTCATGTGGCTGTAGAAAAACAGGGTTTTTCACTTCACTATACTTATAATCCCAAGGCAGGAGTCAACTTTAGATTCGGTAAGATATTTACCAATTAATATTTTTGGTTTATGCCCTCTTTCTCTCTTTTTCACATTTAAGCTTATGCCCTCCTGTTGCTGTTGTAAGGTCTATAGTAGAAAAAGAGAAATGTTTAGGAAATTTTATTGGCTTTGAACCAATGGAATGCTGAAAGAATACTGAAAATTAATGCATCAGAATTGTCTAATGTTTAGGTATTATAAAGAATTTGACATTCTTGGACATTCAATTGTATCCAAGATTAGTTCTTATTCCCTTTGTAGATGTTCTCCTTGATTGCTGATTCAAATGGAAATCATGTTAAACTCCAAATCTTATATTCTGCACATGTGCTTTTACCCTTAATTTAATTTAATTGCATTTCCAATATTATTTTCTCTTTTGTGTATATATATGTGTGTGTGTGTGTGTGTGTGTGTGTGTCATTTTTTTTTTTTTTTTTTTTCAGTTAAATGGATATGCTGTAGAATACAAAAATCAATTTGACTTGATTAGGAAAAATGCCTCAATTTTTATTGTGGCAGGATTTTATTTTACATACAACTTGTATTTATGTGACATCAACAGTAACAAGGTGAAAACCCCTTTCTGTTTCATTGTCAAACTTTGAATAAAGAGGAAATATTTGAAGTCAAGACAGATTATCTCACTTTCCTCTTGATTGGACTCATGTAGGCATGTTAATTATAATTTTTATTTAGTTTTACATGCTCATGCTCACTTTCTGCTTCAAACATTACATATTGAATTGTTTGTTCATAAAAAATTATGAAATAATTCAATGATCTTATTATATTTTGAGTGTTGGTCTCCATGCTGCTAGCCCCTCTGGTTTCGGATATATATATATATATATATATATATATATATATATATATATATATATATATATACATACATATTAAAAATGATGATCATTGGAAAGACAAGACTTTGGCATGCGACCAACTTGTAGATTACTTGACTTATAGTTTTTTTACTCCTTAACCAATTTTGTTTTTTCTCTATGGATATATTGTCTGTAGCTGTTTTTTGAGCATTATATTTGTTACTATTTAGAATTCCATGTTTGTTATGTTTCAACCGGTTTCCTCTTGTTATTTTGTATTTATACTTTGCTGACACGATTTCTTTGTGGTATCATTGTAGATTATGCTACCAGAAGCAATTGCAATTGTTATAAATGCCCCCTACAGTTACTTCAAGGTTTGTTTGCCTTAATCTCCTAGTGATTATTACATCCAATGTAATTGCGCAAAACAAATGATCTTATCTTTGATGTTACAAATAACCTTGAGTTAGCAGATTAAGTGGGTTTTTTTTTTTTTTTGGTCCTTTGTGTATGATGAAAAGAATGTATGTTGCGTACATTATGTTACAAATAACCTCTAGTTACAAATTTTGTTGAACATTTGGGTGTCTACTCCTGCAAATTTGTGCCAAAAGTAATGGGGAAACCATAGGGAATATGTATACATTGGCAACTGGCAAGCCAACCACTGGGACTCGATATGGTTGTTCCTTTTTTTTTGGGGACAAATTATGGAAAAACATTGGAAATGTGTGTGGCATGGTGACCAGTGTTTGTTGTCAAGATATCTTGGAATCGGGGATGTGAGTTATATTTGGGTAGGAATCCAGTTCTCGCTAAAAAAAAAAATTAGTCTAGTGACTTGGGTTATTTGGGACTTTTTTTTGGCCAAAAAAACGCTTCAATTGATTTAAAAACGCTTGAATAGGGGCACTTGGCGCACGTCTCAAATTATAGCGACTGGACTTCAATTTAGATACGCTTGTATAGTAAAAAACGCCTTCAAAAGGAGACATTTTAAGCCAAGCGTTTATAAATGGAGAAGGGGCGATTGACACTCTGCAAGTGTCCCCTTTCGGAAAAGGGGGTGCTGGAAAAAAAAAGGGCACTCGTACTGTGCAAGTGTTCCTAATTTTTAGTGGTTTCGTTTGCACAGTAAAACGTCCCCATATGAACACATTTTATTCAAAGGCCTCTATTTCAAGCATTACTAAACTTGGTATTTTTAGTAGTGCCTATATTGATTTTGTAATTCCGTTTAGCATAGAAAAAATCAAAATAAAAATCAACCGAGTAACATATGAAGAAGTCTTTTGTTTCTCTTGTGCAGCTTAAATCTGGCTCCTTTTGTGATGGCTCAAACAATTTGAGAACTGCTTTCTAGATATCTGGTAACATTGGATCAATCGAAGAAATAGTTGGCCAGTAGATAACCTACAGTGAAAGTCTATTTGAATTATTTCTCATTTTTGCGCATAATCCCTTTTCAAGGATTGGTGGGCCTCTGTAATTCTTGAATAAAATGTCGGCAACATGCCTTGCAACCTTTTTATTAACTTGTAGTGCAAGCATGATTTAGGTTTGATTTTAACTCATGAAGAGAAAGTTCTTGGCAAGTAATAGTTGGTGACTTGCATTCCAACTGCACTCTCCCACTTAGTCGTCTCTATTACTCCCAATTTTACTCCCAATTTTCCAATATAATTCACCAAACCTCCTTCACTTGATCACCATTTCCTTCCCCTATCAGAAACAAAAAGTGCCATCTTTTATATATATAAATATATAGATATATCCTTCAGAAAGTATGCGAATCAAACGGTCAAAGATGGGTCATGTGTCAAATTCATGCACAACATTTGTATTATATGTTAGGTGGGTCATTCTAGAAAAGGAACAGTATGTTAGCAACTAACCATCCATTGGTATATATAGGACTCTCCAAACCATCCTTTCCTCCTCCAAAATTTCAGATTGCCCACAAGCTTCTGTCATGGCAATCTTACTCACCATAAGACTCTGGGTTTTGGCAGTAGCTCTTAGCTGTGTCTTTGTTCTTTATGGCAACTTAGGTATGCAACAAATATATATATATAAGTTTTCATTTTTAAAGTGTTGAGCTTTTGCACTAATCCTTGACAGGGAGGGCAGATGAGGAAGTGCCTCAAACAGGCGGTGTAGTGTATGATCCGGCTCAAATTACTGCCAAAGCATTGCTATGTTTCAATAATAAATATGTAAGCAATATCTGTGACACCCGCTCGATACTAAAACTTCTCAATTGTTACTTTGGTTTTGTTTTGTTTAATTCCATTTCAACAAAAACCTCAGATTTACAGTAGCTGTGAAGAATCCTATAGATTGTCTCAGAGAGGAAACCTCAATGTGCCTCTTCAAAGTACTGATGCATACTGTGGCGGGCCATGCCTGACTGAGACAAACCTAGTGCTAGACTGCATTGACAACATCTTCACTAACTTTCTGTTTTATAACAAGGCCACTATACAGGATGTTAGGGATACGATTGCGGCAGCCTGTGGCCACGGCCCGGAAAGAGGTAGCTAGGTTTCGTTTGATAAAGCCTTTTTTTTTTTTTTACGGCCGTAAATGAGAATTATTTTTCTTTTTGATAATCGGCAAATATGGTAATCTAGGGTGCATTTTTGCAGGTAACTTTGATGTAGCTGAGCACATTCAAGCTGAAGAAAGCAATGCACACAAGGCTGTAAATCATATTCTCTTTGGGCTTGGATTGATGATTATGGGACATGGTTTACTGATTTAATATGTGTATTAATATGAATCACTTTCATGGGCTATGGTTATGGCTTTGATATGTATACTAATATGAATAGTGTTATAGATCATGACCAGTTCTTGCTTTATAATCCGAAAAGACTGTATTGTGTTCCCCAAATATATAGATTAAACAAGTAATTACAAGGATCTTAAAGTTCAATTTTTGTGAAGCAAATTTCAGAAAATTTAAAAAATAAAAGAGAAGAAGAAAAGAAAGGAAAAGAAAGATTAATTATAACTGGTTTAGAGCAAAGTATTGGGGCATTTATATATGTGCCGCGTAGATGGGTCATAACAAAGTGGCACTTATGAGACAACACAAACTAGAATAGAAGAAGTAGACGGGGAATTCATCATTCTCATAATGAAGAAATGCTTTATATATAGCATGAAACAACAACAACAGCAGCCATGTTTATGTTGTCCACCATCACTATTCACTAGTGATTGAGACTTATTATCACACCACATTAAGGCGATTATTCAAAGACAAAGGCAAAAGCCACAACATTAAACAGTATAAAAAAGAGACTGATTGGAGATTAGCATTAATTAAGCATAGGCGCCAGGGTTCTGGATGAGGTAGCCTTCCACAACTTTGTACATACCCAGCACCTTTTCCTTGCCAGCCTTGATTTCCTCTTCCTTGATCACTACGTCATCCTTGGTATGGTACTTGGTTGTCATCTTATTTTTACTCCCACCTTCAGCCGTTGCCTCAAATTGAACCTCATGAACAATCAATTCAAGCTTGTCAGCCAAGGCATCACCTTCGAATTCGATCACCGTGTACTTGTAGTAATAAGTTTTTTCATTCAGCTCATCAATTCGGTTCTTGACAGTACTAAATTGGCTACCTTCGGCAAAAGTGGTTTGCCTGATGCTTCCAGCCCCTCCATCGCCTTGAATGATTTCAATGCTCTTAACAGCCTGTGGGAGGAGTTTTGGGATGAGGATGTGAGCATCAATGACCAAGGCTTTGAACAATCTAGCTGGTGGGATAGGAGAGGTGTACTCATCTGTGTAAGTGATTACGCCCATGATATCCTTTCTTGAGGATTAATGAAACTAGCTAGGCACTAATTTTGAAGGAGATGGCTTGGAATCTAGAATTTCTTTTCTTCAACTTGGGCTGTGAAAATGGAAGGGAATTAAGTGGTTTTTATAAGCTGTTGTTCCTCAATTAACTTGTTTCGATTTGGTTCTGAGGGCTGTCCTGTTGTGCATATGATTAATAACAATTTGCAGAGGGCGTCATTGTCGAGGTTAGTTGTATATATTGATACAAAAGTATGGATCTCAATGGCTTACGTGTTTAAACTGTCTTTTGAAGATCAATTAATAAATATGCAATGAGCAGAGTATGGATCCCATGAACCCTGAAACGTGTGCATTGAAGACAACTGCCGGCAGCATGAGAATGAAAACTTATACATCACAGGATGAGAATGAAAACTTAGACAAATGTTTTTTCTTATATATATATATATATATATATATATATATATGGTCGTGCATGATTCACAGCACACCGGCATGCTAAGCACGTCAGACCAATTTTTTATTTATTTTTAAATTTTTTAATATTAAAAAAAAAAAAAAAAAAATTGGCCGGTGTGCATGGCATGCCGGCGTTGTGTTTATCTTCACCCACATATATATATACACGTACGGTTTATTTCCATAGGAGTTTCCGCCTAATTAGAAGAACATAAAAGCAATCATCCATATTACCATCCGGAAGAACAACAATCTCAATTTTGTTATACGAGAAAACTTGCAGAGGATTTGTCATGTTGTGTTTTGTTTAGTATTCGGATGGATTGTCAATTCAGTCTCCGTCTTGTTTTGAAAATATTAAGAAATCAATTTGGACATCATGTTAAGTTATAAAGTATATCTCTCAATCCTATTTTAAGGAATGGATTAGCTTTGCTATTATATTCTCCCTCACCATCTCCCTTGACCCTAACCGCTTCTGTTAACATAGAAGGGTCGTATTGCGGCAAATCCAATGTTGTCAAACCGTTCGAAGGATCCTTAACATTTTCAGAGGATCATCATAAGCATGTTCGACCTCTTCGACATGAAGGTGGCCTTCACCCCTCAAGATCTAACACTTTGTCTTAACGAGTGACTCTTTATCGGATTCGATTGTTTTTTTTTTTTTTTTTGACATGTCTACACAAGGGAAGGGGGAGGGGGGATTCGAACTAGTGACCTCCGCTTTATTAGGAGTGGTCCACAGCCGATTGAGCTACCCCTTGGGGACGGATTCGATTGTTAATAAGGAAACATGAAGCATATTTGCATGTTATTAGTATATCAGTCTACTAAATAACATTACGTAATTATTAATATTTGCATGTTCAATCAATTTTTTATAGCATAGAAGTTTTTTTTTTTTGGGATACATATATGTTGACCTCTTGAACTAACATTCAATTTTTATTTAGCTCTACGAACTGACATGTGTGACACTTAGATGCACTAAACTACAATTTTTTTGTAACTAAGCTCTACCATTAAAATCAGCCGTTTGTTTCGATGGAAATGTACATGAGCACTTTTTTGTTAACTTTCCTATAACACCCCTCATATATTTAAAACCAAAATAATAAAATAATAAAAAATAATAATCTTAAAACCCAAATGGTGGCCGATGACAGCAAGCCACCTCATGGTGGCTGGGGGGTGGCTCAACGCACTGGGGGTGGCCAGAGGAACCCCCATTTCAACTTTGTTTATTTATTTATTGAAGTCATTTTTTATTGATTAATGATTATAAAGTGTAAATTTAGTTTTTGAAGGATGAAAACGAGAGTAGTTTCGGAAGACTTTGGTTAAATTTCACTTTTACATCTAAATAGACGGTCAATTCTAACGAAGTGACTTAATCACAATAAAATGGTAGTTTGATATATCTAATTGTCACACTTGTTAATTCATGGGACTATATAAAAAATAATTGCTAGCCCAAGAAGCCAAACTATATTATCCCTTTTATTTTATAAATTAATAGACTCGGGCACCAACATATCTGGTGCCACAAAGCAAAGACATAGAAACTCAATACACTTTGAGGAACACAAGATACATATATAGTGTCTCAATAAGGAAACATCAAGCATAGGCTTCAGGATTGGCCAAGAGGTAGGCTTCCATAGCTCTGTAAACAGCCAAGCCCTTTTCCTTGCTTGCCTTCATTTCCTCTTCATTGATCTGGGCCCCTGGTTTAGGATGGTACTTGCTAAAATTTGTACATTTGGCTCCCCCATCAGGAGAAGACTCAAACTTAATCTCATAAGAAATTGATTCAAACTTGTCCAGCAAATCATCACCCTCAATCAGTGTGTAACTGTATGTCAATTTCTCTTCGTCTACTGCATCAATCCTATGCTTCAAGTGCTTGATGTGGGTACCTGCATAGAGAGGGAGACACAATTACAAACACTTTGCTCAATCCATTTTGGAATAGAATAATATCATTTAGTAGACTGTCATACAACTTGATAATATGACAGTACAAATTAACCATTGGATTAGTAGTTGTAAAAATAATAAAAAATAAAAAATAATAATGTTATTTAGTAAATTGTTATTTTCACTGTCATGTCATTTCAGTTGTATGGCAATATAGTAGTGAAAATGAATATAACGTGCAACTAGCCTTCAGCGATGGTGATCTTCTTGATGGTTCCAGGCCCTCCATTGCCCTCAACTGTCTCGATACTCTTAATGGCCTGAGGCAGGAGCTTGGGAAGGAGGTTGTCAGCATCAAGGATCAAGGCCTTGAACAGCTTTGGTGCTGGGATGGGGCTAGTGACCTCATCACTTAGAGTGTGAACACCCATGATCGAATATATTCAGAATTTAGAGATGGTAGAAAATGCAGGACTGATTGGAATGGTGCACAACAATGGTGATATTTATAGATAGAGAAGATGCTACTTTGTGCAAGTTTTGCTACATCTAACTCAGCAGGTAGTTGGATTTTGTCTCATCAAATAATTACCTACCTGTATTTTCTGTGGCACATTATGATTTTAGATCTTGTCCCTTTCATGTTTTGTTGTGTTTTTGTTTTTTTTTTTTTATTATTATTTTGGCGTAATTAGTTTATTACAAGTGCCGGAGAAAGCCCATATCTTGCAACATTTCTGGACAAGCATACAAAAAGCTTGGATCTTTTGCTCTCCCAAAAAGCCTTGTTTAGTTTACAGAAACTTGCATTTCATTACTTTTTTAGGTGGGTGGGTGCATCTTACAAGTTTCTGCAACAGAAAAGAAAGAATCAGGAAGCTTATAATAATGAAACAACTCCATTCTTAAATAGCTGGGAAAATGTGGTAACCGTCATAAGTCATGGTATTTATTTTGTCTAGCCGTGCACCTCGAAGCAAGTAGGGTTTGACTAAAATGTTTTTCGTCGGAAATTATTTTTCGCTGAAAAAGTTTTTTTAGGCATTTGACGAAAACGAAAAATTACAAATATTTTTTATTTATTTTTATTTGTATTCAATCATATTAAATTTAAAATTATAATAATGTCATGATCGGGTCCCGGCGAGGTCCTAGCGATGTCCCGACTAGGTCCCAATAGGGTACCATCCGGGTTCCATTAAGGTCCCAACAATGTCTCATCGATGTTCAGGCCGAGTCCTATGCAGAGTCCCAACCATCTTTCAGTGGAATCCTGACAACATTCTGGTTAGATATGTTCATTTGAAAATTAGAAACTCAAACTCGAAAAATAATTTACGGTTTTCAAAAATAAAAATCATTTCACAAAAATTAAAGAAAAATTATCGGTCAAACCAAAAATATTTTTCAAAAATCATTTTATGTCGAAACAAATAAAGCCTAAGACTGTATTTCTTTCTTTCTGAATGAAGGAAGATAAGGTGAGATTATGGGTTATGATCCGTTAAATTACGTGTGACACTTACCAACAAAAAACCGTATGTTTGAATCAATTAAATCAATTAAATGGACATGTTATGAAAAAATTGGATTTTTTTTTTTTTTTTTTGACAGAAAGAATCACAATTAAGAAGAGAAATTATTGTGGATTCGCACTTAATCCTTGTCTTCATTCTTCACTAAAATCTGATACATTGAACTTGATTATGTCTGCAGAGGTATCTCATCTCCATTGACATGGAAAAAGAATTAAATCACTTGGCGTTATAACCACCTCAAATCTGCTCATATAAAATATGAGCTTAAGCCAGAAAAATCCGAATAGATGGCACACATCACCCTTTACTTCAAAGCACTGACAGAAGAAATCCAATGTAATAAGATAAATCCACTAATAATCCCCCTCCCTCTTTTTTTCTCTTCCTCTCTTGCTCCCCCCCTCAAGCAGAAAAAATAAAAGGAAAAGAAAAAGAAATACATAAGAATTATCTACACAACCTGCTGCGTATTTATCTCTACTCAAGAGAGCCAACATCCAAACCCAGGATGCGAATGGTACCATCCTACAACCATCTCTGGTCTGCAATACCAAACAAAAGAAAAGCAAAATAAGGCAGAAAAAAGATTCAGATAAGTGAACCAAAGAAAGGATATCATCAATGTATGCTTGTTAAACTTGGAAGCTTTGATATCAGAACCTAAAATCTAAAGCAAAAACCTCAATTTGGGATCATAATCTTCAGCATTGATTTGGGTCCCCATAATTATGCAAACACGAGCAATTGAAATCAGTGCCAACACAAGATGCACACTTCTTCCAAAATAGAGGGATGCCAGACAATACACATTCAGCAACTTAACAAACTTAATCTCCCAGACTTTTCCTTCAATCACTCTTATTAAAGTGATAAAAACCTCTTCTTGGATAGTTTCAAAGGTGGAGGGAGTGGAGGAAGCCTACAAACAGCAAATTCTAATTATCCGAGTTGGAGTTTTTACATAAAGCATAAGTCTTTTGGATATTGTTAATTGAGTTTTAAAATAGTTATTCCCAAATTAACTATCAATCACAATTCAATGACCAAGTCCCAATTCATTTAACCTTCTAGACCAATGCATTCCTCTTAAAACTAGTTTCTAAAGTCTCCTACGAAGAATCAAAAGAGAAGGCACAGGAGAAGACTTTTTGGCTTTGAAGGGAGTAATCAGAAGCAGACTTACAAACAGACAAGAAATCATAAACTTCCCAGTAATAGATAAAATAAGTATGCAGCCAGTGTTATTCTTGTTATTCAGTTAACTCATAAGTCAAGTAAGCACAAACAATGCCTCAACCGACTGCCTTCTCTCCTTTACAATTGACCAACCAAACAAAGTTCAGGTACAATCTCCTAAGTCGTAGTTTAAGAGAATAAGCAAAATATGCAACAGCCATATTTCAATTTACAATCATAGTTTACTAACATACAGAGCAGTTTAAGAGACACTTCAGCTTTTAATATTAGGAAAAACAAAAACAAAAAAAAAAATTACATTTAACAAATTGAAAATTCTACACCAAGAGCAAGAAATATTAGGAAAAACAAAAACAAATTGACTGAAGGTATATGACAAAAATGAAACTTCCTACAACTCCATATAAGATACAAAGAACATTATGAAGAAACAACATTGTGACTGAGACGCCAGTTGAAGAAGTAAAGAAAGAAACTGAAAGAAAGCTTCCTAAGCACTAGAAGAGTTAGCATTCCGATTATCAGTTACCAATTTCACATGCTATCAGAGGAGCAGTTTGATGTATACCCGCTTAATATCAACACTCGAGTAAGAATTTTTATTGACAGCAGACCACTCCAAAGAAGATGTCTCCGAACCAAATGAAGCCGATTTTGAGCCATCAAGTTGAGACAATCTAGCTCCAGAAGGGGCATTGTTCAGTTCATCCACTCGATGTTGGAATTATGGCTTCAAAGATTCAAGCTCATTTAGTACTGGTAACAATCTCTACAATGCAAACATGAAAACTGCATGAACACATGCCCCACCATATATTCCACATTTAAGAAAAAGTAAAGATAGAATAGTATGCCTCACCTTCTTGTATCGTGTTCTCTCTTTCAGATGCAGAACCTGGTAATCTTGATCAAATGGTTCTGTTTCAGACACCAAACTGCAAAGAGTCAAAAATAAGCTCATGCATATGTAGCAATACCATTTTCAGCAACATGGGAAATGACCGCAACAATTTTCTTTCCTTACATGGAATATCTAAGAAGTATGATATACATATCTACAGCATTCTTCTCCTCCAATGACACCAGACCTAGAAAACAGTTCCCAAATCGTTTCAGCCATCACCAAAGCAACCAGATTCAAGCTGCACAAGAGAAACAAGAGACAGACTTCATTCATTATTTGGATGATTTTCATCGATTTTGATGCTAAAAGGAATTACAAAATCAATATAGAACTGGATTGCTACCCAAATATACTCACATCCCTAATTCAAAGAAATCTTGATAACAAAAACGGGTCACCAAGGCACATACAGCCATTGATATCACATAACTCCAACCCACATTGCACTGTGACAAAATTACAATGCCAATATCTTATGTGCTTGCAAGGGAGTACTTGTAAACAATATCACTCTATTTCAATTGAGTAAAACACAGATTTTGAACAAAGAAGATAGCACGAGGATAATCCAAAAGATAGATTCTACACCTATTTTAGCACCAGGTATCCAACTAACTATTTGTTCATTGGGCTAATGTTGATTTATGAATGGCAGATATGTTTAAACCACTCTCTCTTTTCTTTAACAAGTTGAACACCTCACTAATGTCAACTCGTGAATAACAGATAAAATACGTATGCCTAACGGATTCACGATCCCACAAAAAAGAAAAAAAAGAAAAGGAGAATAACCCAATAGAAGGGAATGCCTGAATAGTGGAGCTTAAAGTTCAGATAAATTTAAAAGGCTTGATATATTTATAGAAAATTGCTTAAAGACATAATTTCAACAGCTCAACATGCATATCCTACCAGGGACCAGTGCAATTTGTCTAATAGAAATTAAATATAGAAGATTAGACGAACCGTAATAGCCCAGTTCTACAAGTTGTGATTGGACTTCAAAGAAACTCCTTTCTCACTACATTTCTTTACCAAATTCCGAACCTCTTCAAAGTGGGCCAGCAGAACCAGAGTTTACAAAATTAAATTACATGTGTAAGAATCAGGAACACAGCCATTTGCTTCCATGGAGTGAAACATCTCTTTAGCTTCAAGTGATCTCCCGCATTTGCACAAAGCGTTGATCAAAGCACTGTATGTATAATTATCAGGATTCAAACCTAGTCTCATCATGGAAGCAAAAAGGTTCTCAGCTTTCTCAACCTCATTCAGCCTGCAAGAACTTTGAATAAGAGCGTTGAACGAGAAGGTATCTGGTCTTATTCCATTGGCTTGCATATGTCTTAAAAGTTTCATTGATCTAGCAACATCGCCAGTGACACACAAAGAGCGGATCAATATATTGTATGTGACTGCATTTGGAGGGATACCCCACTCAACCATTTCAGTGAAACAATCAAAAGCATCACCAAGTTGGTGTACTCGACAAAGACCATATATTATTGAACTAAATGTGAAGAGATCAGGCTTAAAACCATGTTCTAAAAGCGTCGCCAACAGTTCTCGCGCCTTACCTATCTCTCCCTCCTTGCAATACCCACTAATAAGGGTATTGTAAGTGACAAGGGTTGGATCAATTCCTCTATGCTGCATGTCTTTGAAAGTCTCAGACGCCCTGTCCATCTTATTGGCTTTACAGAAGCAATCAATTACCATGTTATAAGAAAATACATTGGAAACAAGTCCATCCTTGACCATTTGATCCAAAAATTGATTCCCATCCTCACTTCTTCCCACCTTGTATGTAGATTCAATTAGGGCAAGATAAGTACTAAACCCTGGCTTCACGCCTCGATCTATAAAACTTCTAAATATCTCACACGTCTCAGTCAAATCTAATCCCTTTATCAGACAAGCCATCGTGATATTAAACATTGAACTGTCAGGCAAATGACCTTTTGCTCCACAATCTTTTAAGAACCTGGCAGCCTCTCCTGCCATAGAGTTATTCGAGAGACAATACAAAATAGTATTATAAGCTAATTTACAGAAGACAGGCTTCTGCTCCACAAATCTTGACAATAACTGAAAAGCCTTACTAGGGGCTACACAACGAAACACTCCATGAACCAATGACCTAATAGTAGCTTCACTTGGACTCACATTCCTCTCCATCATCGTCTCTAAAAGCCCAAAGGCTTCATCAACCCTTTTGGCATTACAAAATCCATCAATCAATATTGTATACGTGAATACATTTGGTGAATATCCCAAGACCTCCATCTGCTTGACCAAACGAAGTGCCTCATCCACCACGCCAATCTTGCAAACTCCATGAATTAGGATATTATATGTGAACCTATCAGGATTGCAATTATCAGCCGCCATCTGTTGGAACTTCAGATACGCCAAGTCAAGCGAATTGGCTTTCACCAATGCATCTATCACCGCATTATACAACCTTGTGGTTGGACTAAGACCCAAAAACGAAATTTGGCCAAAAACTTCAGCACAATATTTTGCCAACCCCAATCTTCCCCAACTACCAATCAATACACAAAGTAGGTCTTCTGTTACCCGACAACCAGAACTCCTAATTTCCTGAAGCAATTCAACAGACAGAACAACCGGACCTTTCCGGTAAAGGGTGTTAGCTAAGACACCTCGAACCGATTGATTCTTTGCGAATAACGGGTCGATATTCGAAACCCAGATATAAAACTTCAAAGAGTGTAATGGGTTTTCTTGAGTTTGCAAGACACTCACTACAGACTGAGGATTCAAAATTATCCTCCTCGCCTTAACCTCGTGGTTTAGCAGTAAAAACCAGTCCTTTCTCGATAAAGATTGAGAAACGTATTGGTGATCAATCGTTTTAGCACTCAATGTGCGTTTATCAACTGGAATGGGAGACTTTGAGATGTAAACCGACTTGGGATACCTCGACTGAGAGTTTAGAGGAGAACGGTTACCTCTTGAAAGAGCTCCAAAGTTGTTTGAACGAGCTTGATTAGCGACTTTCTTGGATTTGGCCTTTGATGGGGTATCCCTCTGAAGTGTCTTCTTATTGCAAGCTTCTTCAGGTAGATTCCTGATTGCAGGTGAAGCCCTGGAAGTTAAGGAAGATAGCCCCCTCATGTCCCTCGCCAAACCATCAACCAAATGCAGGCCATTTCGCTTATAAAGGATCCGGCTTATATCCTGCTGAGAAAAGCACTGGACATCTCCAGTTAAAAAAAAAAAAAAATTGACGGTTCAGATTTAACTTCGGTATCTTTGAGCTAAACGACGTCGTGGAAGCCTAGCAGTTGAAGTTGCATGGACCAAGCTCAGCCATGGCGGCACAGCAGCTACTGGTTCAAGAAAACAAGCCAACACAGCAAACTCAGAGCCATTCAAAGCCTTTCGAGCCAAACCCAGGTGAGATCAAACCCGTTGTGGTCACTATTGGACCTAGTTGTTGGATTATATTAAGAAAAAAAAATTTACAAGAAACAATTTTTTTTTTTTTTTTTTTTTTTTAAAAAAAAAAAATCTAAAAGTATTAAGTGCATTTGATTCAAAGATTTACATCTTATATGTCAATCGACTCAATCCATTTTAGGGGGGAAATCAAAATTTTGAAGTGTATGGAAAAAAAGTTTGTCCCCACACGTTAGCTAGATACAAAGATTTTAATTAGTTTTTGATTTAATATTCTTTTTTATTATTATTACTTATGCATGGTTGAGCTATTTTGTTGAGTACCCTAGCAATTAGTCAAATCCTTAGCAAAAATGGATAGCTAGACGTGGAGCGATTTTTGTTACATTTTGGTTATTTTGACCAGCCTAATGTAAATGTTCTTCTTCACTTTAACAATAAATTGAGTGATGAAGAAGGAAAACGCTAACCACTTAACAGCAACAACGCTACTTACGTCACAAGTTGAAACAATTGGCTTTTGGAGCTATAAGACACATTTTGCACCTGCGGATCGGTGCGATGAGCAATTGAGGAGTTCTAATTAATCGATGCATCATGATCGAATACAAAAACCTGATTGCGAAATTATTGAAAATTTAGATCGTTTTCTAGCCTTTTAGAATGAATTAATATACTATTTAAGGTGTCTATTAAGTTAGATTTTGTGATTATAATTCGTGACCATTAAATCAAATGTTTTTCGAGTACAAAATGACTATGAATATGACCATTTGGTTATATTCATATACACGATCCAATAGCATTTATGTTATCTTTCTCTTGTTACGTAGTACAGAAAATGCTATTCTAGAGTAACTCTGAGGCTTCAATGTATCATGAAAACGGTATTGTTAGATTCCCTTAGCACAAATATGAAATACTTTATAAAAACATCATTGTTGGGATCGAGCATTAAAGTCCTATTTTGCCTATATATTTTCCAACACTAGTCTTGCTATTCCGGCCGTCTCCAACAACAGGGTCGCCAGCGGTGGGGTGAGTATGTCTGTATGTGCACTCAAATGGGTATTTCTGTATGTGTACTCAAATGGGTCGAGCGAGTTTTCGCTCCAAGAGACTCGGCCACACCTCCGGGATAAGTATTTACACAAATGCAGTCCCCCCTTTTTTTTTTTTTTTTTGTTAATCAAATCAGGGAAAGCGGGTTACAGTGATCGAACAACAACAAACGGGTGCGCACTCCGACACCAAAACCCAAACAGAAATTGCAGTACAGATAAAGGGACAGGTCCAAAATGACCAAACAGTAAGCAATGGTTTCATCTATGATCCTAGAAGAACCATAAACAAGCAAAGCTTTTTTTAGGGCCACACAAGGCGATGACAATTATAAAAGAACTCGGTGAAGAGTCATATGGGGTAAAGACAACATATGCGGTAAAGATAACAACCTCTATTAAATGGTTGTTACAGGGAAGGCACTGCAGAGAACCGAGATAGAGCTATTGAAGGACGACCACCAGCATCAAAAAACTCTCCTACAAAATCAAACCACTTCAGTACAGAAATACTATAACCCACAGAAAACATAGAATACAGCAAAAACCAACAGAAAGTATAGAAAATATGGAAAAGCATCATAAAAACTACAACAGAAAAATAACCACACAAAATAGATGCATCGGTGAAGAAGAGGCGGTTGGGGGGCGTGTGGGATTCACACGCCAGTGCGTGGATGGCGGATCGAGGATTGGCTTAAGGCAACAGGAAGCTGGAGAGCCGCTGAGGAAGGTGGATAGGTGCGTTTGGCAGCGAGATCAATAGGGGAGAGTAGATCGGCTTTTTTCAAATCCCGATCTATATTCCAAGTAGGGCTGGCAAAATAGGTACCTGGCAAATAAACAAGTACATGTTTATCCTATGCATCTAACTATTATTTATGATGCTTAGATAAACTTTATTATAAAAAAACATGCATAAGATAAATGGGTCGTAAACAGGTCATGGCAAATACTTGTTTTGCCAGCCCTCCCAAGTGACAACCAAGAGCAAATGCAGTCCCTATATGTTACTCGGCTCCAATATTTTGCTAGCTTCCAAGCCCATCTTTGGTCATGAGGTTGTGGAAAAACAATGGGTTTTTTAATCTTTAGGCCCATTTAGAATTCAGATTTTGGGCCTGTGCCAGACTCAAACTCTAGAAAGACAATGAGGGTGTAGCTAGGGATGACCATGACCCATGGGAGCTCGAGAGTCGACAAAAGGGTTACCCACTACCAAAACAGCCACTCCATAATCAAGTCAAAACTCACCCACGATACTGTCTTTGTCTTATTATCTTAGGGTCCGTTACGAATTGTGATTTCAGTAAGTAGTTTTTAAAATTTATATTTTTTAAATTACTACATTTTAAAATCAAAAAAACATATGGTGAAACATGTTAACAATAGTGAATCTTGAGAAGATGAAGACTATATAGCCTGAAGATTAGGCGGCAAGTGACGGCCAACTTCTTATGGATTTAAGGTGACAATTGACAGCCAACTTGTTACTATATGTTTATTTATTTTCTTTTCTTTTTTCCCATGGGCTGCTATTATGTATTTATTGACTTCTTTTTCTTTTTCTTTTTCAGGTGATGAGTCATTTTCTTCATCTTTCTTGTCCATGACTTCATTTTACGGCATAAATACAAACAAATGGACAAAATTCTATCACGGGTTTCGTGACCTAAGCATGATACACTTTTAGAGCATGACTCCATAGTCATGCTATACTCAAAATTCATTAGATTTGTGAGCCATGTTTCACAAATGGACCCATAAATTTAATAATAATTTTAAAAATTAATAGGATAGAAAAAATACCAAGAGAGAAAATGGGGGCCAAACATGAGGGAATTGGTGCATTTTCTTTCTGTATTTTAGCATTGAACCAAGCACAAATGAAGCATATATTACAACATTAACATTTCCCACATAATGAAAACTTTTTTATTAGAAGCTGATAGACATATATAAAGCGTTCAGCCCAATTCAACAATGTATCATGTATGCCATTTATGTTCCAATCACATTTTTTGTAACAACATATGATCACACAACTTCTTTAACCCCTGATCTAATCACTTCCACTCTCCCTGCACATCCACAACCAAACACAAAATTGTTAATATAATGTTTTTTTTTTTTTTTTTTTCAGACAAATCTTTTAACCACTGGGTTGACGTGGTTGTACCCATCAGTCATTGGATCGAGGCTGATAGGCACTGTCACATCAATCTAGTAGTTAACAGTTGAGTATTTATAATTGCTCGTAAAAGTATTGCCTTCAAAAACTCACCACGCCATCCCGACCGGATGTACAAGCAGGTCTCCTTGGGGGTAGTTGTTGGTGCGGTGTTCTCTGCAGATTTTGTAAGACCATTAATCTTAGAAAATACCTATAATTATATTTATATATGTATCAATCAAAGTCAAAATATTCATAAATAATACCTGTAGTTTTGGTTGCAAGGTCTCTACTGCCGCTGTTGATTTTTGATTTACTCCAGCACCTTGCTGTACAACAAATATACGTATAAGGTAAAATAATAATAATAATAATAATAATAATAATAATAATAATAATAATAATAAATAATTAAAAAAAAAAATTACCTTGCATAATGCCCAGTCTGCTGAATCAAAGAATGCACGTTCATGATCCTACAAGCATGGAAGGAAAATAATAGTAATTTTAGAACATTTCTGTAGAAAATGATAGAATTAATAATTATATAGTGGGAATTTGGAGGTGTTAATTTACGTTTGAAATCAATGGCTTTTTCTTTGGCATCAGTTCACCGTACTTCTTCCCTGTGGATGCTGCCTGTGGATAATTCACCCCAATTAAAAGTGTTCCATGAATATTAGAAGGCATTTACACAGATTTTGGTCAACTTAATTAACCATTAACCATTAACCATTATTAATAATACTTATTTAATTCGTTTTTAATGGTTTACGGTCATAAGCAAAGGAGTTGAAAGAAGCCCAGTACTATTTTTTTGGTCAGAAATTGGGCGGATTTAACGAGAAGTGGAAATAAATATTTATTCATGTACAACCAAATTGAAAAATATTGTACATGCAATTTATTTGTAAATTTCAATGGAGTCTACTTTTCTCTTTCTCTCCACTTGTTTTGTGTCCTTTCATTATCAAAGTAAATGCTCGTTCGCATCACCAAAACAAAGTCCCCACTATGAGCAAAGAACTTAATTTTCATACATTGAATTGTTCCACTAATTGTATTACATTGACTTGACTAGGGTTTTGGAGAATTTAACCTTACTTAATTAGAATTCCAAGATGGGTACTAAAAATTGTTTACTATTCCAGCATCCACATTGGGGCTAGTCAGAATAGTCAAATATTATTTTGGCTAATTTTGTAGGGGAAAAAAAAAAAATCCATTTCCACTAGCCACTTTGGTTAAGGAATTGACCAGCTGTTATAGAGCTTAACAAAATATAAATGCTTTTTTACATTCGGGCATCTATCTCCCGTCCGTCTCCATCTCCCATTGATTAAAAAAAAAAAAAAAAAAATTGGTGGATTGAGCATGTCAACTTAGTGGAGATGAATACCATAATACAAAGAACTATTTCTCGTTCAGCAAATTTGTTAAGCACTGAAAGCTCAACAATGCATTAAAAAAATTAATAAAAAATCAATATGATTCTCTCCTTCTAGAATAATGAAAATAGGTTAATATATATATATATATATAATGGGAACGCCCTAATCCCATCGGCAAAATTCTACCTTTCCCAGAAATCAAAAGAATTTGGTCAGTAATTCATTTGGCCAAACTAATTTGGTAAAACTTAATTCCTAGTTTAGAAGAGGAAAATCCCTTGAAAGTCAAGCTAATCAAAAGGGCAGCAACAATTTGGTAAAGGGATGAGGATGATCCATTAAGATTTGGTAAAACTTAATTCCTACTTTTGAAGAATTCAAAAGGCAGCAACAAGTTTGGCAATTAGGGCAGACTTTTGAAATTACATTATTAATTATTTAAAACTAATTAATCACAAGTAATTAGGTTGGGTTTGGGGTCTTTCTAGATTCTAGAAATGTCATTTGCCTGCCAAAACAAAGTCCACGTGAATAATTTGACAGCTTAACAACCAGTTTGCTTGTCTTGTCAAAGTTAACGTTACTTGTCTATTCACTATTGCACATTCTGCCGACAATCAAAGAGAATATCCCATGTATAACACTTCTAATCTATATAGCCTAAAACTTGTATTGTGTCGTGTCCTATTACTAACCGTTAGATCTGGGACCCATTTGAAATATCATTCCAAAGTGGGTGTTTGATTTTTCCATCCCTATTTTGGATACCCACAAGTATCTTGCATAGATTCACGGCCCCTCATTTTAGACCAATTCCAACAAAATATCAATTCATGTTTTGGGCTCACAATTAGTACGACTCATAAATTTAATACGAAATTAATATAAAATTAATGAATTAGGGTTGAAAAGTTTGATCCGTTTAATTTAATAAGTTAAATTATAATTAATCTATATAGTCTTATACTCATACTTCGATACAATCTAATCGACATATAATATTAGGGTTGACAATTTTTAACATAATCTATAAATTTAAATAGAATACAATACAAATTTAACAGATTATAATTAAAAAGTCTAATCTATTTAATTAAATGAGTCAAATTAAAATTGAACGACTCAACACAGCGTCAAAAGAATGTGAAGACAAGTGTCTTCCTTAATAATTAACACAAGAAACGAGAAATAACAAAAGAAACACAGAATCTGACACCAAAAGGAAATCTGCAATCAATTTGAAAAGTAATCATATGGGTGAAAGAATATATATGGTGGACCGTACACGTGCATTTGGTCATGAATCATGGCAGTTAGATGTGTGTCATTCAACAAGTCACCCCCGAATTAACGGTTGAGATTGATGGGTGGTTGGTTTGGGTCATTAGGATCATTCCCTGGCCTTTGTTCATATATATTTTAATTATTTGCATTAATAATGACATTATATATTATACTAATGTATACAAGAAGAGATTACCACACGCGCACACCAAAAAAAAAAAAAAAAAAAAAAAAAAAAAAAAAACGTGATCAAGAGCTTCACGTACCTCTTGGTTTTGGGAAGCAAAATAGTCTCCATTTCCTCTGCTGCAATCCGCCATCTCAGCTCGTCCTGTTAAAATAACTCACCGGCATTAATTAAAGGTGGGAAGAAATGGAAATTGCCCTTAAGATTCTTCCACTATAATGCAAATAACAAAACCTTACGATGTGGTACTCCGAAGAGGAGAGAGAGAGAGAGAGAGAGAGAGAGAGATAGAAAGCACCGACGACTGTAAGTGGGCAGAGGGTTACTGTTATAGACCAAAAAAAAAAAGCAAGCAAGAGAGAAAAAGATAAGAGGGGGATCTTTACATTACCTTGCAGAAGGAGAAAAGAAGGAGATGCAAGAGGAAGAGACACAAAAGTGGGAAAAAGGAGAAGAAGAAGGAGAAAGAGCCAATGGAAAGAGAGAGAGATGAAAGAAGGGGGTATGGTTGAGTGAGAGGCTAAGGTAAGAATATATGTATGTAGAAGATTAGATATGTGATGTGGGAGGCTAAGATATAAAAAAGAGAATATATATCTATATATATAGAAAGAGAGAGAAAGAGAGAGGGAGAGAGAGAGAAAAAAATTAAATTTGGAAATAAAATCTATCTATCTATCTACCTATTTCATTGATGATGAATGGAAGTTTGAAAATTATTCACAAACAAAAAAATGGGGTGGGTGAGAGTGAGGTTTAGAGGGGGTGGCCGACTGGACTACTTATGGGGTAGGAGACTATAAATTATAACCCAACAAACAAAGATTGGAAAATATAAATTAAATTAAATACAATGAATATTTTTTTTAAAAATAGAGGTGTTATGGTTTATGGTTTTGTGCCCATTAAGATATCACCACCAGTTGGTCATCTAAAACCCAGACCGTACAGATTGTCCCGCGACAAGTACCCTCCCGTATCGACACCTTTCATCCGTATTTTTCTTCTTTCAGCATAATTAGTTTTTCTCTATTTCATTTGAACTGGATAATATTCAGTTAGTTATATTGAAAAGGGCAAAAATACACCTCCAATATAACTAACGGGATAATATCCAGTTCATTTAGATGATCATGTTTCCTTCTACAAGCGGGTGTGTTTAAAATTATTATTTTTTTAATTAGTTTAATTTTTTTGCATAATACATGAGATAATGTGATGATGGGTTTCTACATAGTAATTTATTGATTTATATGATATTCTTGGATTTAGGATCAGTTTGAAAGGGTTTAGTTTGTTTTAATAATATAGGAAACTCTTTCAAAAAAAAATAATTAATAATAATATAGGAAACGTCTCAGCTGCTTTGGGAGGTAATTTTTTAATGATTACCCAAAAGTCAACTAGAATTACAATTCACTTCACAAAATTAATGAAAACTGAGACACTTTTAGCTTATCAAATGATATGCAAGCATTTTGTGAATTTTTTTTTCTTCTTTAAAGCTGTTTACCTCTAAAAATATCATGTCAAACAAAGCTGTAAAATAGAAGGAAAGTACTTTATAGACACAATGGAAAAACATATATCAAGGGTGAATTATTTCGGAAATTTTGTTTTGAGTTAGATCCAAAATCAACTCCTTTAAAAGCATTCATGATTCTTTCTGTGATCTCTCTCTACCTGGATCTTAAGGTTTTTTCTTTATGCATATTGTTCAACATCGTTGGAGGAAAAATGTAGGATTTAGAGGAATTAAAAATATATATTTTTGCACTAATTTCATAATTAATTTAATAGTTTAGCAACCATAATCACTACCAACCAAGAAGAGAAATATTAAAAAAAAAAAAAAAAATGGAAATTTTGAAAGAACCACTGACCAGAAAAATTATTAAATTTAAATGCTATGTTTCCTAACCATCCGGCCTCAATTTAATCCTATTAATTACTTCTAACTGTCTAGAGAAAATATATATTTATTTTGCTCGAAAAGTTAAAACCAAATGAATTCGTGGCAAATCATGACGTTTCTAAACCCTCGTCACCATATATGGTCAATGACACCCAACAAACCAAATGTCTTCGGTTGTTAGATACTTCCTTAAATTCGGAATATTAAATATTAAATATTATTATTATTATTATTATCCATTTTTTTTTACATGTATGCACAAGAAGAAATGGAGATTTGAACTAGTAACTTCTGTTTCATTAAGCGTGATAGTCCCGACCGATTGAGCTAGCTGTTGAGGACCTAACTATTTGTTCTTAGGCGAAAAAGATCTTAAATACAATTTCAAATACTTCAATTTGCATACATGATCCCAATAATAGGATTCTCAATATTCCAAATCTTTTTACATGAAATTCAAATCCTAAAACCAAATTAAGATTGCCAAACGCAACCTTAGGCTAGGCTATTAATTTATTAAACATGTCTTCCTTTTTTTTTTTTCTTTCCAATCATATATGTCTTAAGAAATGGAAACCGACTGAGGACTAACGTTTATTTTACAATTAGAAAACTGATAAATATTCCAAATCCGACTTTGTTCTTTCTTGTTCTGTTATTATCTTAAAATCATGTCCACTTTTGGACATTGTGGTGGGTTTTTTTCTTTTCTTAGCGGTTCACCGGAAAAGGAGTTCCGGGCAAGAAATATAGCCGCCGACTTTTGATGATTATTAAGATTTGATCTGATGTAGATTTGCTAGGACTGAAATGGAATGCTGAATATGTCCTATTTGAAGTTTGTGTTCACCCATTGGAATTCTTCGATTTCCAAATTCGTCAACGATGCTGAGGTGCTTGCAAACATGAATGCCGATCCTGACACGTTGCTCAGACCCTGCCGCTAAATGAAGTTTACTAAAGCCTACTAATTGCTTGGTGGCGGAGCTCCGCCCAGTAGGAGGGATTGAGAATACAAGAAGCGTGTGAGACCCATCCAATAGTCCTGTGTTCTTTACATCAATGTGAAGATCTAGTGATTGTGCGTTGCAGTTGGTGTACCTGGCCATGACATCCGTCGAGTTTGTCAAGGCACGGGGGTTGGTGATGAGTAGTGAAACCACTTTCGAAGCTTGGGCTATTTTGTGGGAGAATTTTGTGTAGCTCAAGCCGTGGCCAAAAGGGAACACTACAGGGCCCTTGTAGAACCGGTAGGTTCGGCCAGGGTAGCCACTTGATGGGTCTGCCCTCATGTTCATGTTTGTCATCGGCGCCTTCGCTAGGTACTCCTGTGGGTACCATGTCATCGGCAGTTTTCCTCCTAGACAATACAACAAACACAACGAGAGCATTAGCCATCTTGTCAATTCAGCCAAATTTAGTGCAATTAAAGTAGCTAGGTGTTGAATTACCTGGGCTGGTTTTACCAAACAAAATGTCAGCAATGGCAGCTCCGCCAGCCTGGCCAGGATAGCCAGCCCACAGTATGGCACTGATACGCGGATCATTCTTAGCGAAAGACACATCAATAGGCCCGCCGCTCATCAACACCAGCACTGTAGGGCCTTTGGAGGCCATCGCCACCCTTGAAACAAGCTCTTGTTGGTGTCCTGGCAAGAGCAGCCCCACCCTATCTCTGAATTCTGCCTCAATGGATTGGTCAAGTCCCATCACCAAAACAGTAGCGTCAGCATGCCGGGCTGCAATCTCCGCGGCTCCAAAATTCCCATTGTCATTGCAGGCAACGCCGGCGCACCCATCCTGGTGAATGACCTTAGCATATTTCCCAATGCCTTGTACCGGGGTCGTGTAAGCACATGGAACACCGGCGTAATTTCCTATCATCGTAACGGTGACAGCGGAATTGGGCCCGATGACTGCTACAGTCCGGTGGCGAGTGGTGGAAAGTGGCAGCGACGAGGCTTGATTTTTAAGCAGCACGATGCCCTGTCTGGCGGCCTCAAGGGCTAGCTCTTGGTGGGCTGGGGTGCAAACGTCCCCTATGCCGAGGTTGCCAAACGGGTGGGCTGATGGCTCGCCGTCAAACATTCCGAGCCTCATCTGGACCGTAATTGTGTTTGCTAAGGCATTGTTAACGTCAACCTCACTCAGCAGGCCTCTTGTTATGGCCTGCTCTGTGTGCAAAGCCAAGAAGGGTCCACAGTTCAAATCCAAGCCTGCAAAATCACACGTAGCCCTTTTAACACCCGATTATACTTTAGGATCCGTTTAGGATTGTGATTTTAAAAATTGCGTTTTTAAATTCACTACTTTTTAAAATCGTAAAGACATTTGGTAAAACATGCTAAAAGTATTTTTTTTTTATCAAATATTTGTTATGCAAAATCGTGATTTTGGTTTGAATTCATATTTTTTTTTTTCAAATAAGCACCCTCTAGCCTACTTATAGAAATCGTAGATCTTTTTTTTTTTTTTTTTTTTTTTTTTTTTCATATTTTATATTAAGTGTTTTTTAAATCACAATACCAAACACCTTATATTTTGCGATATCTTTTAAAAACATATTCTTACGAAGTCGCAATCCCAAACACACCTTTAGTTAAGCCCGAATAATTAGTTCTTCTAAGAGTGTTTTTTTTTTTTTTTTGGGTAAAATTAAAAAAGAAAATGTATTTAACATTGCTATTTGATAGATAAAAAGCGTGATTTTAAACTAACGAAAAAAGGTACTCAAGCTCACGAAAGAAAGCACTTGCTCAGACCGTCCAAACATCAACCCGAACAAGTGGAGTCCAAGTACCCTTTCAAGTGAGGTTGCCTAAATCCAACCAAAAAAAAAAAAAAATGATAATTAGGATTTTAAGCCCATGGTTTCTTTTATCACTAACCTGCTTTGATTGAATCTGCAGCTGCTTCTTCTGGTGTGGCCGTGTAATGTTGGCTGCTATATAGAATATCTACAGAATCACAGTCCGACACGATGTAGCTGTTTGGGTGCATTAAAAAAATAAAAAAAAAAATAAAAAAAGTTGATTATCAGTTAATGATGCCAAAAATCAGGAGCCGTCCATGTAGCGAGATTAATCAAAATCAACAAGGTTAAAATCCAGTGTGATGGCCCCTACACGAAGCTGGTAGGACTCACCCATTTAGGCCCCAATTTCCACGGACAGTTTTCTTAAGCAGATCAGGATCAGCACAAGTGGGCTTTCCGTTGACCTGATTGTATGAGCACATTACACTGGCAACATTCCCTTCCACCACACATGCCTTGAATGGCACGTTATAAGTCTCCTGCAAGTCCTGCTTGCTCACCTGCACAAAACAAATTAACCTTTTATTAACTAAATAATTATAGGGTAAAGTCCATTTAACTTCCTCAAACTACAACTTAATGACAATCTACCCTCCAAACTATCAATTGCAACAATTTATCCATCAAACTACCAAAATAATGACAATGTACCCCAAATTTTAACAAAATGACGAAATTACCCTTATTAAAATAAAAACAAAAAACAAAAAATTAATTTTTTTTCAAAATTTTAAGGGTATTTTTGTCTTATTGAAAATTTTATAAGGGTAATTTCGTCATTTTGCTAACATTAGAGGATACATTGTCATTATTTTTGTAGTTTGAGAAGTAAATTGTCGTAATTGATAGTATGGGAGGTAGGTTGTCATTGGAGTGTTAGTTTAAGGAGGTTAAGTGGACTTTTAAAAATGAGAGGGTTAATTAACAACTTCATTACATTAATATTTATCTTTAAAGTATGTTATTTTCATATAAAATACACGTAAATTACATGATTTAAAGACAAATACCAATTTAATATAATTTCTTTCAACCTAATTAATGTCCATTCTATTAGGGGCTAATTCGGTAATTCCAATTAGAACCATAAGTCAAAACATACTAATTTCAAAGGCTGCTTTGCATTTAATTTTTCCATATGGGGTACCCCTAATTATTTATATATAATTATTTCCACTCTAACAGCTAAAGAAAACGACTTCCTCTATTGGGTCCACAGCTTATTAAGATTGGATAGTCCTAATTTTATTTATTTATTATTATTTCCACTTGAGAATTAATCTATATATGGTTTGAATGCTAGGTATTTGTTCCGTGCAAGCAAATGCATAAAAGTCATTTCAATTAGTTGTAAAACAACTGCATCCATCAATTATATTCTTTTTGATTAGAATTAATTAGAGAGGTTGAAAATTAATTGGTTTACCTTGGCATTGAAATGGAAGCGGTCGATCCCATTCCAATTATCAAGATCGTAGGCACTGTAGTGTTTGCAACATGCAGCAACTTTAAGCCGGTTTCCATTTCCATTACCTTGGAGTCCTTTGACATATCTGACAGCATATTTTGCGACTAAAGTCGGGTCTTCGCCCGGTGTCTCTTGCGCCCTACCCCATCGAGGGTCTCGGAGTATGTTAACGTTAGGGCTCCAATATGTCAAACCAGCTGTTCCTCCGTTGTATATTGCTCTCGCTTCATCTGACACCACCTGCATATATGCACACCAACTATTTTGAGTTCGTTTGACAAAACCTTTTAGATGATTTTTTTTTTTTAATTTTTTTTTTAGAAAACCAAAAAAGATATTCTAATAAACTTTACCAAATTATTGTGGTGTATATATATAATTGAGCTTTTAGGAGGAGCTCTTAGCATATATAGTCGAGTCTATAATTAGCTAGCTAGGATGGCATCACTCTCAATAATTCTTGCAAAATTTCCAATAAAAGACCACTATTAATTAATCATTTTTTTTCTTTCTGTTTTTTCCTACAACTAAATTAATCAAAGACACCAACCGATCTTATAATTATATATATAGAAATTAGTTTAAATTTGAGTAAAGACAAACTGCATGGATATAAATAGAACTAATTAATTGAAGATTAATTTTTAGATTAAAAAAATGGATGATCGAGTACGTCTTATCGATCGTTTGTCAAAAAAATGGAATCAATTAATTTTGTTGGTTAATTTGGCACAAACAGCCCCATTGATTAATAAGTAGTTGCAAATTTTGAATTTGATACCCATATATAGAGGCATCTCCGATCCCCATCGCATGGGATGGGACCCATAACATGCCCTAATCTTGTTTGTGCATTAACCTTACGATAATCTGTGCTGAAAGGATCATTTTCAGTCCCCACTCTGAGGTCGCTTCATTACCACGTTTCTATGGCTGCTGGTGGGCGGGCTGACTCCCTCTCCACAATTCTTTTTCATGCATTATTATTGTCGCTTATATTAATTGATTAGTTAGATAGCTAGCTAGCTTTGTTTTTAAGCATATATAAATATTAATCGTACAAAATAAATAAATATCTCGTAGTCGTTGGTAGAAAACTTTAATTATCATTTTAAATTTTAATATTTTAACAAATTACAATAATAATAATAATAATAATAATAAAAGTAGTTAAGAGTACTATATAGACATGCAAAAAAGTGTTCATATATAATGACATCAAAGACTTATCATGAAAAAACAATATCAACGACAATTTGCATGGGCGGTCGATAGACAATGTCGTTGAATATGTTGTTTATTGGGAAATTTCCCAAATCATGATAACGTTATTGAAAGCAGAGATATATCATGAAACAATTGCCATATGCTTTACGACAAAAAAAACCAAGCATATATATATATATTTACATTTTACATGCTTCAATAGTTCAATTCTCTTTTATTCTTTTCAAACGTAGACACGTTATTACACGTACGATTTGTGACCATTAGTAATCCTAGACTGTACCAAATTACCTTTTTAGACTTTTTCACGGGTCCAAGTTCCAACTATCCCCAAGCTACGAACACAGAATTTCAATTACAAAAAAGAAACCTACTTTTTGTTGTCTTTCGGCATAGAAAAGTAAATATATATATGTATAGGTTTCTTCCTATATTATCATATTTGGGTAGAATATTTTCATAATATAATATACCCAGTTTATTTTAACTGTTTTATTTTGGAATTATTGCCCAGATGAATACTTACCCGTCCGATTTCCTCCCAAAGTGACTCATTGAAGGAAGCAGCGGTGGTGATGACTTCCGGGAAGCTAGTGGCCCCAGGGAAGGCGCCACCAAAGACAACACCGGGGCCAGCATTGGAGACCCCATGAAGAGCCTCAGACCACCACTCGTAGCGCTGGATGCCGAGCCTAGGCAGAGCGATGGCATTGTTCACAAGCAGCCTAATCTTCTCCTGAAGCGTCAACCGTCCGATCAAGTCGCTCACCCTCACATGTATAGGCACCGACGTCCTACAAAACTTCAGGCTCCTCGTCAGCCCGTTTTTCGGGTCGCATGCGAACGGCGTGCGCGCTGCTTCAATCGCACAAAACGAGACGCATAAAAGGGCGACGAGGGAGAGAATTTGCAGCCCATTTTTGTAAGCCATATGGGAGGAAGAACGATAGAGATCGAGATGGCTTGGTTTGGGCTTCTGGATAACTTGTGTATATATAGAGGAAGCTAGGCTAGCTGCAATGAATTTCATGATTGGGTTTCCACGTCGATGATGTTATAATACAGAACAGATGGATGAGTCACGAGTGACTCAGCGAGTGGATGAGTGAGTATAACACGCACTCACTCGGACTAGCTAGTATAAGGAAGTAAACAAATAGATTAGCCATGATGTTGGGGAAAAGTATAAGAAAAAAGTTACGATAAATTAAGCGCATAAAGTACTTCACGGACAAGCGAATCTGTTTGTCTCATGTTAGCAGCACTAAATCAATAATTACTTACTAATTAAATTAATGTGATGCTTAATATAGCATGCATGCTCGGTTGGTTAAAAATGATAAGAACCGTTGACAAAAATTTGCTACAAATTGGTTTGTAGTAAATTTATATAAACCAATCTAATAAAATGATATGTGTCCCTTAACATGTGAGAAACACGTGTTTTTCTTATATGTGTTTCTCATATGTTTTTTTTTTTTTTTTTTAAAATACTAATTAAGGGACATATGTCACTTTATTAAATTAGTTTGTATGAATTTGCTACAAACTGATTTGTAGCAAATTTTTGTCCAAGAATTACCGAATTAAACAACCAAACTGCTTAGATAAGAAAAACTAACTGAAAGATCATCAAGCTTAATTTAGCTGACAAATTCAACCGTAATTAATTTACACCTACATAAGGGGACACAAATTTGTTACAAACTGGTTAGTAGTTAATTTATACAAACTCATCTAACAAAGTGACATGTGTCCTATAACATGTGAAAATATATATATATTTTTAATAACATGTGCTTCTCATATGTTCCTTTAATAACAATAAAACACATATCATTTTATTAGATAAGTTTGTATGAAATTAACTATAAACTAGTTTATAGTTGGATATATTCCAAATGAAAGGACATGGTAGCTGGTCTCTCGCGATGAGATGCTTCTATGTTCTATCACCAATTTCTGGTTGAAATCTTCAATCAAGATAGCGAGAAAACCAGCCATAATAATAATAATAATAATAATAATTTGTCATAGAAAATAAGTCAAGATTTTTGACTGTTTCTGAAACCTCGTTATCAAATAAATGCAGGAAACCAAGTTTGGTTAGAGTTATTCAGAAAGGCCAGAAAAATTTGGGCCTCGTGATATACTTGACTGACTGACTACAGGTCAGCAAAAGATAATCTCGTGACAAAGTTGTCTTTGTTGTACTATAATACTTTATTCTTGTCTTGTGAGGTGCCGTGGGTTCTTAAACCAAATTAAAAATCCCTATATTTTATTCTATAGTTTGTGTATGCATGTGGTTAAATTATATAAAAAAAATTATCCTAAAAGTTAGAACTAATTAATTTAAATATTTAATTAATAGTGCTTTTAAGACAGGCTTTAAGTAAGATAGATAGGCTTATATATATATGTTTGTTATTCGGATTCTGTAGTTTGGTAGAATTGATATATAATTCTATATATAATATCTGAAGCACACTTCTAGAATTATTCGTTTGTTTGGGACCCATCCAAATAATTCTGTTTCTGACGATCAAGGACAATCGATCATCCATTATTTCCCTTCCACGCTAAAAAAAGAAGAAAAAGAAAAAAGAACAAAGAAAAGTTAAATGCTTGTAATTACACCTACCAATTATGTCGTATGGAAAAGACTCGCAAGAGTGATCTCCAAAGGTGTGAAGCGGGAGCCACTAAATCGAATTCATCTCCTTCTTGTGCGGACATGTCAAAAAAAGAGTTCACATACTTACCGCGACTCTTCCTTTTAGCCGAGTATATAGGATCGATTTTCAAAATGTGAACCATTTATCAAATCATAATATCATTCCATTTTGATTGAGTAACCACTACAAAAATTGGGGACTTTATTGACGTGGCAAACAGTAACTCATGTTTGCCACGTCAATAATTTTTGACATGGTTAAATAAACATGTCAATAAAGTGTTTATTGACGTGGTGGATTTCAACATGTTAAAAATTATTGACGTGGCATTTAGACACGTCAATAGTGTAAAACCCACGTCAATAATTTATTGACGTGCAGAAAAGGCACGTCAAAAATTTTTGACGTGTTATTTTTAACGCGTTAAAAAATTTTGACGTGCCATTATTCCACACGTCAAAAAATTATTATCATGCATATTGTATAATTAATTATACAATATGTATTAAAAAAAATTAGGTAATAAATTAATTTTAATTGGTATATACGCATTGTATAAATTAATATTACGATGCATAAATCAAACATTTTATCATATTAGTACAAATTAATTGGTATATACGTATTGTATACCAATTAATATTATCATGCATATATAAATTAAACATTTCATTAATATTAATATGAAATGAAATGATAGCCATATTAATATGATATGATATTATCATGCATAAATCATTCTAGTAATATTAATATAATAGCCATATTAATTTTTTAAAAATAGGACATATATAATACATTTATTTTATAAGATCCGCAAACCCCACATGAACCCGGCCAACACAAAATATGTGTTCGGCGAGTCCTTCACTTATCTCAATTGTTCATTGATCCTACGATGGAAATACTTAGAAGCTCGATCTGATTCTTGGTGAGTGGATTATTGAACCCTCACGAAAAAATGGATTTTATTATATGTACATTTAGAATATTAATTTATTTGTTCTCTTATTAGTTTTAAGTATATTGAATTTATAATATGTTATATAAGAGAGAAAAAATGATATAAATTCAAAATTTAAAAATTTATCTTTCAATAATTTCTTGACGTGTCCACACGTGACACGTCAACAATTTCTTGACGTGCCACAATAAGTTCTTGACGTCCCACATGTGGACACGTCAAGAAACTTAATGTTGACATGTCAAGAATGGTCCTCGGGAAGGCGCGAATCCAGCTAGCTGGGTTCTCCTCTTTTTTTTTTTTTTTCCTCCCTCTCTTTCTTTCTCTCCCCCACGCGCGCCACAGCCCTCCCCTCCGCCACATTTTTTTCACCGCCGGCCGTTTTTCACACGCCACATTTATGCATATCCACATTTCTTTCTCTCAGTCGCGTTCTCTCTATCACTAGCTAGCTCGCTACCGGCCATTCTCTCTCTCACCCGCTCTCTCTCTCTCTCAGTGGTTCTCTCTCTCACCGGCCGTCATCGCCGCTCCTCCCTCCGGCCGTCACAAGCTCTCCTTGCGGCGATTCTCCGGCCTCTCACGCATTCTCTAGCCTCTCCAAATCAGGTATATATATATACACACACACAGTGTGTTATTAAATAAATTATATATATTAATTAATTAATTAATTAATTAATTAATTTATATATTATATAAATAAATAAATTATATAAATATATAATTTACAGTGTATATTATTATATATTATTGATGTAGTTATATTAGCAAATTAATTTTACATGTTAGCTAATTAATTTATTTGTTTGAGATATATGTTTTGTATGGTGGGAATATTGTTTAATGTATTTGCATACATGCATGCATGCAAAATTACGTACGTAAATTTTTTGGAATTAGGTTTTTTTTGTGTAGGTTTTTGTATTTAGATTTAGACTGAAATTTTGTGTAGGTTTAGGTTTTTTGTGCAGGTTTATGCATTTAGATTTAGACTTAAATTTTGTGTAGGTTTTGCAAATGCACGTTATCATAACCAAAAAAAAAAAAAAAACCAAAAAACTTGCTTAAACTAAAAAAACAACAACAAATAACAAATGCATATTCATTTTGGAATTTTGTTTAATTAATTTGTGTTGGAATTTTATATGTATTGGATGTATATGCAAATTGAATTGGAATTTTATATGTGTATTGGGTTTAATATATTGAATATGTTTGATGTATTGGATTAATTTGATGTATTGGATATGTTTAATGTATTGGAGATGTTTGATGTATTGGATGTATTAGATTAATTGGATATTGGATGTAAATGTAGATATTGGATTGAATTGAATGTATTGGATAATGTAAATGTAGATATTTGATTGATTTAAATGTATTGGATAATGTAAATGTAAATATTGGATTGAATTGAATTGAATGTATATATCCAATACATTGAATGTATTGGATATATATTGGATATATATTGAATGTATTGAATATCAGGTTAATACGTAGGTCTAAAAAAAAAAAAAAAAAAAGGTTTTTGACGTGGTAAATATCACCACATCAAAAATTTTTGACATCGTAAAATTGGAATGTCAAAATTTTTTTTTTTTGACATTTCAGTTTCTGACACGTCAGAAATTTTTTACATGTTGACATTGACACGTCAAAAACTTGAATTTTTTGACACCCACCCTTTTAACCGTTGAAGCACGTCAAAAATGACACGTCATAAAGGGTTTTCTGACGTGTTAGTACCATTGACACGTCAGAAATGGTTAGTAAAAAAAACATGATTTTTGTAGTGAATGTTAAAAATTATATTTTTATTCCATAATTATCTCAGTGTTAGGCCTAAATCAGTCTTTACATCAATCATTGTTAAAAAAACTAAAAAATCTCAAAGATTGAATGGGACTGCCACATTAACATTGTAAGATAAAAATATGATATATATCATTACTCTAACATATATTACTATATTCCCCAAGAGGTAGCTTAATCGGCTAGGACCATGCCTAATGAAGCGGAGGTCCCTAGCTAGTCAATGATTCATATAAGAATATTGAAGTGTAGTCATATAAGTTAGATTGAAAGATGTAAAAAACACTACTTCTTACCTCAAAAATTTAAGTTAGAAATTTTAAGCTAATAATTAATATTATAACACTCCCCTCATGTGTGAGTCTAAACTTCACCTTATTAAGTGTGTTCCAACATATAAAATATTTTGAACTGAAAATGAGGCGAATTACGACGACAAGCTTCAATTACTCATGATTTTTAACTCTAATTAAATGTCTGATATTATGTTAATGGAAAAAAAAATATACATACTTCCTTAAACTATTACCACATTGTCAATGTCCTATCCGAACTACTAATTGTATCAATGTCCCCTTAAATATTCTCTTAAGGCTAGCAAAAAGACAAAAATGATCATAAAGATTTTTCAATAAGATAAAAATATCCTTATAAATTCAAAAATAAAAAATAAATAAAAGCTAAGCCTTGGTTTTTCATTTTATTTTTTTTAAAAAAATAAGGGTATTTTTGTCATAGGAGGACATCAACACAATTAATCATAGTATTTGACAGCACCACCTCCGGCGGTGTATAATATGGATTTGTCATCAGTTAATTATAAAAACACACATAGCTACCCAACTTCATTGAGAGAAACCATAGAAATAGAGTAATTAATAAAGATGGTATCATCAAATAATGTTTAATATTTGCCCAGAAAATAAAAATAGTATTTAAAATAATTTTTAAAATGTGTGACGCAGACAAGCATGAACATGATCATGATCATGACAAATGGGAAATGAAAACAAATAAAACAGGACCACTTTAAATGATCAACAGAAAATAATGGCTTTCATGTCACCATATATCTTCCTACGTTTTTACTTTACTTTTAGTTTGCAATTGGACATGTCAAAATTCAAAATCTTGTATAATTAAATGAATATAATTCTCCGAGCTTGAGTTGATAGACATGCATTGATCGGGGTCAAATCTTGTTGATGCTCGAGTCAATAGTGACCTCACGTTCGCCTGTTAGAGAGGAGCCTGCAATGAGGAAGAAATGGGGTTAGAGAGAATCATTGGTGGAAAATATCTGTGCATCTGCTCCGTCATCCAAATCAATATAAGATTTCAATTGAAATCGGCACAGTTAAGGAAACAGAGATATGCGAGCATGTCTCTCCGTAAAACAAAACAAAAACAAAGTGTATGTGAAAAAGTTATTTTGGATTTCGCTTGTGGGAATTGCCAACCGGCCACCTTCACTCTTTAGTTTGGATTTTGCTTGTGGGCATTGCCAACCACCTCTTCTTATTGCCAATCTATAACGTGAGTTTCATGCATGAGCGATGAGTTGTTGGCTGCCCTAGGCTGTCAATGGACTGGCAATAAGGCCATAAATGGCAATTTGAGAGAGCAAGAGAAAGATTATGGGCTGGAGATGTGGCCAAAGCTGCTCAACTGGCCTAACTAGATCATCAATAAGGACCACTAAATATTCCCATCTCTTTGAGAGTTTTACATGTGAAAAATGCCAAAACTCACGCTCCCATCTCACCACAAATTTCACTCGTTCAACTTTGTTTTTTACTTTTTAAACAACGTTGATTTAAAGATTAATGGACATTAACACGTCAACTCAGTATAAGAAAAGTGGAATTTGTTATACCCCGTCATACTGTCACATCAGCATCGTATAATGGGACAGGAATTGGATGGGTATCCCAATAGAATTTCTCTTTACATATATAATTATATATTATGGATGAGAAGGAGCAAACAAATCTATCCGAAAATATCGTATATGCACGTATTTGACCAAACCCTTTACACGATGGAGTCGCTTTAAGCTACAACAGTTGCATGGCATGGGGTGCTTTGCTGATTGGATATGGCATTCTTATCCTGAAAAAAAACCCTTCATTGGCCCAAAGGATAGCCCTGCCAACTAACCAATTTGTTGCTTTCCTTATCCTCCTCTCTAACTTCCCAACTTCTTTGGTAACCTCTTGTATTGGTTTTTGCCAAACTTGCAAGAATTGTCAAAAATCGTTTACAAACACATTGCTTTCTGCTCTGTCTCCCTGCCTTACTAGAACATGACATATTGAAAACGTAGTAAATACATATTGTTATCCTCGGAGCCAATTGCAAGAGCTCAAGTATAACAGAAACGCTATTTAGCATTCTCTCAGGATTTTTTGTTGATCGATGTATTCCATTCAGTTGAGAATGTAGGAAGATTGCTAAATAGCGTTTCTCCGTGTCAAATTATGCATTTGCATGTCACATGATTACACCAAACAAGATTGAGAACCTTTACATCTTTTAGGATAACTTCACTATAAAATATTAATTTCAATCATTCATAGATAGAATTCAATTTGGGATCGAATTTTGGTAGCAATTCAGACAATAAATGTGATAGAGTTTTTATGAGACCCACCTGTCCAAATAAGTGAGCTGACTTCTCGAAACCTTACTTGGGTCGATGACTCCTATGAAAGCTCTATTACAACAATCCGGACAACAAAACGGCTGTAGATTCTCATTCCAATTTTGTTACTAATCATCAATTGTTATTTTTATGCTTGGAAGCTATCATTATGAGAAGATTAGACACCACCAATAATATTCCTCACAACCTTCTTGTAGTATTAAACCCCATCTCCCAACTAATTGATTGTACCAATCCTTTGAAAGCACGCGTTAATTAGATTCCTTAAACACCAATCCAAATCACATCAATTAGTTATCTCTCTGTCGAGAAGAAGAAGAAGAAAGAAAAATCATGTATCTTCGTTGAATATGACTGCTGGCCCTCCCAAACCTACAAAAAAATTTTATTGGAAAATTTGGATTGCCTTCATTGGACTCCATCATCATTGGCCAATAACAAGACCTAAATGCCCCCATCGTTGGCCTGGAAAGCAGTGTGACGTTCTAGAACAACACTTTGAGTGGATAATAATTTTCTGTTCCACATCGTTTGTTATCAGATTTTTTGTGCTGATCCAATATATCAACAGTCACTCACATCACATCACATCACGTCTAACCCACATAAATACTGAGAATCGAGACCCTTGCGAGTTGCGAAGATCTTCTCCCAATTTTGCACTTGCAAGACTCGTTACAGATTACGCAGCTGTGCAAGTGGATTTGCTTTTGAAGATAGGTTATTGTTTGTTTATAAAAACTTTTTAGAAAAAAAAAAAAAATTATAACAAATTGTTTTAATGCAAATATGCAAACTATATATATATATATATATATATATATATATATATATGTTTTCACTTAGATCATATATATAATCTTAAATTCCATCTTGGTTGTATAATTAAGGGAAGAACATACATATCCTTCAATTTGTGATATACCTTCCAAACGGAGGCGGACCTATAATGTTTAGTTTTGAGGAGAAGTGCAAAAATTAATTTTTAAAGGTGTATTTAATTTATTTATTTATTTTTTGGACCACCTTATGGTTAGGGGGACTGTCCCCACTCCCTCCCCAAGCCAAGTGGTTCCACCCCTGCCTCCAAACTAAAGATTGCATCAATGTTTCATCTTTTAAACTACCAAAAATTTATAATGTACCAATTTTGTCTTGCACAAAGATAAAAAAGTCTCTTGAAAATATCCTTAAAACATAAAAAATTAAAAAAAGAATAAGAGGAGAAAAAAAAAAAATCAGAGCACTATTACCACTTAAAATTTTATTTTATTTTTAAATTTTTTATTGAGGATATTTTTTTGTTATTTAGGGGATATTACAATTTTTTAATAATTTGAGGGAGATATTGATGCAAATCTTTAGTTTGAAAAGACTTTGTAAATTGATTGTTAGTTGGGTTGGGGTTATGTGTAGTTTTCCCTATAATTAAATTCCATCTCCCAATTGATATATATATATATATAACAATCTTTTCAAAGCTTGTAGCCTTGTAGGTTAAATATTATATGCCACAACTCAATCATGATGCATATGCAATGGAATTCCCAATCTTTCTGTTAAATAAAAGAAGACCCAATAAAACAGAATCAGGGTAATTGTTTAACATGGCACCTATTATACTTTGCAACGATCATATTTAATTGGCTTGACACAAATCAATCATGGGGCAACAACATTGTGGACCATTATTGGAACAGATAAATCACAAACAACTGATTGTGATAAAGATAAGGGTTAAATACTAAATTAGTCCTTGAGGTTTCATTACTTTATTTTTCCCCCCCTAGGGTTTCATTTTTATCACAAGAGGTCCCCCTGTGGTTTTGATAATAGAGCAAGTTAGTCCTCCGTCAGTTGACTGTTAGTTGACTTAACAGAATTCCACGTGGACCAATCAAACGTTGATACGTGGCACCTACTTAATTTTTTTTTAAATTTTTTTTTTTAAAAAAAAGTATTTTCGAAAAAAAAAAAGAAAAAAAAATTGGCCACCCCCTTGGCCATTTGGGGGTGGCTCGGCCACCCCTTTTGGCCATGGGGGTGGCTTGGCCAACCCCATCTAGCCAGATGGCCTCGTGGTGCCCAAGGAGGTGGCCGAAACCACCCCCAATGGTGGTTGGGGGTGGTTTCGGCCACCCCCTTGGGCACTAGGGGGTGGCTCGACCATCCCCAATTTTTTTTTTTAAAAAAATTTAAGTAGGTGCTACGTGTCAACGTTTGATTGGTCCATTTGGAATTCCGTTAAGTCAACTAACGGTCAACTGACGAAGGACTAACTTGGTCTATTATCAAAACCAAAGGGACCTCTTGTGATAAAAATGAAACTCTAGAGGGGAAAAAAATAAAGTAATGAAACCCTAGGGACTAATTTAGTATTTAACCCTAAAGATAATGACAAAGGAACTTTGCTCAAACAGAAACTCTTGCAGGAACAAGAACTGAAGTGAATTACTTCTCAAAGACAATTTAGGATTAGGTTTCTATAAGTTATTGATCTTGTAAACAAAACAATCTCTTTATTAATATAAATAAGAAACACTGCCATACGATTGAATGTGCAGAAAACACAAAAATAATATTCTTCTATATGGTATCAAAGCCAACAGGCTAACACCAATTGGTAGATCTTAGATTACAATTTTCCTTTATATTTCTTATTTTTCAGATGGATTTCAATTACTTGATTTCTTTTTGAGTTTGTAAAAAAAAAAAAAAAAATTCTTCTCAGATCCGTAGTTTCACGTTCACTCAAACAAAGTGAAATCAAGTCCAGCCAAGTCGGAGTTGCCCTTCACGACCAGACCTGCGAAACCGCCGGACCCCTCCACCAGAGCAAACCAGTTTTGAGAAAAGAACTGCCACTGCCAAAGCAAGCCAAGGGCATAGATCCGACCGCCGATCTCTACACTGCCAGAGCGCCAGATCTGCACCCCCCGCACCCCAGCGTCGCCGATCTGCCTGGCCATCGCATCTCGCCCATCTCGCCGGCGCTGCTACTAGATGCTACAAGCTTCATCTCAACTGCAAATATGCTACAACAACGTTGGACCTCCAGATCCCGACACTGCCGGAGCGCCAGACCCGCAGCTTCGCCGATCTGCATCGCCATCGCAGACCGGTGACCCACTGTCGTTCGCCAATCGCCGACCCTGCGAAGCCTGGCCCCCGTAGCATCTCGCCATCACTAACCTGCAGCATTTGTGCGTTGAGTTCGTAGAAGAAGAAGAGAGGAGTTCACAAAAAAAGAAGAAGTGATCAATGGCTGATTCTTCTGCTTGTGTATCAACTCTCCAATCCCATAATCGTCATATTACCCTCAAACTAAATTCTGACAACTACAATCTGTGGAAGTTTTTAGTCACAAGCCTTCTAGAAGGGCATAGCCTCTTTGGTTATGTCGATGGTACCAACCCACCCCCTCCTCCCAAACAGGCCCTCACTAAAACTGCGGAAACGGCTAATAACCCAGCATACCAAACTTGGTATCATCAAGATAACAAGTCCTCAGCGTAATTGTTTCCACCTTAGAAGAGGAAATGCTACCGCATGTTCTCAACTTGTCCTCCTCCCGAGAGGTTTGGCTCACACTTGAGACTCTATTCTTTGCTCACTCTCAAGCACGCATCGTGCAAACCCGGTCACAACTTACCAACTTAAAGAAAGGATCCCAGAAAATTGCTGAATATTTTCGCAAAGCCCAAAATCTTGCTCATGCGTTAGCTGCCGCAAATCAACCAATTCAAGATTCCGAATTGGTGTCATATATTCTGGCTGGTCTTAGTGCTGACTATGACTCCATGGTCACCTCAATAACCACACATTCTGATTTAGTTAAACTCAATGACTTATATGGCTATCTTCTTTCTCATGAGATCAGACTTGACCAACATCAAACAGAGATTGATATATCTATTCCAACTGCCAACACAGCCCAATGGCAGCCCTTCTCTCACCCTAGATAGAATCATGGATCTTTTTCAAACTATGGTCCTCGGAATCAGAACTTCAGCCGCAGCAGAGGTCGAGGTAGTGGCCGAAACTTCTCCAACAACCGCCTTACTCCTAGACTCATATGCCAAGTCTGTCATAAACCAGGACACTTTGCTGCCTCATGCTGACATCGATTTGATCAAACCTATCAAGCTGAAGTAAGTGAACCTGCTGCCTAAATGGCCACATCCGGCCCTGGTCCCAATTATCCATGGTTCCATGACACCGGCACCACCCATCATGTGATAAATGAGCTTTTCAACCTCAATGTACGTGTAGATGAATACACTGGAACTGATCAACTTCAAGTGGGCAATGGACAAGGTTTGAGAATCCATCACTCTGGTCTTGTTAACTTATCATCTCTCCATCACAATTTTCGTCTTTCTTCCTTGTTACATGTTCCTGAAATTACTAAAAATCTTATCTCAATATACAAATTTACTAAAGACAACAATGTTTTCATTGAATTTCATCCTAATTTTTTCTATGTCAAGGACATTCAAATTCGCAACGTACTGCTCCACGGCCCGAGTAAAGGTGGTTTATATCCATGGCCTTTCTCACGTCACTCCTCCACCAAACCTACTGCCTATCACGGTGAGAAAGCCCCCATGGATACATGGCACCAAAGGCTAGGCCATCCTGCACCTCCTGTTGTTTGACATGTCCTCCGCAACAACAACCTGCCTCTGTCTCCCTCAAGAGTCTTCTCAGTTTGCTCCTCCAGCCAACAAGGCAAAAGTCATCATCTACATTTTTCTCTTTCAAATTCAGTATCAAACAATCCTTTAGAATTGCTCTTTCTTGATGTATGGGCCCTGCTCCTACACTTTCCATGAATAATAAAAGATTTTTTCTTTGCATTGTGGATAATTTCTCTAAGTATGTAAGGATTTTTCCTTTATCTCAAAAGTTAGAAGTTTATGCAACCTTTTTACATTTCAAAATCCTTGTTGAAAACTACTTTAGCAGCAAAATAAAATCTGTTCAAAGTGACAATGGAGGGGAATTTCGTCCTCTTCAATCTCGTCTCCCCTTACTTGGAATTTCTTACCGTTTAAGTTGCCCACACACTCATCATAAAATGGGTTCTGTCGAGCGAAAACATTGACAAATTGTTGAAACTGGCCTTTCACTTCTTGCTACTGCAAATGTTCCTCTCTACCTATGGGATGAAGCCTTTAACTCAGCCACATATCTCATCAATAGACTTCCTTCCAAAATTACCAAAAACAAATCTCCCTACGAGCTTCTCTTCAAAGTCACTCCTGACTACAAATTTCTCAAAGTTTTTGGCTGTGAATGTTGGCATTTCATTCGTCCATACAACAAACATAAACTTGACTATAGATCTAAATCATATGTCTTCACATTCCCTTAGGGAAAATATTTCTCGCACGTCATGTTGTATTCAATAAAACATCATTTCCCTTCAAACACAGCCAAACAAATCACCCACCCTCACCACAAACTGTTGTGATTCAGTCTCCATTCACATCCCTTATTTCCCTCCATCCAACCCCTACCGTTGTTGCCATTAGTTCCCCACTATGGAAACTCCTCATAACCAAAGGTCTCCAATTAGCAATCCTCACACTTCACCTCAATTACCTACTGTCCCAACCCCCACCATCACATCTTCTGCCGCAAGTGATTCTCAAACTTCATCCACGACCTCAGAAGATGAACAAGTGCCAGCTCCTCTCATACGTACTCATGAGATGACAACTCGATCTCAAAATCAGATATTCAAGCTGAACCCTCTCCCTAAAGGGATCATCAGGTATCCACCAAGTGCATTCACCACCACCTTAAGTTTAGCTGCCATTGAACTAACCTGCTACACTATAGTAGCCAAGGATGCAAATTGGCGTCACGCAATGAATGTGGAGTTTGATGCTCTCCTAAAAAATGAAACGTGGTCCTTGGTACAATTCTCTCCCTCAATGAATGTCGTTGGCTCAAAGTGGGTATTTCAAATCAAACGAAAAGCTGATGGGAGCATTGACAGATATAAGGCTCGGCTAGTAGCCAAGGGATTCTGTCAACAACCAGGGGTCGACTTTGATGAAATTTACAGTCCCGTAGTGAAACCTATCACTATACGCACTATCCTTACTATTGCCGTC